>NW_007361039.1:2792-343189 GCF_000149035.1 Colletotrichum graminicola M1.001
CCTTTAAGTATTATTAAGCTAAAAGTACTTAATTAAAATTAGCTTAATATTTAAGTTAATTAATAAAAAGACCTTTTTACTACTATTCTTATACTTAAAATACTTTTTATTATCTAGCTTAGTCTTATAACTACTAGTAAACTAATAATTATTATTAGATTAGTAGTTATAACTAGCACTAGACTTCTAAAATATATAATTAGTATACTAATTTAAGAACCCCCTAGGAAGAGATATATACTTAAAATAAGGAGCTATAACCTAGATATCCCCCTCTAGATCTAGACTAACTTACTTCTAGAAGCTATAAGCGTAGTAACTATATAGTATAACGTTATAAACACTATACGCCTAAATTAAAAGTAACTTAACTATAGGAGTATAACTAAAAAGCTTTTAGAATAGCACTTTAAAGTAACTAGTGTAGGCCTTACTTATAAAAACGTAATATAAAAAGATAAGAGAGCTACTTATAAGACTAGGATTTATTAAGATTTTATATAAAATAGCCTAATTTATATATAACCCCTAAAACTTAGTTATTACTTAACTAATAGTTTTATTACTAAATAAAGTAATAATTTAAAGCTTATAATATAGCTCCCTAACTAAGCCTAGTAGCTTATACTAAATAGTATACTTTAAATACTAAAAGAAACTTATAATTAGTAATAGCTTTAAAAAGTAAAAAAACTAATTAACTTATAACTATATAATTTAAAGTAACTTACTAAAAACAATATAAGATATTCTAGCTCTTAAGGAACTCCTTACTAAGCATAAAGCTTAACTACTACTAAAGATAAATCTATATAAGTAGGGTATAATTAACCTTATAATTATTAATAGCGTTTAGGTTAGATATATTAAGTATTAATAATAATAGATCTAAAAAACTAAGATAGTAAGGTAAAGATTTAAGTTAATTAATAAAAGTAGTTATTAATAAAAGAGTTTAAAAGTAGGTTAATAAGAAAAGATTTTCTTTTTTATTTTTAGGAAGGTTAATCTACTAAAAAGGAAGGCATAGTAAACTAATCTAGGTAGGTAAGAAAGAGAACTAACTAACTAATTAATAATTAGCTTCAAGAAATAATTTACTACCTTACTTACTAATAATAAGTAAATTACTTCTTCTTTCTCTTAATTTTACTTTATTTACTAAGTTATTCCTTCCTAGCTCTAATTAAGGCCCTCTTTTACTTATTACTATATTAACCTACCTCTTTTCTTCCTAATTAATCTTTTCTTTTTTACCTTTTTAATAATAATAATAATTATTTAAGTAATAATCTAGCTATTCTCTATAAAAGCTACCTTTTTCCTTATATACTATTAAACCTAATTTTTCCTTTTTTATTATAATTACTACTTAAAATTATATACTATACTATATACCTACTAAACCTAAGACTAATTACTTTTTTTCTTTTACTACTAAACGCTACTATAATATCTTTTATTAGCCTAATCTCTTTTTCCTTATAGAACTATAGTAGTATAGCTGCCTAGATCTAGCGCCCCTATACTATTTATAACTTTAAGAATAACTTATATAACAATATAGGACGCTAGTAATTAAATAGACTAATTAGATTTAGTACTATATTACTAGCTATAACTAAAGAAGCTTAAAACTCCTAATTTATTAATTCTAGTATAAATAACTACTTTAGCTACTAGACTTAGGTATACCTATAAGTTATACCTATTTAAGATAGTTTTATACGCTTTATTCTAACTAAACTCAATATACGTCTTCCTAACTAGCTCCTTTAGGAGGATATAAATTAGTTTTTATAATAGTAACTAGTAGCCTTTATAATCTAGAATAGCTACTAAGAATAGTAAGGCTAAAGCTACTAGAAAGTAAGAGCTATCCTCTTTAATTACTATAAACTATAAGGTTAACTACTTTAAAGAGATTAGATAAAAAGAGATAAGATTACTATAGCGTTAGAGGTTATAACTTAGGACTTATTACTAGTCTATAATATTATAGTAGTTCTAATTAGCTAGAAATATTCTACTAATCTAAATATTACTTTAGTCTTAGTTTCTTAGTTACTTACTACTTATAAAGTAATTAGGACTTCTATACACCTAGTCCTCTTTTTACTATTTATTAATTATCTTAAACACTTTATAAGAATAATTATTAACTAATAAGATAGTATAGTCTATTAGTATAACCCTCTTTAGGAGGTAGGCTAATTTAAAGTAATCTTTATTAATAATATCTTAGCGCTTTAAAGATTTTACTAAGATATAAAGGCCTTACTATATATTAAGAATTTAATTAACACTAGTGCTTATATTATTAATATAGCCTAATAGCTTAGTTTATAAAAGTATAGTCTTTACGTTTTAAAATAGTTCTAAATAGTAGTCTAGTATAGTAAATTATACCTAACTAAAAACCTTATCTTCTAAAGTAATAGAATAAAAAGTACACTAAGTAATTAAATATATATATACTAGATTTAGTAAATTAGCTATAAATTTTACTATAAAGGTAACTAAGTTAATAATACTATACGTAATACTTTAGGAATATATCTTAAGGACATCTATAGTTAATATAGAAATATTTATATAAAGGTATTAGTAGGCACTAAATTAGACTATATAATTATTAAGAAGCTATGTTTAAGGCTAGGCTTTATAGTATTAATTAAATAAAGTATACTAACTAATCCTTAGATCTTTAGCTTATATTAGTATTAATTAGTTACTAGCTAGAGATAACGCTTACTACTTAGATTATTACTAGGCTTTATACCTTAAAACCTATCTAATTAGTCTCCCTTAGTAATAAACACTATTAAAAGAGGGTCTAATTCTAAGTATACTCCTATAAGTCCTATACCTCTTAGTTAAATATTACTAGTTACCTTATAACTAATCCTCTAGACGCTTAATATAACGCTATAATTAAAAAGACTTATATATTTACTTATAAACCTATATTTACTTCTTATCTTATTTAGGCTAACTTTATTATTAGTTACTAGAACTAGGCCTTTAGCTTAGGTTTTACTTAAGATTAAAGACGTTATAAAAAAAAACCCTCTAACTTAGGCTTAACTACTCTAGAAACCCTTATTAATTAGGTAATATAAAGACTTATAGCTAAAAAAAATAACTTCTTAAGATTTAAACTTATAGTTAAGATAAATAAATTATAAGTTAATACTTAGTAAGTTAGAGCTTAATTAGTAAGAAGCTAATAAGTAACTTTAATAAGAAGTTATAAATTACTATTATTAACTACTATACTACTAAAATAAGCTTTCTAAAAAACTAGTAATTAATAAGTATATATAGAAAAAGTAAGTTAATTAATATAATAACCTAATTAATAAGTTAGCTTATATAACCTCTATATATATACTTTAAGTACTACTATTATTAAGCTAGATATAAGAGAGCTAGAATTATAAGGACATAAGGCTTTAATAAGATTATATAAAGGAGGTATATAAGTAAGAGGTAGAGGCTAAGAAAAAGAATAAGAAGAAAGGCTAACGCTAATTTACTATAAAGGTAGTTATATAAGGGCTAATCTTAAGGATAATTTCTCCCTAAGAGGACTTATAAAAAAGAAATTAGAGGATAATTAAAGTAAGGTAAGGTAATTAGCCTAAAGTAAGATAGTATATAGGCTAATTAAAAGATCTTAATCCTAATTAAGTATAAAGATATAAGCTAGTGTTAATAGATTTAAAAATAAATATATATAATTTATCTTTTATACTTATACCTATCTTTTAATTAAACTAAAGCCTCTTTATAATTTACCTTTAATTATAATAATATAAGATAATTAGGAGTAATTACCTACCTAATTAGGGTATAATTATACTTAATCCTATAGTTTAATACTTATAATTAATGTTAATTCTAGACTAATTAAGACGATTTATACACTAATTAGTAAGGAATCTTATGTTACTTTTAGTAGTTATAGTGTTCTATATAGTCACTACACCGCAAGAGTCCTTATACCCTACGCGCTTTTAATATTAACTATATACTTTAGTAAGTAATTAATTAATAGCCTATTAATATATAAAAAACTATATAACTAAGTAACTTTTTATACTATTACTTATAAAAACCTATATAAGGAAGTATTACCTAATCTAACTATAGAAAGTAGTAATATCTTTATATAAGGTAATATTAATAAGGCTATTAGAAAAAGCTTATATACTAAAGCTAAGAAGATTTACTAGTAAGCAGCCTAAATTAATAATATTAAGAAATATATTAATACTATTAAAAATAAGGTTAAGAACCTTAACTATAAGGTAAATAATCTTAACGCCTTTAATAAGTTTAAGGCTAAGGATTTTAAATAGTTATAAAATTAAGTTACCTTACTTATAAAGACACTCTACCTTTAGTAGAAGATATATACTACTACCTAAAGCGTTATTAGTAATATAAGCTTAGGCAGTAGAAGTAATAAGTAACCTTACTTAGTAAAAGAACTTAGTAGCCTTATAGGCCTATAAGGAAAAAAGCGCTAGGCTAGGGCTATTAACCTAAGTAATAATAATAATAAGTAAATAGTAAGGTTAAAATATAAATAAATAACCTTAAGATATAAGGCTATAATATAAGGGAGATAAGAAATAGTAAATATTACTTTCTTAATTAGCTTTTAAAGTATTTAGTAAAAAAAGATAAGGTCTTTTTAAGGGGGGGCACTTATTATAAGATAAGGTAGTAAGTACCTATAGTTAGGAGATAGATAAATAGTAAGGACTAAATAGTTAATATATATATAATATATTATATATACCCTAGGTATATATCCTTTTAGTAAGTAACTTTTTATAAAAAGAGGGTTAACTATAAATATACCTACTATCTATTACTTATTTTATCTTATATTATTTATTTAGCTCCTTATTATTATTTATCTTACTTTACTGCTTTACTATTACGCTTTACTTTTATACTATATTACTTTATAACACTACTATAGCCTAGCTTTATCCTATTAGAACTATAATAGCTGCTAGAAAGGCTATATTAGTTATAGTAACCTCTATATATAATAATATTCTTATTAAGAGCCTAGTGTTATTAAAATTATAAATACTATAATATTATATCTTATACCTAATAATTATATTATAAATAAGTATAAACTAGCCTTATATAATTATAAAATCCTTAGCTATAGCCCTCTAATAGTTAGTTTAATATTAAAATTATATTTTTAATTAAGGCTATTATTATATAAAGTTCTTTCCTTATTAAGGTTTAATATATATTATATTATATTTACCTAAAAGTTAGTTAGCTATATCTTATATATCCTCTTATTATAAAGAAAACCCTTAAATAATTAGGTTAATAACCTTCTTAAGAATTACTCTTTTTTTAACTTCTATTATCTTTTTTAATTTTAAATACATCTTGTCTTATATAACACGTCTTATATATTAGTTATATAATATTATTCTAAAGACCTTAAATATAGTAACTACTTTTTATATAAATATTTTAGGTCTTTTTTAATAGCTTAGAGGGTAAGGATAATATAGTTTCTAATTAAAGAGGACTTTATGTTTATATATAAAGGAATATTAGTATAAACGTTAAAGAGGTAAAAAGTTAGAAAGGTAGGTAACTTATTATAATAAGTAGCTTACTATATATATATATATATATATATTATAATATATACTTAACTAATTTAAGTATATAGTAAGGCTTTTTAGTTAAGGTAACATTAATTAAGTATTAGTAGACATAGCTATAGAGGTCGCTAGGCTATATTTTAACCTAGAGGTATTTAAAGATATTAATAATTCTATAAATAAAAACTTTAATTTAGTTATTTTAAGTAAAGAATCTATTAGTATATCTAGTAGTTTTAATAAGGGTAATAAAGTAGTAGTAAGGCTATTACTACTAATAATACTAACACTAGGCCTTTTAATATTATAAGGCCCTTTATACTATAAGTTAAGGTATTATAGTATAAAAAATAAAATAAATACCTAAAGGGTTATAAGAATTATACTATAAAATTACTTATTTATATCTCTATTTATATAAGTTAAAAGAAAGTAGTAACATATAGTAAATAACAATAAAAGTAATAGCTATATTATAGTAGTAATATAAATTTATATATATTATATAAATTAAGAAAAAAGGCTATTACTACATAGCCCTAAATTAAGGCTATTAATTAATATAACTCTTGTTATTATATAGCGCTTTAGTTATAATTACTTCAAGAAATAGAAGGTTAACTTTAAATATAACCTATATAAAAGTAATACTATTTGTAATAGGGATTAGTAACCTCTTTTTCTATGTAGTAACCCTATTTTTTTACCCCTTGCGTGAGTAAGGGGTTTTTAGCGTAGCGAAACGATGACTAACACCCCTGGGTAGTAGATCCGGTAGATCCACGGTAAATACGGCCGCAGTTGTTCTAGCTGTCTTCGGCATTAATCTATACCGCCGATATCTAGGCGATGGTCAACATCGCAACACATTCACCTGTAGAACGATTCTTAAGCGCATTATAGGATACTATCTAAGCAATGAAGATACTGGTAAGCTTTATTGTGATTGCCTTGAGGTAAAATCATTATGTCTGCTAGTCTAAATGACACTTTCTGGTTTCCAGGCTCAATGCTTGGCGGAGCTCCCTCAGTGAGTCTTCAGATATAGGGCAATGCCATTGCCATTTCATTGCTTAGCCTTGGTCGGCATACCAGGCTCTATCTCCTCACTCGTAACCGTCGTTACAACTTCCATCTGGATGACAGGTCCCTCAACAGGCCTTGGTGGCGGCTTACTATGCATTTCAACCGCGTGTACTATACGCATGTCATGTGTGCTCGCATAAGACCTTCCCCAACCCCTCATACCCCCATGCCTCCACCACCACCAATCCTTCTTGTTATTACCAGGGGAGATCTGCGCTAGTGGAACTCTTGTGCTGGAAGGTCCACTGATAACCACTGTGTGACCATAATCTCGTATAGGTGTTTTAATGAAAGCGAACCTATCCAATCCCGTGTCGCAGACGTCTTGCGGAGCGCTGAAGAGTATGGTCGATACCCACAAGATAGAGTTGAAAAGTCCATTGGCGGCCAGAATTGAGCCCGCGAAAGCGAAATAGTAAATGCCGAGATCGATGCCTAGCAGAGATGTAACACGACCAACCACGAGAGGCACGCTGCACCCGATGTATACAAAGGGATAGACGAGAAACGCAGGGTGGTATCCGGTCAGCCGTGGGGACTCTGACTGTCGACTACCGAAACCTCCGCCATTGGTCTGTCTTCTGTCCGGTAGATGACGACAATTTCGCTTTTGACGCCATAGTGTAAAGAAGACAAAAGAATAAAGAGTGACTGTTATGGCAATCGAAACCATAATCCAGAAGTAATGAGCCCACAAGCGCCAGGAATCGTAGGCTGTCGAAATCCAGCACCTGGATTGGATTGAAATCAGTTTAGTAATTCCATTGATCCGCACCACATAGAGTAAGGCTCACCAGACATTAGCCCTCATGTAAAAAGACTCATTAGGGGCCCCCGGGTGAAGCACAGAGGCTATCACTCCAGCACCATTGATGCCAAAATCGAATACCCAGAGAACAATAACGGTGGCATACACAGCCCATGGCGCTAGCTTGTATCCCAGGCCCACAGTCAGGAAAGTGCTCACAGATATTGCTGTGAGGAACAGACTGGCGGCTAGGTTGCTTGTCGAGCCCAACCATCCCTGGGCCCAGCAAACAGGCGAAGGTGCGATTATCCCATCGTTCGCTACCCAGTAGATACTGAGAGCATAGGCGACAGCCTCCATCATATCTGCCAAGAGAAGATTATAGACGAGGATTGGGAACGGACTGCGAACCTCTTCTTCCTCCCTCTCCTCTTCTTGTTCCTCTTGTCTTTTACTCCGGGCCTCATTGATGCACTCTGGCGAATTGGCCAACCTATCAAGCTCTGTGAGGCGGGGAAATCGGGTGCTCCCTACACATGGAGAATCTAGCCCAAGAGTAAGGTCTCGAAGATCATTCGTGGAAAAGTCCCTTTTCTGTTTGTTTTCTCGTCTCGTATGGTCCCATTTTTGTCTTTTGTATGACAGAAATTTGTACGTAATGAAGAGCCATAGCAGAGAGGTAGCCGCTGCAGAGACGAAAGAAAATGCGGTTAATATTACGAGGCCATGGCGATGATATTCTGGTAGAGGTACCAGACTCCCGCGTTGAGCCGCGGCTGACATGATAGTATGATGCCTCTTCGAACAGGCAATTGCGCTAAGCCGTCGTGAACGTGAGATGAGCAGAGAATAAGTCAGTGCCACTAGACGATGAGAAATATCCCTCTCTAAGCCCCCCTGGAGGCCTGATAAAACTTTCGACGCCGACAATTCAAAAGCTTAATGCTATCTCGACTCATGTCTTGCAGAATCATGTTTGTCGCCCGCTGTCAAATTGGGAGTTCAGATTCTCCAGCGAGCCTCCAGGTTGTTTCATGCCAAACCTTTTTGGAGTCACACCAATAATCATCCATCCCTGTGCTCGAAATGTCAACATTGTATGCGTCCCAGTGAATTCAAAGCTGTGCATTGCGTTTTTGAACTTAGACCCGAGAAAGTCGTGGTTTGCCGTCAGCAACGGTTTCACAGTGGTACGTGGGGATAATGAACACAGGGTAGGTCCCGGAACGCATGCTATGGAAACATTTACGCGTTGACTTTTTTCTTTTTCGACAGACAGCCATGCTCATCTACCAGACCACCACCAAGGAGTATTGGCAAGTGCTTGATACGGCTAGTCCAAGAAATTTCAAACTGACTAGCACGCTGTAGGATGCCGAGGGCATGAACTCTCCGTACGCACTTGAACCTGAGTAGCTTGTTGTTTTTTGGTCAGTCCAACACCCGGGTAGGAAGCGACCCGTGTGTCATCCAACAATACAATGTCCAGTTTTACTACAGATCTAACTGAAATACACATCAGTAGAGCTTTTCACTTAAGGATATCCTTGTAAAACATATATTGGCTGTCATCAGCATTTAGCATATAAAAGCCATCTCTTTCCAGCACCTCATCAGAGTAGTCGCTGTGGAAGAAGGGGCATCTAGGCTACCTTCGAAATTCAATGACACAGTTTTGGATCAATTTACTTGATCTACCGCTCCCTTCAGCTTACTTGGTTCCAAGGACACATCCTAAATAACACGATGCTTTGCAGAAATGGAAGAGAAATGTAACTTGTTTCTTCGTTATTCCAGACCGTTATGGCTTCTCCGTATCATGTCTTATAATCGTAGACGGGAGAATAGCCAAGTCCTATATCAATAGCGATGCGTCTATCATTATATGCGATGCTTTGTGTCAAAAGAATTCTCAACGAGCGCCACTATATAGCATACACATGAAAGCTGAAGTTTACTTTTCCATTTCTTCGACATACTGAAACATATTTCCCTATTGTTTGAGCAGCCAGAATGTATAGGCTCCGGATGTTTGGTGTGTTACATTCAGCAACCTGGACCCCAACCTATTCACGAGAGATACAAAGGGCAGATGCCTTCAATAGGATACACGTATCGTATTGACTATAGGTATTCAATAAGATACCACAACGTAATAAACTCACGCTGGATTTGCAAATAACCAGCACTATTTAGCCAGCAAGCCTAAGTCCCTAACTGGGCTGACGAACTGCACAGTCGCCATAAGAAAAGCTTGGCGTGCCTTCTAAGAGATTAGTCCCTGTGGTTCGATTTCATAATACTCAATGGCGTCTTGCTCCATTGGACCAATGACAATCGATGTCTATAATATTCCAATCACTTCATCGAAACTTACTAATGATAGACAACGAAACATATGTTTATTTGTATCTTTGCAAAAGACTGGCTCAAAAGGCGTCGGAAATACTTTCCAAACAGGATGCTATATGGTGGAAACTTCACAAACCTCGTTTGGCTATAGTGAATGTATGCATGTTTCTACACGGGCTATCCTAAAGATCTGGAATCTCGACTGAGACGGCCTATTATTCTTATCACTGAATGTTTTTTATTCCAAAGTCTTGAAAGCCTTCATTTTCGGACTGTACTTTGTCGTCAATGAAAGCATTTGGGCTGTCTGTATCGTGTGAACCAGCCAGCAGAACTCCAAATCCCCTGCTGTGCGCATCCAGAGTAATAGAGTAGAAAACTGCAGGTTATCCCTCATTCTCATCATCTGATTCTACCGTATGCATTGATTGCGCTCTTCTTTGCACCCACTGCTCGCAAGCAATCTCGCTGTATTTAGGCACATCTCCATGTTTTACACAAGTGTCAATAACTCCACAGCTTTCATGTAAACCGAACCCAAAGAAGAAGGGCATACTGATGCGTTCGCTACCACTGAAGTTCTGGGCTCGGTGAACAGTACTGACGTATAAGTCGTTGGTTATCCGCTGCATGTAATCGGCAATGTTGACGACGAGTGTCCCTGGTATCGGCGCAGCCCTGATCCACTGGCCCTCGTGATTCAGTACCTGTAACCCCCCAGCAGCGTCTTGCCACAGTATGGTGAAGAGCTGGAAGTCTGTGTGCGAGCCTATGGAGACCTGGGGGTTTGAAACTGAGTCGACATTGCCTAAAGTCTGGGGCAAAGGTGGGTAGTAGTTCAGCGCCAGGGCTGCGTCAGGATACGCAAACTTTGCATCGAAATAATCCTCCGGCAGCTCGAGAGACAGCGCAAAAGTGCGAACCAACACGCGTGCAAGCTTCATACAGGATTGCCAGTACCGAATGATGGCTGCCTTGAAAAATGGCGTGCTGGAGGTCCCGTCCCAGTGAAAGTCCTCCATTCGCAGGAATTGCCTAGCCTCGTCAGGAATGGCCCGCACATTCTTCACATCAGGGTCATAGCGGGGATCGTAAGACCAGCTGAACGATTCGCGGATGTCAACGCTTTCTGATTTGTTGATGCGCAGGGATCCTGGTGGTTTGTAGCCATTAAAGTAACGACTCTTTCCCACCCACGAACGCATCTTGGTATCATTATCCTGACGAAAGTAGTCTAAGCATGCTGCAAATGCTGAGTCGGTGATGCACGGGTCGATACCATGGTTGGTCAGGTAGAAAAAACCGCAGGTTGTTGAGGCGTTGCGAACCTGCTGCGCAACAGACATACGGTCGGCAAGACTCATACTGAATGCGAGCGAGATATCAATGACGGGAATCTCAGTAGAAAGTGCGTCGCGGAGCGGAGTACACAAGATCCGGCGTTTGACCGGTCCATTTCCCGACGCCAAGCGGAGTAAGGTAGTTTCCGGTCCTGTTACAACGGTTGAGGTGCCCATGACCGGCTAGCTTGAAAGTTTGTGTGGGGTGTAGATGCTTGTATGATTGAGCCGACTTGACTCATGAGAGACAAAAAGGGTGGCCTCGGAAGAAGTTTAAATTCCTACTTGCTACCTGCAAATAGACCAATTTCAGGCGATTAACCATGGGCATGAAGGATGCGAGGCGACCAATCCAAGACGATAATTTGCACCCAGCACAAAGGCCGGGGGGGGGACTGGAGTCCGGCCCCGCATCGGAGTTGGCCGCTTATCAGTTGGCTACTTATCTGGTATGCAACCACAAGCCAGATAGATGCTGCTCGTCAATGTGAGTCAAATCATGCTCTATTTAAGTCGTGATAGTTTCAGCTTGAGAATGCTAGATGGATGCTCAACTGCTGCATAGCATGATTACGAGCGAGTCAAATTCAATCTGAAGGGATATATCTCGGACCTGGCCTCGGGCTATTGGGGTTCCAATGGGCTGCTCGTCATAGGCTTGATAGAAATATAGGATTATTAATCATTGGTTCCTGTCATCAGCATCCAAATGGAAATGTTCCGGCGCATTTCAGAAAGAAACATCCCCCAACTCACATTAGAGCTCGCAGTCTCAGCCAATCCTAACAACGTCGAGTCATCAATATAACACCCCTCAGCACTTCAATCATTAATCGTAACGCCTTGTGAAAACTCACTAGAACTGTCTATACCGACGACACTATTCCGCCACTGTTTAAATACTTGATGACCTTCTATTGTTGTAGGAGGTCGCAAATGTACCATCGTCTATCGATCGTTCGTCTTTGGCAATTGTTCTCTCGGCTCTGATTCTACTATCGTGTCTTCTGTAGTGGGAGGTAAAAGCAGTGGGTCAAATGGCCGTACGTGCCTTCGGTCCTCCGTTTGGCCCCACTCCGCCCAGTGGATGCGCGAATTCCGTCGATCGTATTTCCGAAATAAAAACCATATCAGGCCAAACTGTACACCATTAATGTAGCAGGAAACCATAAAGTACTTCCATGGTATGGCTTTGATCGCGATTGGGCGGAATCCGTGTCAAGTTGACCGTATGATGCAACCATGATTTATGCCCGTTGGAAGGCCAGACCAATGACTACGAGGACTACGTTGGAAAAGGAGAGATTTGTCATTTATCTGCTTTGATAAATTTCAGCTGAATAAATAACAGTAAGAGCTCCTGGCACTTCCCGGAGTCCGACTAGGTAACTCGGTTGCTTCCATAGCACTGAGCATGAATTCCCGTTCCAACCCCATGGGGAAAACGCGGGGTCGAAACTCGGGTACCAAGGGTTGATGCATATTAGATAACAGCAGCGATAATAGCTTCCCAGCCCAATCCTCGGCTACCTAATCCAATGTATCTATAGTAAGCATTGCGGTCGAATTTACTGCTGGCCAGAGAGGGTTGGTAGTAGCTAGTGTCGGCCAGCTGAAGTGCCACAACGACCATCGAAACATCATTGGATGAAGGGAACTCAGCAAAAGTGGCCTCTGATCCATCTTGACGTGGCACATGTCACTTGAGGCCCAACAAATCGACCCAATGTGACGGCTTTGCTGGAGCCCCAATCCCACAACTGGCTCGACAAAATATCGGAATTCCTATCAAATGTTTTCTTGGCAGCAGCATTGGGATCTATCTAGACTTCGAGAAAACAGGCATTCATAAGATACCAAGTTCATCTGACGTCAAAGAGCATACTCCGCCGGATTGAAACAAACATCAGCCTCTGTTTGGCATATTCAATTGAATTAGTCGCAAACATGGCCTCCCAACAGAAAACGCGTGTTTTGAGAGTGGGCATCATTGGCTGTGGCGAGATCACTCAAGTCAACCACATCTCCAACCTCAACTTCCTCTATGAGCGCTTCCAGACGACGTATCTATGCGACATATCCCACCAATCCCTTGCACACTGTGCCAGGAAGGTTCAAGGAGGGACGCCAAAGACGACCACAGACGCGGCAGAGCTGTGCTCGTCGCCCGACGTCGACGTTGTGGTAATCGCCAACACGGACGCATACCATGTCGACCATGGCATATTGGCGCTCAAAAGCGACAAATATGTTCTCATAGAGAAGCCTGTGTCAGTTTGCTTCCGCGATATCGATCTTCTCATTGAGGCAGAAAGAAATTCGAAAGGTAAAGTCATGGTCGGTACCATGCGTCGGTTCGCTACGGTCTTCACGGACGCGGTAGAGGAAGTCGGCGGTATGGACAAGATTCAGTATGCCCGGGTCCGAGACATCATTGGACCCAACTCAACCTTCGTGGGCCAATCCGGCACATTTCCTATCAAATTTAGCGACTATAGTGATGTTGACACTCAAGAGCGACTGAAGCGTGAGGAAGACATATCAGAGCAGGCCATCGGGAGGGAGTTTGGGGTACCTGTCACCTCCGAGTCACAGAGGATGTTGAGGCTTCTTGGGGGGTGCGTCAATATGCCCCGAGGGATCTAGGAACATTTATTGACAACACTGTAGACTCGGAACTCACGATCTATCCGCCATGAGAGAAATCATCGGCATGCCCAAGAGCGTCGCCGGAGCAGTTTTGACGTTCCCGGGAATTTTCAGTGTCCTCTTCAATTACGATGACTTTCCCGTCACGTACGAATCCGGGATCAACAACGTTCCTCAGTTCGACGCCCACATTGAAGTCTACTCTCCAAACAAGATTGTCCGCGTCAATTTCGACACCCCTTATGTCAAGGGATTACCTGTCACGATGACTATCCGGGAGTTGGTGGGCGAGGACGGGTTTCAGGAGCGGACGGTCAGGAAGACATATCAAGATCCATACACGAACGAGTTTTTGGAGTTTTATGACTGCGTGGTCAACGGGAAAACCCCAAAGACTAGCACTACGGACGCAAGAAACGACATCGAGCTGTTCAAGATGATCCTTCGAGCGGATGCTGGAAGGTACTCGAGCACGTAGTGGGATTCAAACGGAACTGCATCACGCATAAAGGGGCTTCCACATTTGCCAATTCATTTCTTGTGGGTGCGAGCTTTCTTGATAACATGAGACGGGCTGTAATTGTCATGACCCGGTCATCCGCCTCCTTCCAACTCACATGTTCGAGTAGATGCTTAGTTATCAAGGGAACCAGCCCGGTTGATCCAATGAATTGTTTTATCACCTTCCTTGGCAAGCCTGTTTATTGCCCAAAACTTTCATGACACCAAATCAAAGATTCAGAATTTCTGGTCACACAAACTCACCACCCTCCACCTCCATCACCACCAACATCCAGAGTTGGGGCCTTTGTCGTTTCCTTCATCTCCCTTTACCAGCTCCTGACGGCTTACACTGCTTACTGAAATAAGAGGGTCAAGAGAAAAAAGAAAGATGGACCAGGATCAAAACAACGAGGGTCGAAAGAACGACAACAATGGCGGCATCAACAGCGGCATCAACGGCGGCAATGTTGGCGGTAACAAGGCCGTCAAAAAGAAGAAGAGGAGCAGAAAGGGCCGGGAATGCTGTAATTGCAGAAAGGGTTACTATGTTGCTGCTGATGATTTGACAGAGGGCATCGAGGAGGCGATTACACGCTGCCCTCCCAACAACCAGGCCTTGTTGAGCCAACTTCGGATTCTCCAGAGAATCAACACTCTTCGCCCCGATGGCGGCGACCTCACGAGAAGAACCCAGGCCGCGATTCTCAATGATCTTACTGAAGTCCACGAGGCCATGCCGAGCGACGAAGCCATCATCAGTCTCGGAGACCGCTGCCACAACCATCTGTGGTACTCGGCCTTGATCCGTCGCAATATGGTCATCCCCGCCGACTGGCAAGGAAAGCCGCACATTGCGGTACGCCTCCAGAAGCTCAGAGCTGTGTGGGATGCGTTGAAGGACACGCCAAGCCTGCGGGAGCGCTCGGCCGGAACCCAAGTGGCTGCCAATCAATCGACTGTCAACCAACCAGCTGCAGATGAGGACGAGGATGAGGATGAGGATGATGAGGATGATGATGAGGATGATGAGTACGGCCTGGATGAGGGTCTCCAGCAGCCTCAAAGCCAGAACGCCTATTCTACCACACTTCCGCGTGTGAACCAGCCCCAGAGCATGGCCATGAACCCACTCGCAGGATATGCCATCAGCAGCATGGGACAGGTATGATGCTCTTGCATGTCTTCAAGAAAATTTCTGACGTCTTATTCCAGAACTATGGGCAGATGCACCCTGATATCGCTTACGGTTCCCAAAACCAGACAACCTTTAGTAGCAACCCGACTACTCAGATTGGAAACATGGGTTCGCAAGGCCCTGAATACCTGCCTCAGCAGTTCACGGACCCGGGTTTCATGTCCGGCAACTATGGCTCGATTAACGACTTCGCTCTCGGCAACAGCCAGCTCCCAGGCTCCCGCAACGCCGCCTACAGAGGTTTCAACGAGGCTCCATTGGGTCCTGCTGGTGGAATCCCTTCTCAAGTATATGCTAGCTACGCGTCCCAGCACGCAATGCCATTCATGAACAACGCAAACCATCCGTTCGGTTTGGTGGACTCCAATTACACGGTACCCATGCTCCCTGGCAACTTTCCACGCTGGCATCCTCCCTCCAGTTACTCGAACCAGACTTCATTCCAGACTCGGCCCGATGCTCTCGGTTACATTGGCGACTCCGCGCTCGTGGATTATGGCGACGTTGGCGAGAATATCTGGAACCGGGTCGTTGCCAGCGCTTTTGGCTCCCAGCTGAATATGGAACCGGCTGCTCTCTCGGGAAATGGAATGGCCAACGCACCTGGCATGGAGACCGGCTCATATGGCAACTCGGAATCTTCTACCGACGGTGCCGGCGAGGATGCAGATGCTGCAGATGCATTGGCTCCTTCTGATTACCATGGATCCCAAGATGACGAATTCCACGATGGTCCGAGTGCTGACAGTTCCGAGGGCGAGGAGGAATTTTGAAGTGTGCTGGGACTGATTGGATGGATTGGCTACGACGGAGATGATTGGGGTTCAATCATCGCGAGACACCGCACCGGCACTGTGGCTTGGATTTAGAGGACGAGGTCTTCTCGTTAACCACCTCTTGTTCTCCACGCCCACGACCTTGCTTGGGCGGATGCCATTCTGTGACCGCTGTCCTGGCTTCATCCTGCCCCCATTCTCTTCCGCAAAACATGCGTTATTCTCTCAATGGTTTTTGTTTTGGGCTTTCTTTTTTCTGCTTCAGCTTCCCTAATAATGCTTCCACCATTCATGTTACATAGGGCTTTTATTCTAGCTCCGTAGGCAGAGCAATGAGATTCTCGATAAGATCGCACGCCGCAGCATGTGACAGTCTCTGTTAATTATCCCTTACACCTCAGGAAAGCTACTCGATTAACTGCAAATAGGTTCCGTCGAAGGCTTAGATACGGCGTTGGATGGGTTGGTTTGCCCACACCCCGCGATGACACCTAGGATAGTGTCATCGACAGCAGCGATGAATGCGGCGCCGCAGTTGGGGTCACTGCATTCGATGTCAATATTATTTGCGTCATTCAAGATTGTGTATAGTAAGGACACAAGTCTCGTAAAAGGAGATATGATACTTACCTAGCACCACCACTTGCGTTGTTGAAGTAAGAGCAGATGTCATGAGAGAAGCAGTCTTGGGTGTAAGCGTTGCCCAGAGAACTTCCGGTACAGCCAGCACCACATCGACCATTGCACGAATAGCTGGAGCCATGACTCGTATCAGCACACGAACCCGCAAGGGGGAGGTGGAACGGCTCACTCTCCCGATCCCGCGCCATTGGCGCCGTAGTTGCTCCCTACCACACCCGTAAAGGTGCATGTCTGTCCGGTGCTATTCGTCCATTTGGCTGTTGCGGTCGCTCCAACTTTCAGACACGTAATATCTCTCTTTTCGAGCTCGAAAGGGAGAGCGGACGGTGCAGCCAGGGCCACAAGAGGGCAAAGCGCAAGTAAAAAAGAGACCGAAGGAAGCATGATGAAATTACAGACTGATTTATTATAAGTGCCAAGACGCGCTGAGAGTTAGGAGCCGGTGATGGATGCCGACTGCATGTGGAGAGAGGTTATTTCGCAACATCAAGGAGTATATATATCTATTTGTCCGAGCCAGGTACATACACGACGCTCAGTCACACGGGGTCCACGACGGGAACCCCGGCTCGCCGATCCACATGGCAATAGACCCTGATCCTGGATTAGCTGTGTTGGGCAACTGCATCGCGCTCTGATCCACGCGTAGGTTAATCTGCAGCCACCGGACTGGCCCAGGCGGTAGTTCGTCGAATGAAATGCGGGGTCAACACAATGGCGCAATAAGTTGCCATCGGTAAGGGATCAGTAGGTAATGCCATTGAAGGTTCCGGAGTCTTTTACGGAGAAACATGCCAGGTCTGGTAGCAACGGACGATGATCTCCCGCTCTGCCTGGGATTTGACGAGCTACAAGTATTGCCTGAGTGTCGGGGGGAAAGTTTGTCTTGTTGGAGATGGCCAAAGACACCAAGACATGAGTTGGCTTGAATAGCATGTATTGTGCCTCTCCTGTGCTCAATCATGCCCCGAGTCATTCAGCAGTACTACGGTCTTGCTCGTGTGCCGTCTCATCTCCTCGCGAAGCAAGTTCCACCAGCAGACATCCCGCTTCGATCTCGCGAACGGTATCGTCGGCCGACGCCCCAGATCGAATCCGTTCGAGAACCCGGTACGCTTGGCCCTCGGGCATGGATTGCATGACGGCGTAGAATCTTTCCAATGAGTCGTTGCGGCGGGCCATTTCGTCGTATTTTCTCTTCAGCGACGTGACGCGTGACTCGGATGGATCGGCATCGTACCGGCACCCGAGACCCTTTTCCATGCAACCGGAGCATTTGGGTCGGCCAGCGGAGCACTGGCACCAAGGTGTGTCAGTCCAAGGCAGTCCAGGCAGTCCGAGGTGGATGCTACGAAGACGGGAGCTGCAGTGAAGCGAAGTACCTTGATTTTGCGCCTCCTGCAGCTTTCGCATGCTACCGACATATTGCGTCTTTTCTGTTCCGGATTTGAAGATGGCTGGCGTAGGGGCTGCCCAGACGAGACGTCGTCGTCGAGTGACCTCTTCGGCCCGTGTCGGGACAAGAGGCTGTTACATGGCTATGGCCAGACTCTAATGCGGGACGAATTTCCCGATAACGACGACGTTTGGTCACAGGTGTTTTGCAAGAGACGAATATAGGGTTCATCATCTGCTGATGACTACGGGAAGACTGCATAACTGTGAGCATCCATCGTGTGCTCCGCGAACAGCGAGCGAGATGGTAAAGACGAAGCGACAATCCGATCTTCTCATGGTAGGCATTTGTTCGTCACAAAAACGTAATGTCACGGCTCAGACTCCGGACCCAAAGCTCCGGCGGGAACATTAACCAACTAGGGTGCATCACATGACCAAGATCACGTGGCTCCGGGCTAGACTTACTGTCCCTCTTGTTCGGTGGAGGAAGTCAGGCGTCGAAATCGTAGTGTAAATCTACACCTACAGATGCACCAATACAAGACAACGCCAAGTGTGGAGTGTTTTGAGTCTTTTGCTTACTTACTTCGCCTTGGACCCCATCTATTCTCCAGACAAACCATTCTCCGAGTCTCGCTGCCAATTGACCCATGAGAACATCAGGATCAGGAGCTCGGGTGGACCAACATCGGATACCGGCAAAATGCCAAAAAGTGCACCGGCAATTTACCCCACTAATGCCGCTTTGGGTCGGTCGCTTTCTGGCTTTCCCTACGGTTCATCTCATGTCTACACGTTCGAACGCAGTCCAACCCAGTCTTGCCGCCTTCACATTGCTAGGTTAACCCAGCATTCAAGTTAAGCCAAAGGCCTGAGGTTCAAGCAAGATGGCCTAGCAGTTGACGGTCAAATGGAACCAGCTTACTTACATTGTACGGAGTAGCTAGGTACCATTCATCAAGCCCTCCCTCTCTCTACGTTTCCCATCACACCAAGTTGACATCAACTCCAAACGGACATCTGACCCCGAAGCGGGACAACCTCCAGACTGCGGGTTAAGAATGCGACGCTGTTCACGCGAAAACCCCGCACACTCCTCCCGACGTCAAACTTCACAAGTTCACCTGCATCAAGTCATGGATGGCCCTAGCTCATCCCCTCGAGCTTGATTGAGCTAGACTGGGGTTGTCTACGGTTGTCCCCGGAGCTTCCCCCGCACCGCCATATGTCACCGGCAAGGATTTCTCCAGGTTGAGTTGTTTATTTGGCTTAAATGGTTTCTTTGCCCAGGGCCGGCCTTGGCAGCTTATTTCGCCCAGCCCACCCCACCCAAGTTTGCCCTCCTCGCACTCATAGAGTCCGCGCCCTGGGGATTTCGTTGAGCTTCCCAAGCCCGGCCACAACCTGGGAGGGTCTTGGCTTTGCGTAATGTCCAACGACTCTCAATGGCTCGGCTTAAGGTAGGTTCACCCCTCGGGACAACGCCAGCCGGCCTACATCGGCCAGGAGCCCTTCATTAAGTCACGAAGTGGGATAAAAAGGTCAGTGTCGCATCACGGATTTCGTATCGGTGGAAGGAGGGGGATGGGATCCCTGGCTCGCCCTCTCAATAAGCCTCAACTCCCATCATGCCGTTCGCAAAGCTCTTCTCGTCAGGCCTCCTGTTCGCATCCTTGGCCGCCTCCAGGTGGATCGTCCCCGGAGGCAGGTGGCATGACACCGAGGGCAACCTCGTGAACGCCCACGCCGGCGGCATCACCCTTGACAAGGACACGGGTAAATTCTTCTGGTTTGGCGAGTACAAGGTCGAGGGCCAGGAGGAAGGCGGCGGCGTCTCCGTCTACAGCTCTGACGACCTGGCGACCTGGGAGTACCGCGGCAAGGCTCTCGAGCCTGTCCAAGGCCACCCGTACATCTCGAACGACATGATAATCCAGCGTCCCAAGGTCGTCTTTAGTGAGCCGACCGGCGAGTACCACGTATGTTGAGCCCCCTGACGCAACCCCTTGACCATTCAGACTCGGGACGCTCGCTGACTGACTCCCCGCAGATGTGGTGGCACGCCGACAACTCGACGTACGGCCTCCTCCTCCAGGGCCTCGCCACGTCGCCCAACATTTCAGGCCCCTATACCTTTGTCGACGCTATCGCGCCACTCGGCAACTGGTCCCAGGACTTTGGAATCTTCACCGACTACAAAGACGGCCGCTCTTACGCGCTCTATTCCAACGGCGACCGCGTCGAGGGGCGCGACGTCTACGTCACGTCCTTCAACGACGATCTTACCAACGTCACCGAGGTCGTCCACCGCTTCGACAAGTACGACCTCGAGGCCCCGACCATCATTCAGACCGACAAGAGCTACTACGCCCTCATGTCCCACAAAACGGGCTACCGCCCCAACAACGTCGTCGCCTTCCGCGCCGACTCCCTCGCCGGTCCTTGGTCCCAGCCCTTCATGGTCGCCGACCCCTACAGCCGCACCTACAGCTCCCAGTCCGGCTTCTCCCTCAAGATCGACGGATCCGAAACGACGACCTACCTCTACCTCGGCGACCAATGGGACTCCAACTCCCTCTGGGAGAGCCGCTACATCTGGCTGCCCATCGCCGTTGACGATGAGAAGAAATCGCTACACGTCGAGTGGCATGACGTTTACGATCTCGACATCGGGACCGGCGTCGTCACCCCGATCAAGGGCACCACCTACTACGCCCACGAACCCGCCGTTGCCACCGTCGCCGGTGGCGCCTCTAGGCAGGAGGCCAACTTTGCCAGCGGCGGCTTCATCGTCACCGGTATCTACGGCAACGATAGCACCGTCACCTTCTACGGCATACAGGGCGCGGGCGAGCCCCAATGGGTTTCCTTCTACTACCAGAACACGGACGACATGGGCTTCGGTGACCAGCCCGGGGGCACCCCGGACCGCATCGGCGGCAAGTGGCAGCTGCGCCGCATCGCCTCAGTCATCGTTAACGACAACGAGGAACACGTCGAGACGCTCTTCCAGCGCGACACCCACAAGGGCATCATTCTCTCCACACCGCTGCAGCTGACCCTGGACGAGAGCGCCAACAACACCATCACCATTGGCGGTCTGTGGAACGGCTTCGACTTCAAGGGCGCAGATATTGATCGCATCGTCGTGTATCCCCCTGAGGGGGGAGCCCATCGAGTTCAAGAAGGGCGTTTGAAGAAGTCTTGATGATGAATGTAGAAAAAGACAGTGTTGTTAGCTACGAAATACGAACATCCTCCCCAACCACATCGTCCGTAATAGGCTCCCCAAACATGACACCGTGGATGTAGGCATCGCTGATAAGTACCCAATCCTCATCAGGCCCTTCTTTCCGGATCAAAGCTGGAGCGTAGCATTCTTGTAGTATCCAAACATCATCTCCCACCCTTGAAAGATCGACCACCAGAACTATGTGATCTTTTCCAGTAGCTGCAAACTGCCGGCAAAGCGACCTGGGTCCAGCTTTGGCTTTCCATTCTTCAAACATGTGTCTCTGTTCTTCTGAAAACCCAACTTCCATCTCTTCGACCCCCATCCTCTCGACCTCGCCGAATCGCCTTCCTCAGGTCACTCACCTTTGGGAAGAGTCCCGTGTCGTCTCTCTCGGCAACGCCATCGAACACTTCGTACTCGCTCTCGAGACAGTCGCATTTTGTACCCCCTTGAGCTGCCTCCTTTACTCTCTAGACAACCTCGCCGATGAGCCACGCGTTGAAACACGGGCCAAGCCCCGAGTGCGCGAGACTTCTGGGGCCATTATCCCGGATTAATGCTCGCCAGGCGGCCTCGACGAGTGGCTGCTTCGTGAGACTATACCTTGGCGGTAGGCCGGCCAGGATTGTAGTAAAGAGACCCAAGCATCCCTCTGCTGAAGCTTCGCGTCGTCTTACAAAGCTTGGTAAGAGTTGACGGCTTGGTTCCCCCGACAATAAAGCCTGGCCCCCTCAATGGTGACCCGTAAAGCCTGCAGAACAGCGCCTTTAGATGCGTCTAGGTATTCACGCCGGCATTGATGAGGTGGCCTCTTATAATTGGGGAACGATACATAGGCTGGCAACACCGGGGAGGGAGACAGACCCAGGGCGGCCATCATGACGGCGGCAGGGGTTTATATGCCATCAGTCACTACCGCCGTATGCCTCATTGTGAAGGAATTTAGAACAGAAGAGTGGCATAGCAATTCCCGCCCCACTCCCGCTTCAAATTTTCACGTCAAACTCTTGAGGAGAAGCTTTAGGTACTACCAGCGTGCGCTGTGGAGATAGCAATGACTGGGAATCATCATGTCCATACGTCCGTCTTGAACATGCATTGACATTGACTGTTCACTTTTAGAGCCCCAGGCATTTGCCTCGAAAATCAACCCGTCATCCGCTACTACAACAGTGTCCCGTCTTCAACGCCTTTCAAAAAATGAACTATCCTTTTTCCTATTCGTCCAGTTTACGAGGTGTGGACCTCCGTCTTGGAGATGGCCTCCGTCACCGCCTCGATGGCCGGGTCGGCCTCGGCCTTCTTCTCGCTCGACTCGACGGAGGGCGCAGCTTCGGCCGCCTTGGCCTTTTCGGCCTCCTTCTTGGCCTTCTTACGAGCCTTTTCGGCCTCCTTTGCCGCCTTCTTCGCCGCAGCCTTGGCGGCGGCCTCCTCCTTCTGCTTCCGCACCTCCTCGCCGCCAAAGGCATCCTTCCACTCCTCGACCTTGGACGCCGGGATCTGCGTGAAGAGGTGCTCAGGGGTTCCGAGCTTATGGCCAGGCTTGATGGCATCGGTCACCCAGGTATCGGGGATGAAGGGCTTGGGCTCGACGCCGAGCTGCTTCAGGATGGCAGTGGAGGTGTTGGGGAGGTAAGGGGCAACCAAAGAGGCGAGAAGGTCGATCTGGTTGAGGGCGAGACCGACGACGGCAGCGCACCGGTCGGGCTCCTCGGTAAGCAAGCGGTTGTCCAGCTTGTTGTCCTGAAGCAACTTGTTGCCGAGGCTGTAGGACTCGGATCAGCTTTCAATTCTAGGAAATTTGGGACAGGAGAATGGACATACGCTGAGATGGACATGATGGTCTGGAGGCCAGCCCTCATCTTGGTTGCCTCCATGTTGCTGATGTACTCCTTGAGCAGGGTGTTTACCTCGCCGATGTGCTTCTTGAGGTAGTCGTCGGTGTACTTTGTGTAGTCGGGAACGACGCCGTCGGTCTTGGCCTGGCAGAACTTGTTGACTCTCTGGCAGAAGTTGCCGAGATTCTTCAGAAGCTCGTTGTTGTTGCCGTCAACCATCTCTTGCCACATGAACTCGGAGTCGGACGTCTCGGGGCGGCGAGAGAGCAGATAGTACCTCCAAACGTCGACGGGCACACCGGTCTGCTGGACTTGGTTGCCAAAGACGCCGACACCCCTGGACTTGCTGAACTTGCCGCCCTCGTAGTTGAGGTACTCGGTGGTGGAGATCTTGTGCAGCTTCGTCCAGTTCTCGCCGGTACCGATGAGAGAGCCGGGGAAGATGATGGTGTGGAACTGGACGTTATCCTTGCCCATGAATTGGTACAACTTGACGTCGTCGGGGTTCTTCCACCACTGCTCCCACTTCTTGCCGGCAAGGTCGTCACCGTCGGTGTAGTTCTTGGTGATGGACACGTAGCCGATGCAGGCGTCGAACCAGACGTAGAAGACCTTCTTCGCGTAGTCCTGGCCGACCTCGTGGGTCGGGATTGGAACACCCCACTTCAGATCTCTGGTGATGCCACGGGGCTTCAGGCCCTTGTCGATCCAAGCCTGGGTGATCTGCTCGGCATTGTTGCTCCACGCGCCCTTCTTGCTAGACTCCTTGAACCACTTGACGAGCTCGTCCCTCAAGGAGTCGAGTCTGAGGAAAAGGTGTTTCGTCTTGCGCTTCTCGGGGGTAGCTCCGTCGAGCTTGCAGCGGGGCTTGATGAGGAATCCGGTGGGCTTCGCGGCAATGTCGTCCTCGGCGGTCGCGTTGGCCTCGGGCTCGGGCTCGAGGGGGTCAAGGAGGTTGCCGCACTTGTCACACTGGTCGCCTCTGGCACCGTCGTAGGCGCAAATGGAACAGACACCCTCAACGAAGCGGTCGGCGAGGAAGGACTGATGAGCCTCGACGGGGCAGAAGGGCTGGGTGGTTTCGCGCTCCTCGATGAAGCCATTCTTCCAGAGCTTGGTGAAGATGTCCTGGACGATCTCGGTCTGCTGGGGGGTCGGAGTCCGGCCAAAAATATCGAAGGAGATGTCGAAGTAGTCATAGATACCCTTGTGCAGCGCATGGTACTTTGCGCACAGCTCGGATGGCGTGACGCCCTCCTCGAGGGCCTTGGTCTCGGTCGCAGTACCGTATTCGTCGGAGCCGCAGACTGTGCAGAGAGGGTGGGTGTCAGCCGGGTCAAGCATGATATGCAAGCAGCGGAGGGCGGGAGGATCTTACCATAGACGGTGGGGTTACCGCGGGCGCGGGAGTAGCGGGCAAAGACGTCGGCGGACAGCACACTCCCGATGATGTTTCCGAGATGGGGCACGTTGTTCACGTAGGGCAGCGCCGAGGTGATGAGGACGTTGTTCTTGCCCTTGACGGGTAGGATGGGATTCGGCGCCATATTGCAATGATTCGTGTGGTCAGAATCGGGATCGGTCGTGATCGAGGTCGTGTGCAGGAGAAAAGAAAATGTACCGCCGTTGTACAAGGGGAGAAGAGTCACAGAGAGTACGAAGAAAAGGTTCAGCAATAATGCGCCGCCGGTTGGTGTGATTCCACCGCCTTTGACTGACGCGAAAGCCACAACCCCGCACTATTCCCTTTTGGGATGAGGGGCATGGTCAAGGGATCCTCACAGGGAAGTACCTAGTGTACATAGGTAGACCTATGTAGGTAGGTCGGTACCGGGTGGTCAAGGGAGCCGGTCTGCGCCGTGTAGGTAATCCGAGTATCAAATTACCTATCGGTTGTCCGGTATAGAAGGTTGATGGTTTCAAATCAAAAGTCAACTCCTATGAATTTGATATGGGCTAATGATAAGAAAACGGCGAGTGTACTTTGGATCAGCTTGTCCTCCCATCAATCGCAATCCCTCTTAGAAGCCCTGGAACATATAACAAATATACCGGATGACTTGATCCGTATGTATCGCGGCATTAGGCAGTGTGAGATGTAATTGACAAGCCCTGCTCTGCAGTCCATCACATGCTGCTACTTCAAGAAGCCATCGGTCCTTACCCCGGATTCTGATTCTTACTTATCATCTGGCCTCTCACCGACTTCCACTGGCTCGGGCAAGCCTCAATGGCTTTGACTCGCCTCAGACTCACCGTTGGCCATCCGACCTTTGTTTACGCTCGGATGGCATTCAAACCCGGGCTAGTCCAAGGCGGAACTGTACTTACGTTGCTTAACTCGTCGAGTTCCAGGGCGTAGCCTTGACCGGCGACTTTTCTCGAGTCATGGGTGCCCGGAGAGTTGTATTCTAGTGAAGTGGCCAGCATGCCGGCCTAGTCTCTACACGTGCCTGAGTGCCGGGGTCTGGGAGCCCGGCAACTCAAAATGAAGCCTGACGCTGAGTGGAAATGGTCGCTTTTTTTTTGTTTTTTCGTCCGAAACAGCGGTGGACTCGGATGACATTTTCCAAAATTGGACGACCCGTCGCTAGGTAGGTGTTGTGGATGGCAGTGCGCGAGTATGAACCTTTTTTCTCTTTCTTATTCTTTTCTTTTTCTAACTTTTTGGTTTCGTGACATTCTTCCCCTCATCCATCATCTGCACAACGCCCACCCCTCAGTCCCCAAACGGTGCGAGATTCCACACGTCGACGACGCCCGTGTACCGCCCGACGGCCATGAGGTTGCCATTCGCCGAGAAGGCCGCCGCCGTGACAAGCCCGTCGATGCCCGCCGCCGTCCGCACCTCGGCGAGCACGTGGCCCGAGTAGACGTCCGAGATGTCCATGCCGTCCTCGGTTCGGCACGCCAGGAACCGGCAGTCTGGCGACACCGCCAGCGGCCACCCTTCGGTGCCCCGGACCTTGTTCAGCTCCCAGCTCGACACACGCCCGGCCTCATGCTCCCACGCGTACACGGCCCGCGGCCACACCGACACGACGATCCGCCCGTCCGGCGACACCCCCAGCGCCCGCGCCCCCGCGTCAATACACGCCATGCCGTCCACTTCCATCCGCCGCAGCGTCCGGCCCGTCCTAGCCTCCGAGATGCGCACCGTCCCGTCCCGCGAGAGCGTCACGAGGTCTGTCCCGTTGGGCATGAAAAGCACATGCGTCGGCGGCGCGTGGTTCATCACCCCGGCCACCCTCTTGGTCGGCGGCATCCCCGGCGGGCTCGCTGCCGCCTCGAAGACGACCACAATCCCCGACGGGTCCGCCGCCGCGAACATCTTGCCGTCCCCGCTGAACACCGCTGGCCCCGCCACGCCGTTGAGGATGCACCGCACGCCTTTGCCCTCCTCGCCAGCGCGTAGCTTGACGCGCCACTCGCGCTTGGCGCCGGCGTCCTTCTCCACCACGGCCACAAGCTTCCCGTCCGGGCTGAAGACGACGACGGGTGCATCGGTGCCGATATCGGAGGACACTTGCCGCGCCGCCGGCGCCGCTGGGGGTCGGGGGGCGAAGTCCCAGAGCTTGGTGCTCGAAGGCAACGCTGTGCCGGCGTTGTCCTGGGAGGTGGCGACATATCCCTTGGGGCTGATGGCGATGGCCGTCACGGGGCCGTTGTGGCAGAGTGTGCGGCCCAGGTTCCTGAGGCGGAGGATGGAGGGGGGCAGGGTGCCATCGTGAAGGTGGAGCGAGCGTATCGACCCCGAGACGGACGGTGCCCTGGCCGTATGCGGATTGGGTCTGGACGACGGCGATGACAAAAAATGGTCAGCCGTTCGTGTGTGTGTGTGTGTGTGTGTGTGTGAATTGTGATGTGTGGTGTGGTGCGTGCAGGCCAAGACTCACCTCTCCGCGATCGCCTCCTCGTAGGTCGGCATCTGATCGTCAGCCGACGAGCCATTGCTGGCGTCCAGGTAGGTAATCGTGCTCATAGCGGCCATCAATCAGATAAAGCACGCACGACGCACCGAAGTAATCTCGTCATTGGTGAGTCTCGAAAAAAGTGAGTAGACTCATTGGAGTAAATGAGATGGAATTGAAGTATCCGTAGTGTATCCGTAGACTGGTTTTATCCTCCGGTCGTCTCGGCGTTTCTTGGGATGTCACCGCACAGCCGCAATTTTCGCTGAGCTACCAAGCTACGGAGCTATAATGGGCTGTAGCACGGACCATCATCGTTGCTTCAGGTCCGCCTGACCTCCCGGAGCTACTGTTTTTCCACCCTCTTGACCATGACGAATAGGTCCATCAGGGTTCCCATCGCGCCAGAATGAGACGAACAAACAGTCTTGACGTCCCCCCTCCAGCTTCTCCTGCTATCTTTTGTCCTCCATCGCTCTGTGCCATCTTGTAGCAGCTCTCTGTTTCACTGCCTCCTCACTCTTGACTGCCTGTGAATCATGGCTCCCAACACCCCTCAGCGCATGAGGATGGGCCTTACCATCCCCAGGCTGTATCGCGTCTTCTTCCTCGGCATCGAGCCCATCTCTGCCCTCGTAGGAGCCTACTATGCTTATGCCAGGCCCGACGACTACCTGCAACTCACTCACGCCGCTTCGAAGCCAGACGTCATCCCTCAGGGGACATCCATCGTCCTGTCTCAGCTCGCGAACCTCTACCTCCTCTTCGCCCTCAACGAAGCTCTCGTTCTTCGCTCGACGTCGGACCTACGCGTGTGGAAGACGGTCCTCTTCGTCCTCCTCGTGGCTGATATCGGTCACCTCTATACCGTGCGAAGCCTCGGCCCAGAGGTCTACTACAACTTTGCCAAGTGGAATGCCATCGACTGGGGAAATGTCCCCTTCGTCTATCTTGGTGCCTCGATGCGGATCGCGTTCCTCGCAGGTGTCGGGTTGACCCGCGGCCGAACACAGGTTCAGAAGCAGCGATAGAGCAGCCATGGCGGATACGACTCTATGTAACGGGGTTGTGCGCCCGAACGTTGCACCAAGCCTCGAGAGTGAATTCCTGAAAACGTTGCTACCGAGGAACGAAGACTCAACCAGGATGAAGTCTCGAATTTGTGCCACCTGCGACTAATAACGGGACGACGAGACAAGCCGCACGGTCGAGGGTCCAAACAAGCCAGACTAGATACCGACATGCTGGTCTGGCTGGCCCCTCTGACTGGCGTCACACTTCCCTCGATAGGCTGTATATGAGCAGAATGTTTGGAAGTACGTATGCATCGGCCCTGAATGGTGGCTAGGGCCAATTGCTTGACACACAGGTCTTCGGGGACGTTTGCCGAGATGCAGCGAAATAGCGATACCAATTTAGCGAGGTTAACCCCTCCTCGTCAACCTTCTTCTTTTTGGCCCAGGCCCAGTCCGATGTTATCTGCGATCGTGGACTGTCGAGTACCGAAACGAGAACCTCGGGTTCTGGTTGGTGGGAAGTTCGGCACCCTGCCTCGGAAAATCCCCCGGACAAAATCCTTCCACCCAAACCCCCTGGGGTAGCCACCTCGAATCGGGTGGGTTCTGCGGCGCAATTGGCAGGCAATGGTGGGGTGTCACCGCGGGGCAGCGCGGCACGATTCCCAGACCTATGTGTATGGAAGAGAGGTGCACGGGTTGGTGGATGAGAGGATATGATGGACAAAGATGCGGATCCAGCAGTGTTGCGGCAGAGAAAGCAACAGTTCAGACAACGAATTCGCCATTTGAACATTTTTACTGCGGCCATACAGCATCTCGTTTGACCGGGCAGCTGGATGCGAGAGAAGCCATCATCACGTCGTCGCAAGAATAAGCAGGACACCTGCCTCCTTCTCACTTGGTCCTCCAACACACGCCTAGCCTTGGGCAAGGGTCTCGGCCACTCCCATCCTTCACGCATACGCATGGGATGGTATTGCGGCGCGACGTTAGCCCCTCCTCGAGTGTTGTGCCCCTCACCCTCAAGGATGAACGCCCTCCCCCCCCCCCTCCCCCATGCGCAACGCCGGAACAAACGAGAATGTGGGGGGTTCGATGACAGCCCTGGGATTGCCAGAGTATTTTATACGCTGCCGTCCCCTCTGGCCGTCTCGACATACCTTCGATCCTTCGATCCTTCCCTCCTCCCTCTTCCCACCCGTGCTGTCCTTTCACGACTTCACATCTGTCCTTCTCTAAGAAAAGAGTTGACCGATCCTCCAAGTACCTTTTTTTTTTTTTTATCCACGTCCGATCACGGCTAGACAACATGTCCATCCCCGAAAAGTTCACCGGCTTCCAGGTCAACAGCGCCGAGACGTGGCAAGACTTCAAGAAGCAGGAGTTCGACCCTAAGCCCTTTGGCGACTACGACGTCGATATCAAGATTGAGTGCTGCGGCGTTTGCGCCAGTGACGTTCACACCATCAAGGGTGACTGGGGCGCTCAGCCGTACCCTTTGGCTGTGGGTCACGGTAAGCATGCCTCCCCGCGACCTTGGCTACTACGAGGGTGTCTCGGGCTAACAAGCGCGTGCCAGAGATCGTCGGCAAGGCTCTGAGAGTCGGCCCCAAGGTCACCAAGATCAAGGAAGGCGCCCGCGTCGGCGTCGGTGCCCAGTCCTACGCATGCCTCGAGTGCCGTCAGTGCAAAAACGACAACGAGACGTACTGCAAGCACCAGCTCGATACCTACGGCTCAACATTCCCCGACTCGGGCGCCATCTCGCAGGGCGGCTACTCGTCCCATGTCCGCACGCACGAGCACTGGTAATAAGATGCTAAACCATGCATGCCTTGCAATCGGTAACAAAGACTGACGGATGACAGGGTCTTCCCCATCCCCGACGCGCTGCCTAGCACTATTGCCGCGCCCATGTTGTGCGCTGGCCTCACTGCCTACAGTCCCCTGGTCAGAAACGGTTGCGGACCCGGCAAGAAGGTAGGCATCGTTGGCATCGGCGGCATCGGTCATTTTGGTATCATGTTCGCCAAGGCCCTTGGGGCTGAGGTCTGGGCCATTTCGCGGTCGCGGTCCAAGGAGGAGGACTCGCTCAAGATGGGCGCCGACGGCTACTTGGCCAGCGGCGAGAAGGACTGGAACAAGGAGCACGCGATGACGTTCGACCTCATCCTCAACACGGCCAACTCGTTCGAGGGCTTCGACCTGTCGGCGTACCTCAGCCTGCTCGACGTGCACGGCAAGTGGGTTTCGGTCGGGCTCCCCGGCGGCGGCGGCATCACGGTCCGCAACCAGGACTTCCTCCCCAACGGCTGCTTCATCGGCAGCTCCCACCTGGGCAGCAGACGCGAGACGCTCGAGATGCTGCAGCTCGCCGCCGACAAGGGAATCAAGACATGGGTGCAGGAGGTCCCCATCAACGCCGACGGCCTGCGGTCGGCCATGAACGGCATTGAAGACTCCAAGGTCCGCTACAGGTACTGCTTGACCAACTACGAGGAGGCCTTTGGCCAGTAATGGTGATTGTGGAGGATGTAACGTGTATAGCGAGGCTAAAAAAGAAGACCACTCGATGCCCTGTATCATTTTGCGTATATGCCACGGTGATGACACGCGTAGACATGACGGGCACTGCGGCAGTGCAGCCACCACTAGAGCCCCTCAGGTGCCAGCCAGCCTGTGACACTTGGGAGTGACTGTGTCGTTAGGAGTTGATGCATTCTCAAAAGTTCCTTGTCTCTCTACAGCAGCAGCAGCTCTGGCGCGAAGAGGTACTGATTAGGTAGAATTGATCTAGACTCATATAAGCTCTAGCCCAGTTCACCATATAACCCAATATGCAGCACCACTGGCCTGTGCCACATCTCATCTCAACCTCTTGATACGGTACAAAGTACGGAGTACGTACCGGATACCGCAGAGAAACTGCCCGAGCAGACTTCACTTCATCAAGATATGGTTGCATAGGTGAAGGGCCTTGGTTGGAGGTGCTGTCAGCTGGTGCCTTGGCAAGCCGAGGTGAAAGTCGTCGCCGGCAGAAGCTCTACAAACATGATGCGAGGCCATTCGATGACCACGACGTTTAGTCGGGGGTGTGCGTGCAATCCATACCCATACACATGTTTCCAGTGCCGTCATGTAATGTTGTCAACCAAAGCTTGGCCGATGTAGCCACGGCGAATCGAGTTTCCCCGGAACGCTCGCTGCCCGGTACATACAGGTAGGGGCAAGATAGCTAGCAACTCCCTACCGAGGAGTGTACACTAGGTGATGATGAGAGTGCCTTTGTCTGCGCCCCCCCCCCCCCCCCCCCCCCCCCTCCTCGCAGGTTGTTATTATCCGCCACGTGTTGTGAATGTAGTCATTTTGTTGTGCTCCAACTGGTGGCGTGAGCGTTTCTTAGCCTGTTCAAGCTTCTTCGAAAGCCCCACGTTTGGTGGCTGGCTTGCTGGCCAACGAAGACGGTGAGGTACACAAGCAGCCGGGGGAGACTAGTCTGGGGTGGGATGAGATGGCCGAGTCTGCTAAGGGGTGTGTGGTGTGGTGTGGTGTGGCAGGTCATCTCGGATGTCAGTGATGCCAATGTGACGGGCGTGTCGGAATGGGCGAGGCGCGTCTTGACCATGGCAAAAGTCTGGGCAGGGGTTTGCAATCACGGTGAGACGGGTCAGAGTCGAGTCTCTTGTCTTTGTTTCTTCCATTTTCCAGCCAGCCATAGGCATAAGCTGGGTAGATTCTAACGCCAGGGCGATGAGTGACAGCATCCCCGGGGGTAGTAGGCACGTAGGTACCTAGTGTACTCCGTACGGATAGATAGAGTTTGGAAGCACCGGAGGCACCCACAAGGTTGCAGCGCAGCAGCCCGGGGTGATGGATGGGGACCCGATGGCGGAACAGGGGGGGGGGTAAGGAGCATGTGCATGTGCATGTTCCGTACTCCGTAATGTACCGTGTATGTACTGCGTGCATGTCCAGGGGTTTACTCCGTAGATGCAGTGCACAGCACATACTGCACGTCTCCACACGGCAGTGGTGTTTGTTGATGGGGCGAGATGATGGAGAGAAGGGGCAAAGAGGCGAATCCATCTCTCTGGCAGATCACGAGACTGACTGTTCCAGGCCCAAATTGGGAGGTCCAGATGGAGGGTTACACGATGCTACAGTCGTAGGCAGAGGTGAGTTTCTTATGTACTCGACCACTCCCAGCTACTACCTACCTACATTGTAGGTAGGTAAGTACCTTTTGGATACTTAGTGAGTCCGTTCCTACGGATACAGCACCGGGACGATGCGCATGCAGTGCAGGCTTTGGCGGCCGCAAGTACTGTATACTTTCTTTCTGCGGCAAAAACGGTGGGCATGGAAGTAGCTCGACTTGGACATCGACACACAGTCGCTGAGTGCAGGGTATTTGCACCGTAGCAATGCTGTGCAGGCAGGTACAAGCACGATGCTAACTTGGATAGTGTACGGATACAGATATGTCTCTTTAGCATTAGCATATCGACATTAGGCCGGCACATTACATCGTGATCCGTCCGTGTTTAGACTTTTTTTTTATTTGGTTTTTTCTTCTGCCATGTGTGCCTCGACTGGCCCAGGATGTAAACAATGCGACGCGGGGGGGGGGGGGTCACATCTCGATAGCAACCACCAGGCTTACTATGGTATTCTGTCTGCAGATACACCACGGATACGCTACCCGGCCCGGAGAGCAACAGAAAGGACGTCCTTCTTCTCACGAGCATGCATCTCAACTTACTGTCATGCGCTGTTAAACAGACAGACATTCACAGTTCTGAGAGACGACGATTCCCAAGTGGCCGATCCCCGCCGGGTCTATACCAAGCGCGACGCACCTTCACAGGTTCGACTCGACACCGGCAACCAAGGGAAGAGAACAGACCACGGCCCGTCTCTCGGTCTCTCTCTTTTTTCTTCTTCTTTTTCTTTTCCGTCTTCTTTCTTTTACCCTGTCGCTGTCTGTATCCGTGTCTGTGTCTCTGTCTCTGTCTCCGTCTCTGTCTCTGTCTTGGCTCGTCCGTCTCTCCCAACATTGTTCTCTACAACGGCCCATCACTTTGGACTAGGTAGCCGGTGGCTTGCCGCCCCTCCACTCCCCCGCCAGTACCTATTTCCCTCCCGGTCTCTTACTCTTACTCTCTCTCTCTCTCTCTCCCTCTCTCTGCGGCCATCAACGCTTTTCCGTCAGAAACAGGCCAAAACAAGTCCTTTCCTTGCTTTTCTAAACAGGGTCTTCGCAAACTTTACATCAACATTACTCGAACCTGTTGCCCGTCCATAGGTGTCTGTATTGTCATCAACACCGACACCAGCAACCATAAGGGGGCCAGCCGGCGATCTGCGCTCACATACACACCCCTGTCGACCGGTTCTCAAACTATTTGTTCCCCTTTGCTTTGTTCTTAAATCTTCTTTGTTGACTCGCGTGGTAATTAACGCCTCTGCGCCTCGTCGTACATCTTCCCGCCGAACTCCAGTCCTCTTCCGGTCCTCTCACCCCATTATTGTTATTATTATTATTATTATCATCGTCACTATCATTATCCACTTTCAGCTTCCTCTGCCGTAAGGATATCTCTCCTAGCCAGGCGGCTTTGCATAGTCGAGTGTCCACCGCCCTTTTTCTTACATCCGAACCCAGCCCCAATTCGGAAGAGCCCCAAACAAGCCGAGCTGTCTCTTTCTCCTTTCGAATGAACTCTGCAAGGAAGAACGGACCCTGAAAAAAAAAAAAAGGTTGGAAAAGCGAGCCAGACCGGGGGTGTGGACGAACTCCCATCGACCCTTGATGCCCCCCATAGGCCAGAACTGACCAATCTCCAGCACACCCCAACCACCAGTCACCCACCACCCAAACATCCATCATCCATTTCTCTTACTCCCTATCTCTCTTACCTTCTTTCTCTCTCTCACCTTCTTTCTCTCTCTCACCTTCTTTCTCTCTCTCACCTTCTTTCTCTCTCTCACCTTCTTTCTCTCTCACCTTCTCTCTCTCTCTCTCCCTCTCCCTCTCTAGCTTCCTCAGGAACCTCAGAGGCAAAAGACGGCCGGCCGACTTCCGTGATTGATTCCCATTGCCGCTGCCCCTTCCGCCACTGCCGTTGCCTGCGACCAAGGATCAACAAGCCTACAGCGATACTGCAGCCCGATTTGATTCTTCCTGCACAACGTCCCTCCCTAGCGTACCAGGTCCCTTTCTCGTCCCTCCCCCCCCCCCCCCCCCCCCCCAGCCTGCGCCCTCCGACTGGCTGCTATCCTGCCATCTAGTGTAACCCCCGTTATCCACCTGCGGTGGCCTAGCTTAGCCCAGCCCTTTTGGTGGGGAGACCGCCGAGACAGTGCCGTCCGTCTTGACTCCTGCGCGTTTCGGGCACTCCAGACGAGACTCAGGGTCTAGGAAGGGGGAACAACAGTCTGGCAGAAGAACAACAACAGGGATAAGCTCGGACGACAGGTAATAACCAACGAACCCCCCTTGATTCCATCCCACTTGACCCGACTTTCTTTTCTTTGCTTTTCCTCTTTCTTTTTTACTTATCTGAACAATCGAGCCTTTCCGAACCTCATCGCTGACCATGCAATGATCGCCAGCTTGCTCGTGCTGTCTTGCTGCCTCACGACCCCGTCCCGAACTCCCCTTTCTCTTCCTCGAAAGCGCGCCACAGTCGTGCCCGACTCCTAAGCCCACGTCCACTCCCGGACGACTTCGACCACGACTTCTCTGCAGCGACCTCGATCTCGACTACGACTTGGACGCCCTACCTAGCCGTCGACGGCATCAACACTCGCCATGTCTGGACGCATCTGCAACGTCTCCGAGTGGGCACCCACCCAGGAGGCCATCTACGACGAGCCCGCCTCCACATCTGCCATCCAAGAACAGGACGGCCCCGACGGACACGTCAACACCAGGTCCTCCTTCCAGGCACACCGCCTCCGCAGCCTGAGTCTCTCGCTTCCATGGCGGCGCAAGTCATCCATCCATCATCTCGACTCCGACCTCCCGAGCCACTTGGAAGAGCTCTCTCTCGAGCGATCCCGGAGTCATGACGGCCCTGGCGACGATAACCCCTTCAGTCACACACACGACACGCACCCGGCAGGACACGGTAACGCTAGCATCAAGGGCATATTTCGTCGCGCCTCCATCTCCCTGAAGGGTATGGTCCATCACAAAAGCCACTCTCTCGGCGGCGCCCATGGCCTTGGCCTGGGCCTCGAGGAGGTCCATCGCCATCATCATCACCACCAGCGCCCTGGAACTTCCCATGCCCACTCGCCTTGGCACCGGCTCCGTCAGGCCACGAGCTTCCGCCATTCCAAGTCATCTCATGGCCACGACACAACACACAGCGATGCCTTCGTTGCTGAACACCCCTTCTCCTGCTTGCCGCTCCCTGGCAACGGCAGTGAGCCGCCCGTCATTCCCTACCACACCGGCGGTGCTGCCAAGGCGGCGGCGGCGGCGGCGGCGGCGCAGAACCAGGCCGTTCACAACAAGTGGCTGTATGCGTCGCCGGATGACTTCACCGACCACGAGAGCGGCATCGGCATCACGGTCACCGGTGGTGACTCGGACGTGGGGGACGCAAACATCAGTCGTGTCGATTTCATCGCCCAGCTCCCTGTCGAGCTTGCCATCCAGGTCCTCGCCCATCTCGATGCCACGGCTCTTGCTGCCGCGAGCCGTGTGTCTCGCGAGTGGCAGAAGATGATTGAGAACCAGCACGTCTGGCGAGAGTCCTTCTTGCGCGAGAAGACGGGCACATATGCAACCAGTCTACCAGTTCAGCCAGGCACCGGCCAAGGCGTGCCGTCCATCAGCCCCGACGTCGACTGGAAGCAGATATACAAGGCCAAGGACGAGCTCGACCAGCGATGGAAGGAAGGCAAGGCGAAGCCTGTCTATCTGAACGGCCACTTGGACAGTATCTACTGTCTGCAGTTTGACGAGTAAGCGCATCCACTCCCTTGGAAACCACACGACCAAATGGCTAACATCCGGGCTAGGACCAAGATCATCACCGGTTCCCGCGACAAGACGATCCGAGTCTGGGATATGCGGACCTTTGAGTGCCGTCTGGTCATCGGTCCTCCCGAGGTCGTCAACGACGTTTCCCTGCTGCTCGACGACGAAGGGAACCCCGTTCACTATGCCACCCTGCCCGATAATCAGCGTGCTAACCCGTCGATGCCCGCAATGGTGTCCTTCCCCACGCACCACAAAGCTTCGATTCTTTGCCTGCAGTACGACGACCGCATGCTGGTAACGGGCTCGTCCGATTCCAGCTGCATCGTGTACAACGTCCGCTCGGGCTACAGACCGGTCCGCCGTCTTCAGCACCACACCGCTGCCGTGCTCGACCTTGCCTTTGACGACAAGCACATCATCACCTGCAGCAAGGACATCACCATCTGCGTCTGGGACCGCGCGACGGGCACTCTGCTCCGCCAGCTGCGTGGGCACTCGGGCCCTGTCAATGCCGTCCAGATGCGTGGGAACACGATAGTATCATGCTCCGGCGACTTTCGCGTCAAGCTCTGGAACATTGACACGGGCAAGAACATCCGGGAGTTTCAAGGCCACACCAAGGGCCTCGCGTGCTCCCAGTTCTCGGAGGACGGCCGCTATGTCGCCTCGGCCGGCAACGACAAGGTCATCCGCATCTGGGATGCCAACACGGGCGAGTGTCTCCGCGAGATGAAGGCTCACGATAACCTCGTGCGCAGCCTGCACATCGACTCGGTCAGCGGCCGTCTTGTCAGCGGCAGTTACGATACGGACATCAAGGTCTTCGACATGGAGACGGGCCGCCAGTTGCTCGACTTCCCGCGGTGGCACGCTAGTTGGGTACTGAGCGCGAAGAGCGATTACCGGCGAATCGTCAGCACGGGTCAGGACCCCAAGATCTTGATCATGGACTTTGGCGCCGACGTCCCGGGCATCGAGGCCCTGGAGAGCGGCGGGGGTTGCGCGATAGATGGCGGATACATCTAGATTTTCACGGAAGACGCATCGCATCGCATTGCATCGCATCGCATCGCATCATCCTATACACGCTACATAATACGCTAATACCGAGAGCGGCATGGCTGGACCGCCCTCATTGACGACTTTTGTTCATCACGAGCCGAGATGTGGATGATGGATAATAGGCGGGTAGACTTGACACAAAAGCACGAAGGCGGGGGGGGGGGGGGGGGGGGACTATTTGAAGACAAGAGACCCCCTTCCACAGAGAGGCAGGCGTATTGGAGAAGGATAGGCATTTCATCCACTTGCATTGGGGGCCGCATGTTTCTTTCTGGGTTTGGGTTTCTATTTCTTCACTTTTGGGGGTTCATTCGTTCTTGAGCCCAGGCGTCATTCTTCTTTTTCTTCTTTTTCTTCTTTTTTCTTTCTTGTCTATTTTTTTTTTGCATGGCATCCCTAGCTTTGCTCGCATAGACAGCCACTGGATAGAGAGGCATTATAGATTCTATTTCGCCAACGTTTTTTGCTATCCAATCCATCCAGCGAATGTCGACAACGGGCATTCCACGTGAGACAACGGCGCCATTCATGTTCATGCTACAAAGGCGAGAGTGGCGAGTGGGCACAGAACACGGAGTTTCTGTTGGGGAGAGAGAAGGGAGGGGGGGGAGGTAGACGTGCGGACGCGGGGATGCCCTCGCACATCAAAGCGGCGGCCGGGCCGGCGAGCGGGCCAGACAAATGCCATGCATGGTCCGACGTCTACGGGGTTTCAGAACGGGAGGGTTCTCGTTTTCCATTCTTCTTTTCTTTTCGAACTCGGACAGGAGAGTAGGGCAAAGTCCGGGGACGTCCCGTTCTCTTTCGACTCAGAAGCAAAAAAGAAAAGAGTCGCAGACGCCGCCGGGTGGTCTGATGGTCGGCGTCTCTCCATCTTTTTTTGCGTGTTCCTTCAGGACCGCAGGGCGGCCTGTTTCGAGAGCTGCGCAGCAGGACCTTTTGTTTTGCTCTCCATGTGTGTACATGTATGTCAGAGTGTGCATATGCGTCCATGCCTCTCGTCTCTTTGCGTCTGGAGTTTCGGGGGTTGGGTTGACTGTTTGACAGTGAGGAGGGGGGAACTTGAACGGACGGAGAAGGGTCTGTGCTTGGGGGACATGCGATGAATATGGAATTGCTGGACGGGGGGTCTCTGCAAGTTACTGCGCTTTTTCGTCTTTCTGTTCGTCTGGTCGCCTTCTTTTTCGTCCGGACGTCGACGTTTTCGTTGTCGGGTACGCGGGCAAAGGTGGTAGGTAGGTACTCAGACGTGCTCTGCGGGAGAACTCTGCGGGCGGTAGCGGGGGATGTCGACGATGCCAGAGGGGGGGGGCGTCCGGCGTGGAAACAAGTCGAGTGCCAAGATACAAGAGACGACCCTGCAGCGGCGGGGGAAGGGGGGATGGTTGCTTAAGCTTCCCGTTGGCGGCATCATTGCGAGGCGTCCGCGTCTCGTTCGACGTCGGACAGGGCTGGGGACGGGGGACCACTGAGGTCCATCCCGTATCATGATCTCGTCGAGCCATGGTGCCCGGCGGCGGCGGACCGGAGGGCGCGGTCACCATCAGCCCAACTCTGTCCTGAGACGGCGAGGTGGGAAGGGCGAGCGGCCCGATGGCATTGTGGGCGAGTAGAGCGCGGGCCGTGCCTTGAGATTTTCCGTGCAACGGCCGAAGGAGGGGGGTATGAGGACTCTTGGAACGTCCGAGGGCGGGCGCCGAGATGGCTCTGACGAGATGATCGCGTCCATCAGGCGGAATGGTGCTGGGCCGGGCTGGTGCTATGTGGCAGTGCCTCGGCCAGGTGCTGTCGGTTCAACTACACTACGGAGAGTTTAACCAAGATGGAGGACACGAGTTCCCGCTTGAGAACCTTGCTTGCTCGTCGAACTAAAGCGTGTTCATCTCAAAATCTCTCTCGTGTCACCTATAGTGCGGTAGGTAGGTCAACCCACTTGGTAGGACTGAACCACGAGCGGAGGGATTTCAGCTGGCATCTCGACGCAACGTCTAAGTAGAGGCCAGTCCAGTTCGGCGTGCATTTGCAGCGTTCATGGAGTATCCTGTTGGTTCTTGGATCATGCTCCCCGCCGCGGGTCCAGGGTTTGGGGGAAAAGGGGGGTCGCAGATATATTGCACCGGGCTCAGAGCTTGGGCGCCGTGACAGTCCCGGACGCAACGTTGTTTGGCCGGGTCTGTACGGGCACACATAAAGCAAGGTGCGTCATGAACGTGTGTGTTCGTCTCATGACATTTTTGACACCCCCTTGTGCGATGGCTTTAAGCGCTCTGGCTTCGCTGGACGTCGTCGAGTCAAACGACGGGAGTGCCTCGGCCTCATGGCACCGTAGCTAGCTCACCGATTCCCCTCCGCGAGACCTTTCCCCCGTCATACCATGTCCCTGGCCTTCCCCCAAGCACGCTTTCAGCCTAAGCCTCCCCCGCGCCTCCAGGTTTTTGTCCCCCGGGGGGGGGGAGCCAGAATAAATGAAGCCGCAGAGAAGCCGGGCTAAGCAAGCCCCAGGGAGACCAAAGGTCTCGAACACCGGTCTGCGTGGCACCAGCGCGGCGGTGACACTACCCGTTAGATCAGAGCCGGATCAGCTGGCACGCTGGATGGTGATGATCGGCGGCCATCACCCGCCCCATGGTCGCGAGAGGATCTACGAGGACGCACACGTGTACGTGAAAGGAGGGAGGGACCGAGGTGAATGCGTGAGAAACCACGGCGACGTGTTGGGAAGTGGTGGGAAGGGGGTGAAGAAACGAGACATTCATGTTTTCCAATGATGATGGGTTTGGAGCGGGAAATGGGTGCCATAAAGGCTGCGTGTGGTTCGCGCGGGGCCACTGTCTCACTACCCCACGATTCGATTCGCGAGCAAGCCAGAGAGATGACACACTCTCCACAAGGGGAGGTAGCATGGCACCGCGGCTATGAGCTCTCTCTCTCTCTCTCTCTCACCTCTTCTTACTCACTTTCTCACCTGCAGAGTGAGTGCTGTGTGCAGGCCACGTGGGCAAGGCTTCACGGGTACGCCACCTGACTGCGGACTCGAGGAGGAATGGCTGGGGAAGAAGGTCATGCATGTATGTTCCTAGAACATGTCCCAGCGTATTGCCCCGGGTCTTCTCTCGCGGCCATGGGTGTGCGGGATACGGACATGTTGCATTTATTTACGGTATTGCCAACGACCTACTGGCCCCACAAGGGTGCCGTCTGACTACCTAGGTGCGCCTACCTTGGGGTAGTTGAGGTCTCTTTAAGGTGTTTGGAGTTTGTTTTTGGCGCTTTTTTCTTTTTCCAAAAAGGGGGGGGGAAACGGGCTCTACCGGCCTTCTGCCCATGCTCCGATTCCTATCAGATGGGAACTCGGGGGGGAGCGGTGGCGCGGCGGGCAGCAGACGGCACGGCACTGGTGGCCCTGCAGCCAAGGGACGAGGTGTAGGTACCTGTCTCGTCTTGACTCGGATGCCCCGGCCATGTTATTGTTGGCGTCGTCCTGACTCGAAGGCCGCGGCTGTGTTACTAAGCCTGTGCCGTCATCATCGCGAAGTCCCCGCTGCCCTGCCGGAAAGGGAGGCCAGGGTCACTTGACGAGATACAAAAGGAACTTGGCAGCAGTCTTGCTTACATGGATGGTATGTCCAGGAATAGGATCACGGATGCGCAGATAGAGTGCGGGTGGACATGAGATGCGGCGAGTGCCCAAGGTGGGGCGAGATCAAGGCTTCGTTCGACTGGGAAAGGGTCTTCAAGATGGAACAGGGGGTGATGGGACGTTTCGAAACGGCCAAGATCGGGTGTCCAACGTCGACAACGCACGATGCGGTAGGGCGTTGCGAATACGCATACGCGGTCCACGGTCCGGATACGGCACCGCGCAAAAAGAAACTTGTGCAGTAGGCAGGCCGGGAGCTGGGCCGAACCAAGCTTCGAGAACGCATCGGCATCGCACTCAACTCTCTTCTTCTTCTTCTTCTTCTTCTTCTTCTTCTTCCCCCTCCTCCTCCTCCTGCTCCCCTTCGGCCTCCTTGGGTGCGAGGGATCCATACCGCCGCACCGGACGAGAGGTAACGTGGTGCGCATGTCATGTCACGCTTTGCGTGCTGAGCTTCGCATGTAAGAAAAGAAGCAGTGGGTTGCCGAGGCTTCGGGGTCGCAATGACGATGGAACCTCTCAGGTACGGATGGCACGGTGTGGGATGACATGACATGACATGGGCACCACCTTGACACGCAGGAGGCACGCAGTTCCGTCCCAGCCCACTGGACACACGACTGTGCCTCGGCGATCCTTTGCACAAGGTGCAGGTAGGCAGCGGGATGTACGTCTGGTCGTCCGTCGATGGCCTCGTTCGTGACATGCGTGCATGCATTCTGTAGGTACTCGCTATCACTGGCCTGTCCCGGCAACCTGACGGCGGACATGACTCTCGTCGTGACTGAGGTCTTGGGGAGGGGGCGGTTAAGCACGCATTGCCATGTCCGAAACGAACTTTGCAGAGTGCCAACATGAAGAGATTCGGGCAAGAACAGCAGCAGCAGCAGCAACAGCCACCAAGGAACCTTCTCGACGCCGCGTCCTTGTGACTGCGCTTGGCTCTGGAGAATGGCCAAGTCTTGGGTATTGGGGTGGTAGTGCAGTAGGTAGCCTCATCGATGAAGTTTGGGCATGGCAGCATCGTCACCAGCAACGATGATGCCCACACAGGCAATGCGAGTGACTGTCATCACGAGCCTCCATGGCGGAGATTGCGACGCACGCAACATCACGGGTCTAAACTTACGGCTGCTGCACACACTTTCGGTAACGACATACAAGGCCAAGTAGACGGAGGAGACGGACATGACATTTGACTGGCGTGTATGCTCGCGCTTCGTCTGTGGCTACGGTTGACAGGCGTGCATCGCTTCCCAGGTGTCTGGGGATCAGCTTACAACAGGAGAGTGACATCAAAGGGGATATTAAGGGGACTGGGCCCTCTGCTCTCCTCCCCCTCGTCATCTTCCGCCAGAAGGACGCTCAGCCAACCAACGGCGCTCGACGCACTCCCACGAGCCGAGTGCCGCTGCGGGCTCGGGTCGCAATGATCCAGGCCCCTCCTGCGACGATTCGACGACATGTCTTTTGCGGGTGCTGCGAGCGTCTCCGTCACCGTCACAGTCGCCGTCGGCGTTGCTGGTGGTGGCGGGCAGACGAGCTTGAAACGGCGCTATGCCCGATCCTAGTGGACCCCGGCATATCCCCTTGTCGGTTGTCCAGAACGGTCTTGTTCCCTCCCCCAGGAGAGAGACACAGAGCAGAGAGGAAGAGAGAGAGAGAGACAGGGAGGGAGAGAAGAATCCCTACCGCTGCTCTTCCGTATGGGGGCGGCTTTGGTGGGGAAAGGGGGGGCTCAAAGACAAAATTCAAATACCTATGGATAATACTAGGTATCCGTACTCGGTAGTACGTAGGGAGAAGAAACAAAGTGTTGTGTGTGGCGGGTGTTCCCTCCCCCTTATGCACGAGACCGGAAAACAAGACCCCATACAGCAGCATACTCAACCATAGGAACACAATACTTTGTGCAGCATACTCTATATCCATACAAGCTTGTACATCCGTTTCTTGTCTCGTCCTTCTGAGGTTTTGCCTCTTCATCTTTGGCTTTGGCCTCTGATTGGCCTCGATGGTCGGCTCCTTGAGTCAGAGTGACTTACCGATCCGGCTCATGTGCCACGTCCAGCCACAGCGAGGCTCGCAGAAGCGCCTCTCGAGTTTTCTCTCTAGGGAGGGCACCGGTGTGTTGATCTCGTCCCACTTTACGTTTTGCCGCCGCTGTGGAGTACCTACGTTTGATGTCCAGGCGAACGGAGGCCAGAGACGCTGCTCGTTTTCCCTCTTCTCCCTCTGCTCCTCCATCCGTGACCCCGTCGACTCATCAACGTAAGTAAGGCGACGTCTTGCCTTGCTGCTATTTACTACTGGTATGTAAGGACCTGCACTGACAGATCATGCCCGGGATCATTGCCTGCAGGCGCGGAGATTTCGCAAGAATCCTGACAGTCCGTTGGGGGGGGGATGCAACCTTGAGTTGTCTGCCCTTGTGGCTCACCGACCGGTACCGAGTACTCGATCTAATTAACCTCTCACTACTAGAAGGCCATCTACGGCGGGTATTTTCCAGAAGCAGACCAGTAGGCTTAGCAGGTTGCAAGGTTGAATGGTGCTGCTCAAATCCAGACTAGGGGCGGCGGTTGCATCGCATTGACTGACCCCCTGAGCTCCGGACAGGGCCTCGTCGTCCGAACTACTTGCGTGCGCTCGCTTGGCTTGTCTGCTTTTCCCCCTTTCACTTCTGCTTCGCCTTGCCCCTCTGCCATGACTTCTACTTGCTGGCAGCATTACCTTATTGCGTAGGTATATCCGTACACTGCAACCTATACCACGCCCCCCCCCTCTCTTCCCACTCCTCCTCTAGTGTAGGTAGCTGTGTTTGAAGCTATATCCTCTCCCGACCAATAGCGACCCTACCTGGATCCTTGTTTCATCGCATTTCCGTCCTCGATCCCTGGATTACCCATACCTAGTTGGTGCTGGCTAAGTTTGGCTTTATCGAGCTTGGACGGGCCACGGACACCCAATATCCCCCCACTTCTGTCAACCCTTCTGGCTCTCGCCTCTGGACCAGAAGGCCGAGATCCAGTCGCTCGACGAGAGGGATCTCCCTACGTGCGAACCGGGATCCCAGGCCCTTTGCCTTGCCTCAGACCGGGGGAAAAGTCCGACTGCTGCTTGCCACCTTGGCGATGAATCGTTCGGCGGAGCAGGGGACTGCACTTCGGGTAAGTCGATATAAGACGGTGACCGTCAACCTCTTCCAAGCTTGTAGTTCACTCCCCTCCCTTCTCTCGTTGCCTCAACCTCACACCCCTCGACGCTCTTTCGTTTTGTTGTATCTTCCCTGGAGGGGATATCTCGCCCTCTCGTTTGTTTGGATTCGTCACAAAGTCATTCTTTTACCCCAATCAACCAGCCAACGCCTTGATCGGTCGTCACCCGCTGCCGTCAGTTTCAACCCAACCCTTGGTGAGTGTTGTGCGCCGACCCCCCCGGATTCCGGTCCCGTGCCTATGTTTCTTCCCTTTCCCCACCCTCCCGGCCGGTCTGTTGTCTCGGCTCTTCATATCGATGGCTCTTGGAGGCTCGTGGCATGGTGTCTTCTTGGCCAGTACCGTGACGTAGGACATGTCATCTGAGGCCCCCCCCCCCCCCCCCCCCCCCTCCCTCTCTTGGAATCTGGACTGAAGGGAGCCGATGGGGAAGATGTGTTTGTCTTGTCTGAAAGCGGTAGACAATGGGACATGATCCAGACTTGTGACGAACAACGACCCTTTTAGTCACAGGCACCAAAGGGTTGTTTGTGGAGCGGCCCGGTGAGAGTCGAGTGTCAGCTAGTCACTGACACTCACGAGCTGGCCATACTTAAGGTGTGGCTTCTGGATCATGGTTCGGATGTCAAGACGCGACCAGCACCCTGCCCTATCCCGCTCCCGACTCTTTTCCCACACATACGAATAAGCAGTTGCTTCGTCTTTCTCCATATCTCCCTCGGGCAGTCTCGAGTTTCTTCATCATTTAAAGGCTGAGTTTTGGGTTGATTCGCAGCTCTCCTTCCGCCTCGCGTCGCCTTTTCAAATCACCTCGGGCTAATATCGTGACCTCGGGCAGTTTATACCGACAAAACAACACAATAGGAACCCCTGGAACAGCTGGTTCTACGTCATGATGGGTCTCTCTTCGGTCCTTACGACCACACTCCTGGCCCTGCGCCTCTTCTCTCTGGACGCTCTTGCAGCTCCTGCACCCGTGCCGGCACCCATTCCCCAGGCCGCTACCCCCAATGCCGCCTCCGGCTTTTGGGTCGCGTCGATCGAGCGCCGCGGCGTGTCTGCCTTTGGCGACGCCAACTACAAGATCTACCGCAACGTGAAGGATTACGGTGCCAAGGGCGATGGATCCAGCGACGATACCGTGGCTATCCAGGCCGGTAAGACCCTGACTTTCTTGGCTTTTGATGCATTGGAACTTGGCCGGCTAACTTGAACACAGCGATGGACGATGGCAACCGCTGCGGCTTCGGCTGTGACTCCCAGACCACCACGCCTGCTCTTGTCTACTTCCCTGCCGGCACCTACGTCGTCAGCAAGCCCATCGTCATGAAGTACTACACCCACATGGTTGGAGATGCCACTGCCCTCCCCACGATCAAGGCCGCTGCGAGCTTCACCGGCATGGCTGTGATTGATGCCGACCCGTACGACAACCAGGGTAACAACGCGCACACCAACCAGAACAGTAAGTTGATCCCCCCAGAGAAAGGCGTGCTGAGGAGCGTTTGCTAACCCTGCCCAGACTTCTGGAAGCTTGTCCGCAACTTCAACATCGACCTGACTGGTATGCCGTTCACCTCTGGTGCTGGTATCCACTGGCAGGTTGCCCAGGCCACCAGCCTGCAGAACATTGTCTTCAACATGCGTACCGACGGCGGCGATGCCAACGTCCAGCAGGGAATCTTCATCGACAACGGCTCCGGTGGCTTCATGACCGACTTGACGTTTAACGGTGGCAAGTACGGCGCCTTTGTGGGATCGCAGCAGTTCACCACGCGTAACATGAGTAAGTCGTCGTCTGGTCCTTGGCTCTCAACTGTAATTGGCAAGACTAACGTAAAACAGCTTTCAACAACTGCAAGACTGCTGTCTACATGAACTGGAACTGGCTCTGGACCTTGCAGGATCTCAAGATCAACAACTGCGGCGTCGGTATCGACATGTCCAACGGTGGCGCCACCTCGCAGACCGTCGGCTCCGTTCTCCTCCTCGACAGCGTCATCAGCAACACCCCCGTCGGTGTCTTGACTGCTTACAACCCGGCTTCGACCGCCACCAACGGCAGCTTGGTGCTCGACAACGTTGACATGTCATCCAACGTCCCGGCCGCCGTCCAGATCGTCGACACCAAGACGACCGTCCTGCCAGGCAACCAGAAGGTAGCGTCCTTCATCCAGGGCAAGGCCTACAGCGGCGCCGCCGGCAACGGCAAGGCCATCCAGAACGCTCAGGAAGGCATCGTCAAGCCCCCCGTTCTCCTCGGTGCCGATGGCAAGGTCGTCACCCGCAGCAAGCCTCAGTACGAGAACGTTCCGGCCAGCTCGTTCCTCAGTGCCAAGGCCAACGGCTGCAAGGGCGACGGTAAGAGCGACGACACGGCGGCCATCCAGGCACTGTTTAACAAAGCGGGTCCCAACGACATTGTCTACTTTGATCACGGCGCCTACATCATCTCGGATACCATCGAGGTGCCCAAGGACATCAAGATCACCGGCGAGGTCTGGCCTCTCCTGATGGCCAACGGTGCCGCTTTCAAGGACCAGGCCAACCCCAAGGTCATGCTTCGCGTCGGCAAGCCGGGCGACGTCGGCACCTTTGAGATGAGCGACATCATCCTCCAGACCCAGGGCCCTCAGCCGGGCGCCATCCTCATGGAGTACAACATTGCGGGATCCACCCCCGGTGCCGCCGGTCTCTGGGACGTCCACTGGCGTATCGGAGGCAGCGCCGGAACGCAGCTGCAGTCGGATAAGTGCGCAAAGAACCCCAATGTCACGACCACCGCCAACCCCGAGTGCATGGGTGCTTACCTGCTCATCCACATGACCCCCGAGTCGTCAGGCTACTTTGAGAACACGTGGTGGTGGGTTGCTGACCACGAGCTCGACCTCCCGGACCGCAAGGCGCAGATCAACGTCTACAACGGCCGCGGCGTCCTCTGCGAGGCGACCAAGGGCACCTGGTTCTGGGGCACCGCCTCGGAGCACAGCGTCCTGTACAACTACCAGTTCAACAAGGCGTCCAACGTCTACATGGCGCACATCCAGACCGAGACGGCGTACTACCAGGGCAACCCGGACGCCAGGACGCCCTTCACGGTCAACGAGGCCATCCTCGACCCCAACTTTGAGACCTTCTGCGCCGGCCAGGGCGACAAGTGCGCGCGCACCTGGGGCGTCCGCGCCATCGACTCCAAGGACATCCTCATCTACGGCGCCGGGCTCTACTCCTTCTTCGACAACTACGACCAGGTGTGCGTCGGGGAGAACAACTGCCAGGACCACATGGTCTCGCTTGAGAACAGCGACATCAAGTTCTTCGGCCTCAGCACCAAGGCGTCCATCAACATGGTGACGGTCAACGGCAAGAGCGCGGCGCTCGACAGCGACAACCGCAACAACTTCTGCGCCACCGTCGCCTTCTTCCAGGCGCCCCTCTAGGAGAGGCCCGCGTACGCCGTCGGACCCCCGGCCCCGATGCACGAGCCGACGACCTAGCAGGAGAGGCCCAGCTACGGGATCTTGCCGGCGTCGATGACCATGCCGGTGGATTTCGGCCTGTGGCGGACGAGGACCGCATACGACGACGCGTATGAGTATGCTCACCAGCTGCTCAGCGCGCAGACACGTGTTACTTTCGTACAGGCGTAGCCAATCTGCCGTAGTGGTAGAGGCTGCTGCGTCTGCCCCTTTTCTTTCCCACCCACTATGGGTATTTTTTTGTTTTTGTTTTTTTCTTTTTCTTGCTGCAGGATACATACTTTTGCATACCGGGAGTTTTGAGGTTTGTGGAAAACAGGCCCCAGGGGGGTTTATTATACACCGTGGCTTCGCGGAGATACAAGACGAGGGAACGGGCGGCATTGACATTCTTCACACTTTTGCCTTGGAGGCACTTTGATACCACTTATACACGAATCACTTGATGTTGACCACTTCTGCTCCTCGGCGGTGACTTGAGAACGGCGAATTACCTCATGCTGTGATGTCTTGCGTTAAACGGTCCATCTTGACTATCCGTACTCCTAAGGCTTGGTGCTCAAGGAAGAGGGTTAACATCCCAATGATGCTATGCTCGGTACTCAGGGACGAACCTTTCAAGCTCCTTCAGCATACACTCATCATATGAACACCAAATCTTTGCGGGTAGGTAGTGTGGCGTCGCCTCTTCTCTCCTCGACCTAGATGTTCTGTCGCAATGTGTCCTCTCTCTCATTCCCTAGCACCCGGTGAGCCTCGGTTGGTGACATTGACCGAGATTCCAGCGCCGTGATTCGCTGGTCGGCGTCTCCCAGTGACCGACTGTCCGATTTTTAGCCACCGCGCTCCACTACGAGGTACGTACCCTCTAGGTGCCTGTCCTTTGCACCACCACCAACGTCATACTCTACCGTCCATTTCTTCCAAGATCCGGCGCCCGTTCATTGTCATCCATCCTACTCAACCTTGGCATCCTCCTTGCCCTCTATGCGATAACGCACATCGAAAACGCTCCCAAGCACCTCTCTACAATGGACTCACCGCCCGCCGTCAACCTGCGGTCCAAGACCAGACGCGCCCTCGACGACCTCAACGGCGCCGCTACCTCGCCGCCCTCTCCCCCCCTCAAGACGACGCGCAACAGCCCTTACCTGCCCACGCCCGCCGAGACGATAGTCCTTTCATTGTTCCCTGTAATCCTCTTCTTCGGAACCGTATTTTCCCTCCTCTCCCCCGACGTCCGCGCCTCGCACTACGATGCTTCCACGCAGGCGCATTCCACCGCCACGGCGCCCTCGTACTTTGCACGCAAATCGAACCTGTTCAACATCATCTTCGTCAAGCGTGGCTGGTTCTGGATCACGGCCGCCTTCTTCGCCTTTCTCCTCACCCACCCTGGCACCAAGAACGCGACTGTCCGGCTCCAGGCGACCCTCCGCTGGGTGCTCGTCACGACCTGGTGGTTCTTCGTCACTCAGTGGTTCTTCGGCCCGGCCATTATAGATCGGAGCTTCCGCTGGACTGGAGGCAAGTGCGAGCTTGTCGAGGACAAGATCAAGATGGGCGAGGGAGACGCCAAGGAGTTCTTCACTGCTGTTGCGTGCAAGGCCTCTGGCGGGCGCTGGAGTGGCGGACACGATATCTCCGGGCACGTGTTCCTCTTGGTCCTCGGCACTGGCTTCCTGTTGTCCGAGGTCGGCTGGGTGGTCATGCGCTGGAGAGGTTCGGGGAGGGAAGAGCGCAGCGTCGTCATGACGGACGGCGCCGTAAAGACGGCCACCGTCGGGGCTCAGGGCCTGAGGGGGGAGCCCGTACCCGGCGATGCTCTGGGCTGGGGCGGCAAGTTCGCTACCGTCATCATTGGCTTGAGCTCTTGGATGCTGCTCATGACGGCCATCTACTTCCACACTTGGTTCGAGAAGGTACGAAACTACGCATACCCGAATGACGACGTCGAGTAACCCCTACTAACGCATGTGGCAGGTCACCGGTCTCGTTACGGCCATGATTGCGCTCTACGGCGTATACGTTCTTCCCCGGTTCGTTCCTGCGTTACGACAAGCCGTTGGCTTGCCCGGTATCTAGGTTAGGCCACACGAGAACTACACGAGAGAAGAGAATTTCAAGGCGTGCTGCCTGTACAATAGAATCAATACCCATTTCCACTACGTTGCGAAACACTGTTCCATGAATTCTTGTATCCTTTGTAATCAATCGTTTGGCTTCTTTGATTCAACGAGTAGCGTACGATGACAACCCCTGAAAGGGAGGATATGAAAACTCGGACGAATCGGAGTGACAAGAAACAACGGACAATAATAACTACCATGATAGGAGGACTAGTGCCCATAAACAAAGCCACCTTCTTTGTGTCACCTGTTTCGGTGTCGAGACTTTCAACAACGAACAAGGCCTTTGAGCGCGCTCAGTGGGGGTGGGGGCGGGGGGTCGGTCCGAGGTGGGGCACCGCTCTCGTGCCCGTAGCTCCTGCCCCGAGCCTATTCACAAGATATGACCTCATCCTCCGGCGGCCTCTCCCCCTCTCCCTTCAACATCGCAACACCACGGCCATAAATCAGTCAACCATCCACATACAGGGCCGAGAATGTCGCCGATCAAGGCCCCGGTCAACCTGCCAGAGCTTGTCAGGGCCGCTTTCAACAAGGCTCGCTCAAACGGCGACCTGACATACTACGCGACCCAGGTCACCGTGCTTCATGCCAACTCGATCCCGGTGAGCCTGCATCGCCGCTACCTATGACTCGCATGCAGCTTAATTGACACCCTCTATGCAGTTCCAGCTCCGCTTCTCCCCCGCTTTGGCAAACAAGCCGACCGCGTCGAGGTCCAAGTCTGACGAGCCTCGGAAGCCCTTCGATCCGTTCGAGAGCCCAGAAAAGGGCCCCCTGTTCATCGTCGACCTTCCCGATTCGGGTCACAACCTGGTTCTGAACAAGTTCGCAGTTGTGCCCGAACACTTCATATTGGCCACCAAGGAATTCAAGCAACAGACCCACCTCCTCGAGCCCCGTGACTTGGCAGCTACCTACGCTTGCATCGAGGCCTACAGACAATACGGACATGGCCATGAGGGAAGAGACGGCGAGCTATACGCATTCTTCAATAGCGGCCCGCACTCGGGAGCAAGCCAGCCACACCGTCACATCCAGCTTTTGCCTGTCGCGCGGATGAGGGACGGGCTGCCCGAGGACTCGCGGTGGGATGTGCTGGCAAAACGCCTGGGCTCGTCGGACGCCTCCGGGGTACCATTCTCCACCTTCGCAGACAAGATCCATCGCGACATGACGCCCGAAGAGATGCACTCCATTTATCTGTCACTTTTCAACTTGGCAGTCGAAGCGGTAACGGCCCAGATCGGCACTGTAAACGATCCCCGCGATGGCGATGGCGATGCTCCCATCAGCTACAATCTGGCCATGACCAGCGACCGTTTGGTTGTCTTGCCTCGATTGGCTGAAGGGGCGAAGATCAACCAGGATGGCACGCCGGTGGGCGAACTCTGCCTCAACGGGACGGTCCTGGCCGGAACCGCTCTGGTGAAGAACGAAGCCGAATGGAACGTACTGAAAGCAAAGAACGACGGCGTCCAATTGTTGGAAATCTTATCGAAAATCGGCCTTGCTGTTGATGGGGGACACAGTAGGAAATTGTGAGGCGGGGAGAAAAGGAGGGGGCAAACATGCCTTCCAGCCGTAAAAAGAAGAAACAAACTCGCAGGCAAACATCTGCACGACGACAGTGCTCTCTAGCTGATTAAGTACAAGCAAGCGAGGGGAAGCAGCCATTCCATTCGACATCGAAATCCAAAAGTCGCTGTTTGGTCCACGTTCCCTGCATCGCTTTTGTTATCAAAAGTAAACCGCTCTGCTGTCATTACAATTCTTCAGTCACAAATCCGATCTCACATCGCAATGCATTATCCAACCTTACCCACACCAACGCATCACATCGGAACCTTTCCGCCTGGCATCCCTATGCGGCCAGGGCGAGTTCGTCCCATTTCTTGCGACACGTAGCGTTTCCGAACAAGTACGAGCCGCCGTTTCGTTGGATGTACTCCGCCACCTGCTTCCATGGGATCTTGGTTGAGGAGGGATCGTTGTTGCCCTTGGTGAACTTGCGGACAGCCCTTTGAAGCAGGTGAATCTGCAGGTCACACCGGTCAGCTTGGTTAGGTAACCGATGTCACAAGGAGGGGGGCCACTCACGTCCTTATCGGTCCACTCGGGTTTCCGGACTCTGGCCTCTTTGCTTTTGGTAAGTGTGCGGTATCGACCGCGCAGAGTCGACTCGGCTTCGGTGAAGTTACCCTTGACCCGGATCTCCCGGTACGTCAGCCCGTCTTGCTTGGCCTTGAGCAAGTATTCATCCTTGGCAGAACGCTCCGCGAGATCTACCGGGGAGGGTTCTGTCGGGCAAGGTTTCGACTGCTTCGGCCGGAGTTCCGCCTTGTGTGTGGCAGCCAAGTGCTTCCGAGATGGAGAGCCATGGCGGCAAGAGGCGTTGCTTGAGTGGGCTCGCGATGACCGCGGATGATCTGGAAGCTCTTTGCGCGGCCTTGGCGCCAGCATTTGCTGGGCCGTAGGGTCGGACTTGATGGCGTTGCAGCTACCATTGCTCTCCAGCACCGGAACCCTCGTTGCTTCTTGCTGATCTGCCATATGACACTGGCGCCCAGCGAGCTGGTCTTGCGGTGTTGGGAAAAAGAGGAGGGGTGTCGGCTCAGAGAATGGCGGCGGCGACGGGGGAGCCCCTTTGATGTTGGTGAGATCCTCGTGCATGAAGGAAGACCTCGTGAAGGGCGAGTTGGCATACTCGAACTGATCCGAAGAACTGGGAACAAGTGCAGCACAACCAACCGAAACGAAGGGTTCGAGGAGGTTGGAGGCGCCCGCAGAAGAAAAGCTCCCAAAACTTGTGCCCGCGTCCGAGAGGGCAAAGCCTGCAGAGGATGCGGGCATGATCTGGTCCATGCTGTTCGGCGTCTGCATGGGGAGACCATCTATGCAGGCAGAATCGAATTGGAATTGCATCGGAGCAAACATGGATTGGATGTCGGTCATTTCATGGACTCCAAAAGACGACTGCCATGGCTGGTTGTGATCCATGACTGGGCGTTTGTTTCCGGAGAAGCCATCAGGCCGTTGCAACCTTTGAAAAAAGGTGCCGTGATCAGGGTCAGCATAAGGGCTGCCCGCGGTGCCGGCCAGGTACCTGTTCCGGAGTTGCTGGACCTGAGGCATGACGGGTCAGTCAATGGCTCTGGTTTTCATCACATCTCAGAAGAAGCTTTGAGAGCGAACGGGGGAGCCGGTTGTGTGTAGATGGGGGAAGGGTGAGCCAACGCACCTCGAAACTGTCTTGGATTCCTTCCGGCACGCCGGCAAAAGACCAATCCTCGCTCGTCATGGCGCTCTGCTGGTGTATCGACCTGGAGCTCAAAGGATGCTTGCCGTTTCGCGCGATCAGTTTTCTCTGGCGTCTGTCGTTGGAGCGCTGTGGGACTTGGGCTTTCATGAGCTGCTTAAAGGCGAAGATGTCCGAGCCATGGACGGCCAAACGGGGAGGAGCGCTCATAAACATCTTGGACGAAAGATTTCCAAGACTATGAGAGACGGCTCTGACTGATGGTTTTCCCCTTCTCACCGCTCCTTCCTCTAGGGCTCTGTCGGCGTTCCGTGTTGTCTCAACTCGCACGTACGATGTCGTCTTCCGGGAAGTGTTTTTTGATGGAAGAAGGGAAGTTGTGGAGGCAGTTCCGGCGGTCAATGAAGAATTCTGCGCGAGTGATGCAATATGCAGCGTGGGATCCCGAGGAGTTCTACGGGTGCGTGCCAGATGTATGTGGTGTTCGCTTCGACGGGAAAAAGCGGTATAGGGGTTCGTCCACGGCTAGCAGCCGACGGGTGGCAAGGCCGAACCAGTTCTCTTTCGTTTCTCTGGCCAAGTTTCAAGAGAACGGGAATACTCAAGATGTTCGGGTCGGCCAATGAGACAGACGGAGACGAACGACGAGCAGGTCTGGAAGAGGCTTAAGCTCGGGGAGGGTGTGACACAACAAAAGTGAAGAACCAAAAGGCTGGAGTGCATTCGATGACTGAAAACAAGCCACCGAGATGTGAAGCGATTGCTGTGATACTAATACAGGACTCAACAAGTAAGATGAAAACAGAATACGGGCCTGATTGATGAAGAACCGAGACATCATGGACTTGACGGGAGAGGCGTTCTTTTCAAGTACGAAGGGACGGGTATAACCCCCCCCCCCCCCCCCCCCCCCTCGAGCCGCACACAAGCCATAAATGATGGACGTATTTAAAGATTGGCCATGAGTTTCTAAAAGTAGGGGTAGCACACGGTAGAGCAGCGTCATACCTGCTCTCAGGCCCTGCAAAACGTCTATCAGTAACCAAGGACCGTGGCAGCAAGGCCAACTGCGTATCTAACCGACGTTTCTCGAGCTACTCGAGCAGACGCCTAAGGCTGTGGAACTTGGGGCTAAGTGAGCACCGGTGATGGACAGAAACGCAAACGACTCTGGCTCATGGACCATGGCGACATGATGGCAGCGCCTGCGAATGTCCTGTCATATTCCCAAGATGGTAGCGCACATTCGCAACTGCCACTTATGACTCCAAAACGTACACTACCCCCCCCCCCCCCCCCCCGGCAATCCCTCCCGCGATCCTGGCATTCATGGTTCGACCACAGCTATAACGGGACGATCAAACTACGACGACGCTCCGGCCTGATCTCCCGTTCCCGCACGAGCAAGTCTGTCCAGAAGAAACTCATACACGACTTTAATAGGCCATTTTGAGCAAGATGCGCATCTGAGGCATCGGCTTCGACATTCGGCCGTATATGGATGGAATGGAGCCTTTCCAGGCGCGGCAGATGAGGGAGCCTCGCCGTGCTGCAGGAGTCCCCCCATGGATCGATGCGGCCTGTGCATGGCTCTGATGCCACGGCTGTAAATCTGTCAGTTTTCAGCCTCTTCTCATGTCCACCAAACATATGGTGCATGGTAGGCTCCTGGGACAAAATCTACAAGACAGATTTCGCGCGTATGTATAACGTTGGAGCGTGGTATCTCCACAGGGATAGATGGATTATCAACGTCAGTCAGTTTCTATCAATCTGCGGACGGGTGGTTGGAATACACTTCGGAGGCTGCGTTGAGCATCGTGTTCCCGATCCACCTCGCTTTCTATGGCTTTGGCGAGCCAGACCAAATATGCAATCATACGGATCCCGTATCCCTGTTCTTCAAGCGAGGTCGTGTCTAGATCAAAGGTACGTTCCATGCTAATCCCGGCTATCCTCTGGCCCTGGTGGACTCTTGCGGCAAGCGTTTACTGTTGATGGCAAAAGTGGAAAGGTGAAGATGGCAGACCTGCTCTCCGCAGCGTCGTATGAACGAGCACCTACGTATTCAAGGCGTTTGACGCCAGCGTGCGGGTGGCAGACCTGGCATCCTGCCGTTCGCCGGGTCCCAGATGCTGGGTGTTCTAAGCCCGGACGGACCTTGGGGCTTTGGGCCGTCTCTGGCAAATCAAGGCCGGGCTCATGCAGAAAGAGACCCTACTTCCTGGACCTGGCAAGCCCGGCGACGGTTCGATACCTAGTCGGTCTGAGCTCGACTGCCTGGCGGGCCAGGTCCGGCGGCGTGTTGATTAGCAATGTCCCATGCACACTGTGTATGTCTTGCATGGTTTGCGGGCGATGCTGTGGGGAGGCAGTGCACACTGCCTATCTGATGATGGGAAACAGATGTGCGGGCGGCAATCGGTCATAAGTCCCGATGCCAATCTGTCCCAAGATTTAGACCGGCCAATAGTAACCAGTGGAGAGATGCGGCGCCAGGTCATCCTGAAGAGTTCCCTGTCCAATCCCATGGAGTCCATCTCAAGCATGCATACAAGCATGAAAGAAAGCAGGTGGTTCAGATCTCGAATGCCACGAGGAGGACCCACACATTCGTCAAAAGAAAGAGAAAACAAAGCCAACGTGTAAGACGGCAAAAAGCCCAACCAAAACCATCTCCAACTCGGTCGCTTTTGCTAATATCGCAACGGGTCAGGATCGTAGGTCTTCTGTTTCCCTGTCCGTGGAAGAGTCGAGATTGGAGCCAACACTTCCTTTGGGAACGGGCGGTTCTTCCGGGCCGGTGGAGGGGCCAGCAGTACCACCGTCATTCCGACTGGAAGTGGTCAAGATGCGACCAGGGTGGCGGACAACTTGCATGGTTGGGGTTGGGTTGGCTGCAAGAACGCGAATTCCATTCCTATTCCCTACCTACCTGCATATGGAAGTTTGACATGTTTATCTATTCGTCCCATGCATCTAGCAGGCAAAGGGGCAAAAAAAGGCAGCCCTGAGCTGATGCGAGGTTCTGGGCATTAGCAGGCAAGCAGGCATTGCACGGATGAGGAACAGACTCGGTCGGAGTACTGACTTGTCATTTTCACTTGGTCAAGAAAAAGCCGAAATGAGATTCATCTTTCGGTTTGCAGATCGCGGAGGCGATTCGGGAGTGAAGTCGATCGATCGGTGGACTTTCTCGGGCGGAAAACTGACGGACCTACCTATTAACGGGAGTTGAACACCAGGACGTTGCCCATACAAAGCCTCTTATCTGCAGCTCACAACAAGGCACTCTGGGTTCCCTCACATTGACAGAGTACCGAGCCACTTCAAAATCGAACGAGCTAGTGGGCGAAGCTGGAGCCCCTGATGGCCGAGGTAAAGCCCATTCTCACACATAACATCACCGTTCGTGCTGACTGAAAACTCGGATGTTTGGTACACAGGTTATCAAGCTCGAACGCTTGCGTAGGGATGAGCTGACTACTAATCGTCAAAAGCAACCACGCCACGCATACGCTACATACAGTACGGCCGGGTCGTCCGTTCCCGTCCGCGGCCGCAGCTTCCCCTCCCCCCGTCCCAGTATTGACTTCCCATCTCCGACCTTGCAGAATGCGAGTCTCTGCCCAGTGGCTGTCATATCTGTCATATCCACATGGGGCAGGGGTACCTGTGCCGACTCCTCATGCAGGTCGCTCGATCTGCACCAGGTTACTTCAGCTGCGACGAGCAAAAGAAAAGGTGAGTTGCAGGGTCTGCTTAACGGCTTTGCGTGCCAAAGTCACTTACTCTTGGCTGCAGAAAACTGACCACGTCACAACGGACCAGTGCCTTCGCGGATAAGACCTGTCATAATTCGGGGACCTGCTAGCGCTGGAGTTCCACGTAACCCATGGTACGGTGGCTCACAGAAGCAAAATCCCAAGATCCTCAAATTGACAGCCGGATCTGCAACGCCGGGGGGGGGGGAGTGGTCGATGGCGAGCTCAGGCCACGTGCCGCGAACACCCGCCATGCTGCCATGAGATGAGCAGTGGCTGTCCACGGTAGATGGGCGGAGATACGGCGTGGTAGGCAGATTCTGTCACTTGGGTGATCTCGATGCCAACTAGATCATCTTGATGGATCGAGCCTAGATCGTCCGCCGTAAAATGAGAAAACTCGGACCAGGTTAGGAGCCCACGTTCTGGAAATCGAGCCAAGTATTCCCCACCCTCTCTGCGAGTGTGTTGAATCATACGGCCACACCATACCCCTTTTCTGGCGAGATGTGTGTGCTCGGCTTGATTGGATCACCACCCTACCGCTTGGTATCCAAGCAGCGATACCTACCTGCGTGGCTGGCTTGACTCGACTTCTTGAGAAAAGAGTGGGGGAAGAGATGCTGTCGGGTAGTCTCGGAAAATCAAAACATTTTGCTTTTATGTGTCCGGAACAAACCACAGATGTGCCGGTGCTTTTTGCTTTTTCCTGTTCTCTCTGCTGAGCGACTGCGGCGGCGGACGTGGCTTTCCTGCAACAGGACGGCATGCACCAAGTCCCCCCCCCCCCTTTCGACTCACGCATGGCTGGGAGGTCGTTCCAAACTCGCTTCATTCTGGGTTTTCCGAACGGTCCCATTTCCCGGGACGGCAAACCACTTGTATCTTGGGAAACATACGGCTCTGGCCGTATGAGTCCTTGCCGAACGCCCCGGAGAGTCATGTGTTGAACTTGCCCTCAGACTCTTCGCAGGTAGCTCGGCCGCCTTGCCGGCTTAGTTTGTACGCAACCTGTTTGACAGTCGCCACAGGAAGCAAACGCCGTCCCGGCGAGACAAAACAGACGGCCAGCCCGTTCACGCCCCCCACGCCCCCCACGCCCCCCTTGCCCGTTTTGTATCGCCACCAGGGAATGCAAGGAACTCTTGAAGCCACACGACGCCGATGTCAGAGTCTTGTCGGCGTACTTGATAGACCATCATCCCCAAAGCCCCGGTATAATGTCAGGTGGTTGATACAAAGGTCGTTTCTACAAGGAAACCACCAATTCATTCGGCCACCTGCTAGGCAGTCAAGATAAATCTTGCGCATCTTTGGAACGCCAACATCTGCGGTACAACTTGGCATGGTATCGTTTTTGGTGCTATTTACCTTGGGCCATTGCTTGGCTGAAGTTCCCGGCCTCGTTGATAGTGGCCACAGCCTCCGACCGTGATCTTGTGCTGCATGCCGCTTCCCAATGTCCAATTTGAACGAAACTTCTCTCTATTTGATATTTGAATAAAAGTAAAGCATGGATGAGCTGCGAGTGCTTGACGGTCATGTTGTCATGTTTGTTTGGCTCATAATCGCGATGCTCAGAGCATACATGATGTGCTGGAGCACAAGCATATGCTATTGTCAAAAACCATACATTGACTATCAAGCTAGTATTGCACATGACATTGAGCACACCTATGGAAAGGCCTTCGAATCCAGGTACATCTCAGCTCGATTACCTAATCACGCGTTATCCAGCCTCAAGCTGGCTTAAGTTTTGTATTGCTTCATGTTGACATAGTTGATTAACTCTCCTGATGGCTAGTTGTCTTCATCCCCCCCCCCCCCCCCCCCCTTTTCCTTTTTCTTTTTTCTATTTGTACTAGAAGTACGTGATTGTCCTATTGTGCTTACAACATTACTGCGCCCAAGTATACTTACGAGTACGACTATGGCTATATTCATCGATAGTTGCAAATCAGTGAGCGGATGGCATCTGCGTGCATAGCGTCGAGGGGAGACTTTTGTTGGATCGCCGACTTTATTAGCACCAAAAGTGTACGCTTCCACGGAGCTGCCAGTGCAATGGGATTCATCAAGCGCACTAGACTTTGGAAGCAATATGCGTTGACGAGTTCTTGCTACTTAGTGACCTTTTGACTTCACCTGATGGTAAGTGTGGTGGTGGTGGGTGGATGGTGAAAGGTATTCAGTTTTTATGGAACCGGAGTGGCTGGATACCAACGAAATAAGGTCTCTTTCTTTTTCAAACGTAGATTTAGCCGGATGGATAACCCGGCTCATTAATCATACAATAGGCTACCTAGCTCTCGATACTCTATAAGAAAAGGCGCGGTTTCGAGGCGCTTGTATATATCTCGAGGCCAAGGGCATGAAAGACGAGAAGAAGTAGTTTCTTAGACTAGGATATTAAACAACAAGCTTCCCAGTTGATCATACTCGTATTGTTTTGATGGTGTTAGGGAAAGGTATCAAGCTTCTTGCAACCTAAGTGCCAATGTAATATACTACATGGGATGACAATTACCCGTGCCCATCCCGTGTGGAGATAGATTGGCTGTTGGAGGCTTTTCGACCTGATTAACGATACCGGGCTCTTTTTCAAGTCGGCAGTAACGAGTGTTTTGAGCAATCCGAAGATGAAAGCAGCTTTCTTGTGTTTTAGGAAAGATAGAAGCATCAGATGAGAAAAAATTCATTGGAATGGCCTGAGTGTAATGCAGAAAACAGGCGAGCATGCTCGCCTCAATTCTTCCACTGTGATGAAAGGCAAGTATTGTACAAGTGTGTCTTCCACGCCCGTATCCACTAAATGACGTTGCGTTGCATGCAACCATAGTATCTCTTTTTCCCCTGCTCGAACCAGAGTTGTTTCTCCCTACGGGGGAGGTTGAGGTTGAAATCAACCTAGCCCTAAATGGAAGGACTATTTAGATTTACCAATGAAAAACAGTCCATTCGGCCGGGTTGCCTGACCTCAGATAGACTTCCTTGGCAAATCGGCCTGTAAAGTTCCCACAAAGTTTCTCGGCTACGTCTTAGTGCCAGCTGATGTTGATTACAAAGGAAGTCACCGAATATTATATTGTGGAGTTAGGGTCTGTGACAAGCCTGCTCCGATCACAAGCCATGCTTCGGTCATGAAGCGATTCACGCTTTCTCCCGGAGCCTTGATCTCGTTTTAGACCAAAGAGGCAATCAGAACCCTCAACATTATCCCTTTTGAATTCAGCATCCAGAGTGACGACATATACTGTCGACTATAAGTGGTTCACGGCATGGTGCCGGAATGGCTGCTCATCAACCTATCACGCTGATAGCACGGCCCCATCAAGCTATAGATTCTCTAGCCAGAGCATAGAGTTGCGGCTGTTTTTGTTAAAATGCAATGTTTAAATACAGATGAATTTGCAACTTTCAATTCCATCGTCGCTAGGCTGCAAAATCCCCGGTTGTGAGTGCTTCGGCTCAGTAACCGTAGGCTGATTGTGACCACGTCCGTACATGTCTCGGTTATCCCGAAGAGAAAAAGTCGATAAACCCCACAAAGCAACGGATACTGCCTTCCACGACTCGAGAGCGACGTTTCACCACTGGGAAAGGCAGTCCTTGCCGGCACATGAAGAAGTGGAGCGACCGACATTCATCAAATTGCTAGAATGGGTAAGCTCGGTGTGTTCAGTGTCCCGGTAAACTCTTCGAGCTGGGTGGCGAGCTGAAAATTCTGGCCAAATCTGGCTACACACACTGATGTTCTCCTCCTTGTACATAAAATGCGGTGAAATATACATTCCGTGTGCTTATGCTATTACAAATGCTTTTGCGATAGCGTTGGGTTTGTAAAGACCAGAATGATCGGCACCACATGGGCATTCACCTGTCTGGCAAGCCTGCCCAGACGAGACTGCAAGAATGGCACAGCCATGAAAGTCTTAACCACGTTGAATTAGACGACTGCCGCTTAACGCTTTGAATGAAGTTGATACTTGGAGAAGAGGTAAAAACTCCAAGTATCTTCCTATGGCAGCATTGTGCATATACACACAAAAAGTCTAAGAAACAAAGACATTTCACAACAATTATTTGACTTAAGGCAGCCTATGAGCTCGCAGCTTATCGATTCGACTCCCACAATTGCTATAGCCTTTGTTGTAAAGAACGGAGTTCCGCATCGCTTTCCAGTCCGTGGAACACAAATAATAAATGGTGCGACCCAGCTTGAACTCAGCAGAATGATGGCCAAAGCTCCTGTGTATAGCCAGCCCCAATTATTCAGCTCATGAGTACAGAATGATTCCCTGTTTGCCGGCTGGCCTTGCCGAACTGGCCCCTCTGATCTGCTCGCAATTAATCCAATGGCGTTCTGCGATCTTTCGGAGAGCAGCTAAAGAGTTATGATTGGTTGGCCAAAACAGTTGGTGTGAGGCAGCGAAAGGTAGGTTGCAGAGTTCTGGAGAGGGTTTGAATTTATCTACTGAAACAAAAAGTCTAACATGGCCTTACATGGACGAGACCTCGACGAAGTTGTACCTAGCGGGACTTTGAAACATACTCTAAAGTTAATTTGCGGTTCAAAACCCGATTTCGTCGTCGTTTGTGCGCGATCTTCCTTTGAGATACACTGAAGCTTTCCATACTTGGCTAAATCGTGCGGGAGGACCTCGCAATGCCATTACTGGATAAGCTGATCTTTGGAAAGCAAGGGGACATACTTTGCCGAGTGGCGATGTTTGAACGAATGAGGGGGTTGATCTTGACATTATCCTAGAACAGCAGTGGACCGGACACCTCGTTCTCACGCTAGCCTTAGTTCATCGTATGATATGATTTACGTCCATTGCGTTGGGAGTTAAAGATAACGGAACTGCTGGCCTGTTTGGGCTTTTCTTGAAGTATTCTCTTGTCATCCTACTACTTTTATTCTGCCAATATCCGGTTGTATAACTCGTCCAGCTCATCCTGCCACGCCTGACTTTCCCCACCTTATAATCAGATCATGACTAGGCTGCAATGACAATTGTGAGCTTCACAGAGTTTTTGTCACTTTTCAGGCATCCACTTCCCAGCCGATAGCTGAAAGGTAAGCGCGCTTCAGGTGACGAACAGAAACAGAGGCATTGTGTGGTTCTGGTCGGGGCCGTTGGGGGCCATAGCTACGCCTCGTTGCAACTGCAACCGTCCCGAAATCCTGGCACCACGCAAGTAAGACGGCCCCCATCACGCAAGTAAGACGACCCATGGGACCAGCCGACTAGGTGGAAGTAAAGCTCCTAAATAACAAACACCGGAAGGGCGGGCATCTTTGTCTGCAGTTTGGCCACATATGAGCTTCAGCCAGCTCTGGCTGCACTGCCCTACACCAACGTTCAGCTTCGATTAAAAAGGTTCCTGAAGCGAAGCCAGCTGGGTTTGATTAAGGATGGCGCAAACATATTGTTGCTGCAAGGGTTGCAGATCCAACTGTAAGTAAGATGATTCGGGCAAGCTTCATGCCCTTTCCAGCAATATTGACCGAATCGTTCTGCGAATGGTGTCGTACATCATGTAACCACTAAATCCTCTAAAGGGCTCAATCACTGATATATAAAGGTTTGCGTTCTCTTACTCGACGACGCTTTTGCTTCCATAAAGACTACAGGACGCAAACTAGTCCCTCCATCGCACTCATCATGACCTGGTTTCTCTCTTCCCAGACAACTTTGTGTCTTGGAAGCCCCTTGATCAGCTTGGTATGCTCAATCGCTGTTTGCTTTATCGTCAAGTACGTCTGGCGGGCGTTTTTCTGCCCCCTGGCGAAGTTCCCTGGGCCACGAATTGCCGGCATCACAAAGCTCTACGAGGCTTATCATGTCCTTGTCAAGAATGACTGGCTTGAAAACCTGACCTCACTTCACGAAAAATATGGTATGTTCTGTTGTCTTGATGCAATATTTGATGCACCGCATGCCTGATACTCTACCCCAGGGCCTGTCGTTAGGATCGGACCAAACGAACTCCATTTCGTCGATCATCAGTTTTGCTTAGAGCATCACAAGCGCTCAGACCTTTCAAAGTGCGATAACTATTACGGTCTTCTGGGTAACCTCCTTGGTGGCCTTGCTAGCGCCACCAAACACTCAAAGAGAGCAGCAGGCATGCGCCCAATCTTCTCTGGGCAGACCCTCGCCGAGTTCGTCCCCACTCTGGACAAACACCTCGAATCCCTGCATTCGCGCCTCACGGATGCTGCAGTGAACAGCCAAGTCGTCAATATGACACACTTCCTTTGGGCTTTCACCAACGATGTCATGATCTCGTACCTGACGGAAGAGGACTACGGGTGCCTCAAAGCTTTTGACATGAAAGCCATCCACGATTCCACGCGGGCTTTCAGTGCCATCGACCTTGCCACGGTCCTCAGGTGTATCCCTCCCGTCAAACTCATGTTTGACTATTTTCCTGCTCTCCGGCGCTACTCGCCACTTGGATGGCTGGATTCTGTAAGACATCCTTGGCCAGGAGGTACAACCACTCTTATTGTCGTTTTCTGACATGAATTCTAGTTGATCGGTTCACATGTTAAGCCCATCGTCAAATCCTGGGATAGTGAAAATAGTCATCAGGGTGTTTTGGCTCGTATTTTCAGCGAGGTCGGCAACGAGACTCACACCGTTCACGAGTCGTCTCAGGCAATCTTTATCGGCAACGAATCACTTCTAAGCAACTTGACCTTTATTCTCCACCATCTGATTAAGAATCCAGAATGTGTGAAGAAGATTCGGGCTGAACTCGATACACTGGACCTCGGATCGTACGGATATAGAGTGTGGAGAGATCCCAAATCGGTACAACTGAGATATCTTGTACGTATCATCCTTCGTGATCAATAGGGCAATCCCTCACCATCGAACAATAGGACGCCGTATGCAAGGAGTCAACTCGCTTGAGTTCACCGAGTTGGCATCGACAACCAAGACAAAGCAAACAACCAGTCAATTATCGGGGTACAATGATACCTGCGATGGTAAAGAATCTCGGCTGTTTTTATGGTGCAAACTGTTCTAATACGTGACAGGCCAGTATGAGCTTCACGTTGAGCTTGCTTGAGCACGATGCTAAACTGTTCCCTGAGCCGAATGCCTTCAAGCCCGAAAGGTGGCTTGGGTACAGTCAGGAAGCAAAGGCAACTAAAAGTCATTCCGTCACGTTTGGAACTGGTACAAGAACATGTCTAGGACAGCAGTATGTTTTTTTCACAATGCATTTGATAAGTTTGCTTACCGACTTACCATAACCAGTATTGCGCACAGGGTTCTACGCAAAACAATCGCACTCATCGTGTACAACTTTAATATTTCATTGTGGGATGAAAGCCTCGACAAAACGGAGGGATACCAATACTTGAACACTTATCCGAAGAAAGGTCATGAGGGCTATATGAGAGTTCGGTTGACTCCGAGATTCAATTGCAGTGCATAGCGGCAACGAAGTTTTTTTTCTTTTTCTCACTATTATTATTCCCTATAGATAGATGCCCTTTGTGTATTTCGTTAATATTCCCATGTTGTACAACTACACTTGAAACATGAAATCTTTGTTAAAAGCCTGCTAATTTTATTATTTTTCAAAATGGATAACTACTTATTTGGAAACGAATAATAAAAAGCTCTTTTTGCTACTGGACGTTGCTGAATCATACTTGAGTCTTCGGACCCAGCCCACCCTGCGCTGGTCTCAACTCATGCAGTGTAACTTTCCCAGGTTCTAATTCCCACGAGAATCTTGGTCATGAGATGTCTAGACCTGGGCCACTTTGCTGATGGAAGTCCGACTAAGTTAACCAAAGCATACTAGTATGTCACTCGGAGACTTGTCCGACCCCCCACAGGGCATTGCCGGTGAGCTAACGAAGTATGCCGACGCGGGGCCGTGGATAGCGTAGGGCAGGTTACCACTGCCGGACTTCTCCGCGGTGCGGAGATCCCAGCCAATGGCTAGAAGTGACCAACGTGACAACGGCTCAATTAGAGCTGTCTGCTTGTGCTGTGATGGTCACTCTGAAGCTTTGCTCTGAAAGCTTACAAAAGTGCCAGCGGAGAGCGGAGGGTGATTGTAGCAATATTCGATATCTGCAATACCTTGAGAATTGCGAATTGTCATCTGAACATCGTCTACTCAAACTCGTATATTCTATACGAGCCGAGGAAGTAAACCTCTATCCAAACCCAGTCAATTAACAGCAATCGTATGCACAAAGACTACAACCATACACGCAGCCCCATCACAACGCCCGGGAATCGTTTCAGAATGGCATCTGAAGCAAGCCATATCCTCATCACAGGTCCTGCCGGCTTCATAGGCCAGGAGCTGATCACCGCCCTCTTCCTCTCTTCCCACTCGATCCACCTCACGGCAACAGACATTACGACGCCACCCATCCCACTTAAATCCATCCCCTATGCATCCCGCGTAACAACTGTGAGAAGAGACCTCACTTCCCCTTAGGCAGTTGCGTCCCTCCTCGCGCATCACTCCCGCTTCAACGCGATCTATCTCCTCCTTGGCGTCATGTCCGGCGGCGCCGAGGGGAATCTTGACCTCGGCCTCCGCGTCAACGTCGGCAGTCACCGTTTCTTCCTTGACCCGCTTCGTCAGGAGACCTCCCCGCACCGCGGCACATATCGTCATCTTCCCAGCTCCCTGGCCGTCTACAGGCCCGCGGCGCCGGGGCAGGTCAACACCAAGTCGACGTTCACGACACCGCAGTCCTCGTACGGCGCGCAGAAGCTTATGATAGAGACGCTGTTCCGGGACTACTCGTGTCGCGGGCTCCTGGACGGGCGCATCGTGCGGCCTGGGGCGCCGAGCGCGACGGCCTCGTCTTCAGCATCCGGTATCGTGAGGAGGTCGCTCAAGGGCGAGGAGAACGTCATGCCTGTGCGGCAGGAGTTTGTTCGCCGAGGACGGTGGTGGGCAATTTGGTGGCGGTCAAGGACATTCACCGTGACCAATTTGGACTGTTCAGGGTCGTTAACCTTCCGGGCGTCACCATTACGGTTGCTGATATCCTGGATGCCTTGGAGACTATCGGAGGTAAAGAAGCACGAAGCTTGGTCAGAGAGGAGAGGAACCCCCAGATCGAGGCAATTGTGGAAAGTTGGCCGGCCTTTTTCGACGTTTCAAAAGCGCCCAGCTTAGGACTTGCTCAGGATAGGGACCTGATTACGATTGTAAAAGATTTCGCTATGCGACTTCGAGCAGGACTCCAGATTCTGTACCCAGTATTTCGCTGGGTAGTGATGATAGGCATTATGCGCGCTTATCAGATGGATCGTCTGGTTGAAAATCATGAATCGTTTATACATGTTAGAGGGTATCTAGATGATTGCCTGTGAGTCATTTGCGTTCTAGAAGATAATCCCACAGCTCCAATACACAGCCTCTGGTTGCTGGAAGAAGTTTCAATCTACAATTCTTGAGCTAAACTCCGTTTGACTGTCTAATCTTCCCATTCTTCATCGAGCTGGTCTATCAATCTGTTCTCGTCCTCACGATTGCGCCCTCTGCTGGGAGAGCCAGACAGGTGGCGGTAACCCCGCCTCCCAGGCAGAAGTTGCGCGCACGAAGAGGTTGCGATGACGAAGATGTCCTGTAGGCTGTAATTAGAGGAGAGTCATGAGGTAGCGGGTACAGGTAAACAACTTACACTAACAAAATTCCAGATCCCAGCCCATAAACTGTAATTTGGGAGCTGGCGCCAACCTCGGGCGTGCGCGACGGTTCTTTGGTAAAAGACACCACCGCCGAAGTAGACCATGACGGCAATGACGAAGATGATGGCAAAAACGCCCCCGGGACCGACGCTGCCCGGCTGGTGGGGCTCAGCCCGCGGGCAAGCGTGCTGCGAGCGAGCTTCGAAGAAGTATGCGCAGTCATCCGGGTCGGAGCCAACAAAGGAGATATGAGCAGCTCCGCCGACCTGCTCGGTATCGCAATGGAAGGAGATTGTGGCGGACTTGCGACGGGGGTTCGAATCCGCGTCATCCTTGGCCACGGAAACTTTCTTTTCGCTGTTGTTGAAATATTTAAGAGGTGTAGCTTCGTCATCGTTGTCGTCGGCGTACTTGTTGTAGGAGGCACCGGCGTGGACCTGAGATCGCTTGGATTTGCTCTTGTCGCAGGGCGAGCCGTTTTTGTATTGGAGCACTAGTATACGCCCTCGGCTTTGAACGTCCATAGAAGATGACCTTTGAGTTGTGCTCGTTAGCTCCCAGTCATTTGTGATTCGCGCCAATCGATACGCACCCTATCGAGTAGGTCTCCCCCTTGTACGTGTAATACGCGCTGACATTCTTGGCTTCAGCCTTTGTCAACCCCTCCACGTCATCGAGCGGTTCGATGACAGGGGCACAGATATTGAGGGTAAAGTTCCGGTTATAATCCCAGCCTCTAGCGTGGTAGTCTGCGGTGATGATACCCTTTGACGATTTCCCCTCCTCGGGCTTGACGGCGATGTCGGGTCGCAAGTCGTAGAAGGCTCCGGCGCCGCTCTTGGATGCTGCAGTGCATGCCGGGGCACTCGTGGTCGTTGAAGAAGCTGAGGTATCAGCTGCGCGAGCCGTCGCAGCTGCGAAAAGCAGAATAAGCCTTGAGGAATGCGGGAAGCGCATGCTTATGTTTCGGCGCAATGTAAATCGGGATCCGTTGAAATGAGCGTTCAATCGCGACGTTGGGAAGCGCCTCGTCAGCGCGGGGAAGGTCGGTCCGACGGGCTTCTATGGCATCAATTGAAGAAGTGCGAGGTATGGAAAGTTGCAATGAAGAAATAGATGCGAGAATCACACTGTACCAGAGAATCGAGCAAGGGAAATGCAGCCGAAGTCCAGGTGGAAGGGAGAATGTGTCAAGATGCAAAATGTTAGTGTACTTTGGACGAAACCATTCGTCAGCCTTTTGGATGCAGGGAACGGCGGGATTGACCAGTGTGTGGGCATTAATTGGTGGACGGAACGTCCTTGCAGCGCTGCGGGAAGCAGGGCGCCGCCAGGCTGCCGCTTCGGGGAACATGACCCACTTATACGGACCACGTGACCGATACTCGTTTCCTGCATCTTAGTCAGCGTGCATCTCAATTGTAATTGGCTCAGCTTCTAGCACCCTGTGCGCTCCTTGCAGGCCTTAGACGGGAAGGATTCGGTTTCGACATTGAAATGACCAATGAATTTGAATACAATCAAGCGTCGCTTTTGTTGGATTGTCAATGCCAATAAAGTTCAATGAACAGCACCTTCGGTCCCAGCTTCCGGACCGCCTGGTATGGTTTGTTGGCCGTCATCCGACAATTACACATCTCCTTCCGAGAGCTGTTTCCTCGGTGGAACCATCCCCCCGAGGGCAAAGCGTGGCGTCGGATTAGGCGGGCCCCAATCAGAGCACTAAAGTTTTCCCAGCGTCATCGAATCAGGCCACCCGGAACACCACAGCCCCGGCGCGCAACACTCTTCGAGAGCTTCACTGTCGCATTCTAATCAACCGTTCACTGGCGTCGTGGGGTACAAATACGTTCTACTCAACCTTGAAGAATCTTCGCCTTCGACAGCAGCAGCAGCACCAACACTAGCACAGTCATAACGCGAAACTCCATCCGAAGCTTTCTTTTGTTGACCGAATCCTATACACCCGCGACAGGGGCAGATCAACATGGCGTCCAAGTCCAAAAAAGCTGCGGCTCAAAAGCCGCATGGTTACGAATTCGGTGGACCGTAAGCAAATCGGACCTCGAATCTCAGCATCACTACCTCAAGCTAACATGCTCTGGCAGCATCGGCGCCTTCTTCATCTCTTTCGGACTCCCGATCCTCGTCTACCTCTTCATCTTCAGCTGTAACGATGTTTCTGGCTGTCCTGCGCCGTCCCTGCTGAGCCCCTCAACCCTGAAACTCGACCAATTGAAGCGTGAGGTCGGATGGCCCGAGGAGGGCATTTGGGGTCTGGGAAGCGTCAAGGTCACCGCTGCCGTCTTGGGATACTATCTCTTCAATGCGCTTCTCTACCGCATACTTCCTGGAGCCGAGGTCGACGGTGTTGAGCTTGCTTCCGGCGGTCGTCTTAAGTACCGCTGCAACTGTAAGCGATTCTGGTGTCTTTGCCGTGTTAACCGTCACTAACCAGCGCAGCCTTTGCTTCCAGCATGTTCATCTTAACCGTCTGCCTCGCCGGCACCATTGCCCAGGGCGCCGAGTTCCCCCTCTGGACCTTTATCACCGATAACTACGTACAAGTCGTTACCGCCAACATTCTCATCGCATATGCCCTGGCCATTTTCGTGTACGTACGGAGCTTCAGCGTGAAGTCGGGCAACACACAGTTACGCGAACTCGCTGCTGGCGGACACACGGGCAATATGATTTACGACTTCTACATCGGACGGGAGCTCAACCCCCGCGTTACGCTTCCTATCCTCGGCGAAATCGATATCAAAGAGTGGATGGAAATCCGACCTGGTCTGCTGGGCTGGGCTCTGGTGAACTTTGCATGGATGGCCAAGCAGTATCGGACCTACGGCTTTGTTACTAACAGCATCATCTTCACCTCGGCAGTTCAGCTTGCGTATGTGATTGACTGCTGGTGGAATGAGCCCGCGATCTTGACCACCATCGACATCACCACGGATGGCTTTGGGTTCATGCTCTCTTTCGGCGATCTCGTGTGGGTGCCGTTCGTCTACTCGCTGCAGACGCGCTACTTGGCCGTGTACCCAACCTCGCTGAGCCCCTTGGAAATGGCCGGCATCGTTGGGGCCATCGGCGTTGGCTTCTCCATCTTCCGTCTGTCCAACAGCCAGAAGAACGCATTCCGCAACAACCCCGACGACCCCAGTGTGTCCCATCTCAAGTATATGGAAACGAAGGCCGGAACTCGTCTCCTCGTCTCGGGCTGGTGGGGGGTCGCGCGACACATCAACTACCTCGGCGATTGGCTGCAGTCGTGGCCTTACTGCCTGCCTACCGGCATGGCCGGCTACACGATCGTCTCTGCCGGCACGGGATACGCCGAAGCCGGACTGGAAGGTGCCTTCAAGATGGCCGATGGGCGCGAGGTTATCCAGGGTGCCGCGCGGGGATGGGCGATCCCCATCACGTACTTTTACATTGTCTACTTCGCCGTGTTGCTGATTCACCGTGATCGCCGCGACGACGAGAAGTGCTCGCGTAAATACGGCGATGACTGGGAGAAGTACAAGAAGATTGTGCGTTGGAGAATCGTCCCTGGTCTGTACTAAGAAGCCGGCGAAAGGATGGCATGGCAAGTTTCGGGAAACAGGCCCGGTGAAAAGGGCACAATGGATTGTCTTCGGGCCGTTTCTTCGAGTTGCGGGGATCGTGGAGGCTGTGGACAGCAAGACCTGGTCTAGGGCGTAATTTGGTTCTACATCGTGCATCGTCCGGTTGGTGCTAGTAGTTAAGAACTAGGATACCTACGCAACCTTGGCATTGGCGTCGTGCAACGGTTGTGCCTGTGGCGTTGGTTCGTTTAGGGCGGATATTACAGCGACGGTCTGAACTATTACGTAGGCAGACAGTCTAAAGCGGTTACTACAAGATCCCTTTGCGTCTTCTCACCAAACGCAGCCACACACGTCGCGACGTCCTGATTTCGTGGCAAACAAGGACGTATGAACCCTCAAGTGAGACCGTCTCTCACGCGGTCAAGGGAAGGCGGAACGTTGCCTTCGTCTATGCTGCATGACTAGGTATACACGTGAACTAGCTAATGATCATAAAGAGGAGTTGCTTCGCCTCTCCTGCGGAAAAAGAAAATATATCACAGCTGTAAACAGGCCAAAAGAGTTAGGAACTCTACCTCTTGGCATTGGGTGGGTAAGTTTATGACTATTTGTACTAGTTTATGTAAACTAGTGACGGGGGGCCTAAGATGAGCGTAGGTATGGTGGATGGGGAAATGGGGTTACTTTAGTTTTTTCCCCCCTCATTTCCTTGTTAACTCTTGTCAACAATGTCTCTCCATCCTGGCTATTTCCCCCTTCTTTTTTTTTTCCCTTTCTTGCTTGGGTAGATGCTCTTCATCGGATATATAATGCTTGCTATAGTTCCTTTCATTCCAACCTACAGACAGCCAGGACAATACAGGGAAGGGACCAGGAGGTCAAACTGAGGGGGAGATGCGAGAAGCCGGCCAAGATTGATCGATTACTGGGACGATATGCGGGGAAGGATGAGGGGAAGCGACGATGGAGAAATAAACAGTATCCATACGGCTACGGAGTATCCGTAGGTACTTGCCCTGCGTATATGTGTGCCGTGTGTGTCTGCGAGTGTGTGTGGAGAATTTTGGGTGAGAGTGCCGGCCCAGCCCAAAGGCGGGGGATGCATGGGTTGGTCATGGGGGCGGAGCCAGAAGTGGCGTCATGTATACTCATTTCCAGCGGGGTGAAAAATGACTTTCATTGACGATTGAACTATCCGTACATCGTAAACAAGTAAGGTAGCGTCTACATCACCTAGCCAGTCTGCAGCAAGTCATGCTTTTTCTTTCTTCGTCCCCCCCCCCCCCCCCCGCGGGCCTGGGTTGTTTCTTCTTTCAGATGAAGGATTAGTCAACGATTTTAAGCATGGAGCTGCGAGATGGGACGGTCAATCAAGAAACGTGGCGAAAAGGGGGCCGACTCAGGCACAACTTTAGAGTTCGTGTTCGAGTCGCCCATATTGCATCGACGTCGTATTTCCAGCATCTCGGATGTGTGAATTGCATGACGGACAATGATACATACACTGGGTAGACCGTAGGACGGCTTTAAGCGACGTGCTAACCTCGTACAGTACGATTTGTACAATGTACACACTGACGCGAAAGGGAGGCTGTGGGGTAGACTCTAATTCCGATCTGCAGCCTACGCCCAAAAATCCCCATCATGCCCGGGGCGACCGATGAGCGAAAGGCGGTCGACGGTTGACGGCCCGGTAAGCCAGATACTCCCTTCCTAGGTGAACTACACGATTCTGTCTGATGCGGGTAATGGTGCCGTACCTCCCACCTACTTGGTAATCGTGTGCGGTCTCTCCGGTCCTCTCCTTCCTTCCATTTCTCCCCACCTCCACCAAACTTGTTTCCTGGGCTTGGGGAAGAGGGAAAGAGCCCTCCCCCCCCGCGCTTCCCCACCCGTTCCGATTCGCTGTTTCGCTTGTTTTGTTTCCCGCTACGTACCCCAAGTGTCCCACGTTCTCCGTTCTGCCCACGCATTTCTCATGTTCCCCTCCCGTCCATCAACGACGCCTAATTCCGATTTCATCTGCTCCAAGTCACCACCAACCACCCGACATCTTCTCCTTCTTTTCACCCGTGTTGACGTCCAGCACGGCTTCCGTGGCTGCAGCCTCCAGAGACAGCTGGTTCCAGTGGACCCAATGACGGACCCTCCGACTGCTCATTTCCCATCCTTCTGGGCAATGCCTTACCCGTCATTACCCTCCCTCGTCGATCGGCCCCTTTTTGATTGTGACGTACCCATCCCATTCTTTCTAGGTACTCTGCACCTTTGCGACTACCTTAATGGCCCGGAAAAGCATCGTCATCACCCTCGTCTCTCCTCTCGGGCCGTCCCTGACTTCTGCGAAACATGGCAACGTCTTTTTCTTTTTTTTCCCCTCGTCCTCTGTTTTCGTCCGGATTCTATTGTATTATCACGCTCCCCGTCAGTTTAAGAGGACCTGTTTCAAGCATCGTCTTACTCATTCTTGGCTCGACACAATCCTCTGTTTCCACCCCATCTGACTGACTCTTCGTGTGTCTGCCTTGATTGACCGCTTCGTCTTCTCCCACACCCCATTTCTTTTTTCTCTCCACGTCGATAGGTACTGCTGCTCCCACACCCGCGCATTAGTCGGGAGTGGCACAATACCCATCATAGTGTATGTACGGATATCTTGGCCCCCAGGAATCATCCTAGGGTGGGGTGGGGCAACACCATCTGCCCACAAGTTCCAAGCAGGGAAGCCTTGTTGCATCATCGGGTCAGGACCAGTCCGGGTCAACGCCGGTAAACCTGCGAGCCCGGCCCAGAAGCTTGCCCCTCGGCACGTTGCTTGGAGAGGGGATCTAGCTACCCTGGTTTAGACGATCCTCCAGACTTTTCTGTTGACATTAAAGGAGCCGCACCCGCCGTTCGTCTGGACATTCTGAGTGAACCATAGCGCTTCCTGTTCACGACCTTGTGTTAGTGCTACCGAGCGCCGCGTCACTGATTAGGATCAATCGACTGGGCCGACCTCGTACTGTAGTTGTTCCTCGATTCTGCCCTGCCCCTACAGTCTCATCGCCGGCCTACGCTGTCCAGCAACGCCATACAATGAGGTCACAGACTCTGGCTGTTGCCCTCTTGGCGGCAGCTGACCAGGTTGCAGCTGCTGTAACCACAGAACGACAGCTACACAAGGTACGTTACTCGGTCTGTCTGTTGTTCTCTGTGGCGCCGTCGTTGGCGACTCGCCAGCCTTGCCCTTCTTGGAAATCCAAGACATCCCCATTCCCTTCGGGCCTGTGTGTGGCGAGCAGGCCCGCCGCGGTGTTATATCCCGATTTTGACGTCTTCCCTCTCTATTTCGTATCGCATTGGCGTCTCGTCTCGTCTCTCTCCTTTAGCAACACAGAGAACCCGGTTCCGCAGTCATGCGTTTCCTTTCACTCGCAGGCTCGGCCGTCGGCCTGTCACAACTCTCGAGCCGCTCAGATGACTTACAATGTTTACAGCGCGACCTCGCATACTCGCCGCCCGTCTATCCGTCACCATGGATGGATCCCAATGCCGACGGCTGGACTGATGCTTACGCCAAGGCCAAGGACTTTGTCTCCCAGCTCACGCTTCTCGAGAAGGTTAATTTGACCACCGGAGTCGGGTGAGTGAATTCGCATCAACTACGATGGGAACACATGCTGATAGGAATATACAGTTGGCAAGGAGACCTGTGCGTCGGCAACGTTGGTTCCGTCCCCCGTTTGGGACTCCGCGGCCTTTGCATGCAGGACGGCCCTGTCGGCATCCGCTTCTCCGACTACAACTCGGTCTTCCCCTCCGGCCAGACCGCCGCCGCGACTTGGGACCGAGAGTTGATCTACCGCAGAGCCGAAGCTATCGGGTTCGAGCACCGCGCCAAGGGCGTCGACGTTGTCCTGGCCCCGGTTGCCGGACCTATTGGTCGTGCACCAGCCGGCGGCCGCAACTGGGAAGGCTTTTCGTCCGATCCTTACCTGACTGGCGTTGCCATGGCCGAGTCAGTCAAGGGAATCCAGCAGCACGCCATCGCCTGCGCCAAGCATTTCATCGGCAACGAACAGGAGCACTTCAGACAAGCTCCAGAGGCAATTGGCTATAACTACACCATAGACGAGTCCATCAGCTCGAATATTGATGACAAAACTCTCCACGAATTATATTTGTGGCCATTCCAGGACGCAGTGGCTGCTGGGGTAGGTTCCTTCATGTGCTCATACAATCAGGTGAACAACTCGTATGGCTGCCAGAACTCCAAGCTCATGAACGGCATCTTGAAAGACGAGCTTGGTTTCCAGGGATTCATCATGTCTGATTGGTCAGTACTTCCTTCCATTCTCTTTAGCCCCTCCTACAAGCACTTCTTCAACCTCCGTTCCATATCTACTCAGCTCCATCCCCTCTTTCATACTCTCTTTCCTTCCATCAGATGCCGACTTCAGTAGCTAACTTTCTTACAGGGCAGCGCAGCATGTACGTATCCCCGGTTTTGTTCCATTTCATATGATGATGCCCACCCGCCTTCCTTTCCCATCAATGACTTATGACTGACAATCGAACAGGCTGGAGTTGCTACTGCGGTTGCCGGTCTCGATATGGCCATGCCTGGTGACACAGCGTTCAACTCTGGCATGACGTTCTGGGGAACCAATCTAACCGTGGCCGTCCTGAACGGCACGCTCCCCGAGTACCGGCTCGATGACATGGCGATGCGCATCATGGCCGCATTCTTTAAGGTCGGCTTCGAACTGAATGAGGTACCCGAGATCAACTTTTCCTCGTGGACGACGGACACCGTTGGTCCGCTACAGTACTACGCCAAGGAGAACGTTCAAGTCATCAACCAGCATGTCGACGTTCGAAGAGGTCAGGAACACGGTAAACTCATTCGTGAGATCGCCGCCAAGGCCACTGTGCTGCTGAAGAATGAGGGCGCTCTCCCGCTGAAGAAGCCCAAGTTCCTGGCTGTTATCGGAGAGGATGCCGGCCCCAACCTCAGTGGGCCCAACGGGTGCTCCGACCATGGCTGTAACGAAGGAACGCTCGGCGCTGGCTGGGGATCCGGAACCTCGAACTACCCCTACCTCATCACACCGGACCAGGCACTGCAAGCTCGGGCTGTTGCGGAGGGTTCTCGGTATGAGAGCATTCTCAGCAACTATGACTTCGCCGCCACCACGGCCCTGGTTACGCAACCAGACGCCACGGCCATCGTCTTCGTCAATGCGGATAGCGGTGAAGGCTACATCGATGTGGGTGGGAACGAAGGCGACCGTCAGAACTTGACGCTTTGGAATGGGGGAGACGAGCTGGTCAAGAACGTGGCTGCAGGCAACAACAACACTATTGTCGTGATCCACTCCGTCGGCCCTGTGTTGCTGGCTGACATGAAGAACAACCCCAATATCACGGCGATTGTCTGGGCCGGTCTTCCGGGTCAGGAGTCTGGTAATTCGATCACGGACGTGCTCTACGGAGACGTTAACCCCGGAGGCAAATCCCCGTTCACTTGGGGTCCCACGCGCGAGAGTTATGGCACCGATGTTCTGTACGAGCCCAACAATGGTGAGGGTGCTCCTCAAGACGACTTTAGCGAGGGTGTCTTCATCGACTACCGCTACTTCGACCGGGCGACCTCGGGTTCCAACGAGACCTCCACTGGCGCAGCCCCCGTCTACCCATTCGGATTTGGTCTCTCGTACACGACGTTTGAATACTCCAACTTGGTCGTAACCCCCAAGGAGGCAGGCGAGTACACGCCCACCACTGGCGTGACGGAGAAGGCGCCGACCTTTGGCAACTACAGCACCGACCCGGCGGCCTACGTTTTCCCGAGCGGAGAGTTCCGTTACATCTACAACTTCATCTACCCCTACCTCAACACTACCGACATTAGCAAGTCGGCCAACGACCCCGCGTACGGACAGACGGCGGACGAGTTTCTGCCTCCCAAGGCTCTGGAGAGCGGTCCCCAGCCCAAGCACCCAGCATCGGGCGCCCCTGGCGGCAACCCTCAACTTTGGGACGTCCTGTACACTGTGACTGCCACGATCACTAACAAGGGCGACGTTGCCGGCGACGAGGTTGCCCAGTTGTACGTCTCGCTCGGCGGTCCGAATGATCCGGTCAAGGTGCTGCGTGGGTTCGACCGCATTGGTATCGCGCCTGGCGAGTCGGCCACTTTCACGGCGGACATCACCAGACGCGACCTCAGCAACTGGGACACGGTGAGCCAAAACTGGGTCATCAGCAAGTACCCGAAGAAGGTGTGGGTGGGAGGCTCGTCGAGGGAGTTGCCTCTGAGCGCGTCGCTCTAAGTAATTGGGAAAGTTAAATAGTAGTAGTCTAATATCATGTTCATTACCACGTTGGCTTCCCTTGGTTGTTGCGGGTGGGTGATGCGTGTCGAAGGCAGGTCAAGCAAGACTTGAGTATTTTTTTGATTTGATGATGACTGCCACATATCATGACGGTATCGGTAAAGATGGAAGAGCTCAAAAGCCAAGGATGAAGATGCAAATGACTCAAGCAAGGCGCATAGAGTGACGCAACAGGGACCACAATTCGGATGGCGGAACGTCACGATTTCCATGCACGTTGCGCTATGACGTGCATGTGGCGGCAAGATGAGAAGTACGTGTAGAAGGACAATTGACTGCCACGATGTTGTTCGGCGTGTACGAAGCCGTATCAACGCCTGAACAATGCGTCGGCCTTGATGTTGTTGTCCCCGTCATTTGCGTCGCCCATCGAAATGCTTATGTCAGACCGAGCTGTGTTGACACTCACCGTCGCACACCGTGGGATCCCCGTCGGTGACGCGAGGTGTCTGGGGGGGACGACGGTTCAGCCAACCAGACGAAGAAAAACAATTACATAAGCTTTCATGCGCTGTCTGGAAGGACTGGAACATCAGCCAAAGGTGGGGCAGCCGTCAGAGTGGATCCTGGCAGGTGAGGTCAACCATTCCCTATCGGGAACTAGGGCGGTGATCCGACAGCCGCTCCAGCCTTGGGGTGGTCAGTGGGCAGCCAGCACGGTCCCCACCACACTGCAGACTCCTTACTCATCACAAGGCGGCATTCGCTGTTGGGCTGAATGGAAGTGTGAGGGACGGAACGGAAGGAAGGAAGGCGAGTGAGAGAGAGATTGTGTGTGAGTGGCTGCCGTCGCAGTCTTTTTTTTTTTTTTCTAGTTTTTTTTCTCTCCTTCTCTTTCCTTCCTGGAAAGTAAAACACAAGGGCCCCGAGCTACCGAAGACGGACGCTGAAGAAACACTGACATTTGAACAAGGTCTTGTTACCAAAGCAAGAGACCCCCCCCCTGGCCATCCCCTCCTGTTTCGATCAGCCTGTGGTCCCTTCACCCTCTCCCTCGCACACTCACACTCTCTCTCAGTAATTGTTGCCTTTTCCGTTCTCCTCCTCCGACAAACCTACCTGGTTGCGACGATTGTAACGCCGTGTTTCTTATAGTCGCATCGCATCGGCCTGTAGTTGCCGTCTCGCTCACTCACTCTTCGCTCGCCCACGCCTCGGGATCTCGGTATTCGAGCCCCCCCCCCGCCTCTTCCCACACCTCCTCCAACCATCGTGTCCAAGCTACCTACCTATCTATCCATAACCCCTCTCACTCGCGAAAGAGCTGCATCTATACTGCACAACATACCTTTTCTTGGACGACGCACCGCAAGCAACAAATAACGCCTAGCTCCTCTTGTCACCACCGGCCAAGAGCCCCAATCGACAGGGGGCAATCGATCCTTTAGTGTCCATTGCCCTGTCTTTGCACTTGCCGCCGCCGCTCGCCCGGCCGTGCGGAACCCGAACAGTCACCACGACAGTGCCGAGCGACATCCGTCTCTAGAAACCTCCCCCGAATCTGCGCACATCAACGTTCGCCCAGCCAACGTTTATCCCGTTGGCCCCCGACCGCCGTCCGTCTCCGTCCAACCCCCCCGTAAACTGTAAATTCCAACGGCGGGCGGGCTTTTGGGCTCCACATTTCCGCTCCCTCTCTGTCTGCGTCTCCGCCCTCCACTTGAGAACTTTCTCCGCGCCAAGAAGCAATCCGTCTCACAGCCACCGAGCTCATCCCCGTCTCTATCGCCCGCTCCTACGCATCTAGGCTTGACGCCGCAAATCCCGACCCTTCCTGGGTCTGGTGCAAGAACGTCACCGCCGCCGCCAACATGCCCGAGTCGCAATCGACCCCGGATCAGCTCTCTATCGATGATCTGACCCCTGAGGAGGCCAACCGCATCATCCACTCTCATCGCAAGGTCCGCTATGGTGAGTACCCAAGGACCGTGATGAGTAACCCCTTCAGCCGCTTGATTCCATTTTCATCTCACCCTACCCAATCACCCAGATGCGATGACTATTCTTTCCACCAGTGTCTCTCATCGTCCTATCATGAACTCCCACTAACCCCATCCATCATCGTTGACTTTGCAACCACTGACCACCCAGAACAGGCACAGCATGCTGGCCGTGTCGCCAACGCAAGGTAAAGTGCGACAACAAACAACCCTGCGAGAACTGCGTCAAGCGCGAGCACCCGCAACTATGCTCCTACAAGCCGAACCGCACCGCCTCCCACGGTGCCCACTACAAGCCTGCCGGCTCCGTCACCACCGAAGGCACCAACAGCGCTACCGGTGCCGCGGATAACGGCACACCATCGTCCGCCAACAATCGCAAGAGGGCTCACTCACCCGAAGACCCCGTCTCCGACGCCGCCGCGGGCGCGCCTCCCTTGAAACAAGAAACCGGCGGCGCGAACTGGTCACGCTCGGCCATCGGTAAGTCATCACTGCCACCACCACCACCACCACCATCGCCATCATCGGCAACACTGCAGCATGGCCGTTCCGGGTTGATGTTTACTGCCTCCTTGTCCTTTTTGGGTAGCAGCAGCAGCAGCAGCGGGTTGTATACTAATCAACCTCTCCGTCGTCCAGTCGCGGCAAGTGTGGAAGAGACCGAGGCCCCCGAAGCCGTAACGCGGTATCTCGGGCAGAACAGCATCCCCTCCCTACTACGTGAGCAGTCGGCCGCCGATGACATGCAGGAAGGTGTCGACATCCGTCAGGACATGCGCTCGATACTCGGTCTCGACACCTCGGCGCCCTTCCCGCTCATGTCGTCCAAGCACCTCGACAGCCTGACGAGGGAGATCTCCGCCGAGCTTCCCTCGGATCGGGAAGTCATGAAGTGAGTGAGCCTCATGTTCCTCCTGGACGCCAAACCCCTTTCGCCGGCCCCTCCCAGACTGACTCCTCTAGGCTTTTCCGTACGTACAAGGAAACCCCACAGCAGTTTTGGGGGTTCGTCGTCGACATCGACGACCTCGAGTCCAAGCTCATGGTCTACCTCGAAGACCGCGCCCGCAACGCGAGCAACGCGACGAGGACACCCAGGCCTGTATCGGCCTCGTGGCTCGCCATTCTCTTTGCCCTCCTCGCCGTGGGATCTCAGTACCACGACTCGCCATATCACATCCGCACGCGAGACTCGCAGAAGTACATTCAGATATCCTTCCATTTCCTGAGGCTAGGCAACTTCCTCCTGAGGTCCGTCATCTCTCCTTCACTCAACCCCAGTTTCCTTTCCATCCATTGTAGTTTTTGCTTGCCTGGATCCGGCAAAGAGAACAGCTTTCCTCTAACCTGAGGCCCGAATTTTCTAAAACAGACCCACATTCGACTCCATCCAAGCTCTCCTATTAACGAGCTTCGTTCTGCTTAACGACATGAAGGCCGAGGCCTCATGGGCGCTGCTCGGCCTAACATGTAGGCTGGCGCAGTCTCTCGGCCTGCACCGTCCGACGCCCTCGGACGGGAGGGACAGCGCCCGCAACGACGTACAGTCCAAGGAGATGATCCGCCGGAAACTGTGGTGGACATGCGTGTGGCACGACACCCTTACGTCGCTGTCATTCGACCGGTAAGTCCTCCCGTTCCCGTAGGTAGCTAGCCAAGCCCACCGTGGCTGACGGGACCAGCCCCCCGATGACAAACATTCCCTGCTGTCCGATCCCGACGGTGCATCAAACCGTCGCCGGTGAGTACGGCTACCTTGACACGATGTACCACCTTTGCGACATCATCTCGCGGCGCCTAAACCCGGATGCCGCGACGACCGTCACCTACGAGCAGATGGTCGACAACTGCGAGGCCGTCGAGAACCTCCGCAACATGGTCGCCCCCAACATCCGCATCAAGGAACAGTGCAAGCGGGCCATGGACCGCCTCCAGCACTACGCCGTCCGCCTGCATACATCCTTCGTCATCTCCGTCTGCTGCCGGCCGGCCCTGCGCCGGGACTGCACCAAGCTAACCCCCGAGCAAAAGAGCTACCTCTCGGAAAAGTGCCAGCACAACCTTGCCGAGACGGTCCGCATGTTCCTCGCCATGCATCAGCTCTCCGTCATCCCCACCCGCAGCTGGGCCTTCACTTACCACGGACTGTCGTCGGCGCTGCTCCTCGGCATTCTGGGCGAGACCAAGAACAGCCCCGAGGTCCGTCAGCTTCAGGGCGACCTTATCGCCGCGCTGTCCGCGACGGCCGCCAAGGAGGTCAACTCGCCGTCGACGCACGTCCCCAAGACGGATAAAGACATTGAGCTATCCGGCCCGCTGTGGAGGGCGCTGACGGCTCTACGCAACATCTACGAGCACGGCACTATCATGGGCACGTCGCAGATGAAGGGCAGCGACTCGAGTGGCACGGCGAGCGGCGCGAGGACGCCGATGCCGGCGATGCTCATGGGCCCCATGGCCACCACCAATGGCAACAACCTCAACGGCGGAAACGACGGCGTGAGTAAGGGTTTCGGCCTCGACCCCCACCAGGACGCCGCCCTCGCCATGGCTGAGATGCAGAACGGCACCGCCCTCGCCGAGTACGCCCCCAAGTATGGCTTTGATCCCTCCTTGCCGGAGTCGCAGTCGCTAATCAGGCCAAGCATGGCATACCCACCCGTCAGCATGGAAAACATTACGAACCTGGACCCCTCGACATACATGTCGCCAATGGACCTCTACGAATCGATTTGGTGGGGTAAGTCGCCACAAGCCACAAGGCGGTGGGCGTGGCGAATGAGAAGGCTGACCAGTAACCATTGCAGAGTCCCCCGACCCTTGGAATAGCGGCGTCGATACTATGAACTTTGACTTTGTCGCGCAGCCCCCGCCGGGCCAGCCTCAGCAGCAGTACTACTTCTGAAGGAAAGCGCAATGTAAAAAAGAAAGAAAAAAACACAGACAAAGGAAAAGTAGAGTACGTGAAAAGCAGAAGGCAAAAACATAAGAACCATCAGATCCGTGAACCGGGATGTAAACCCAGAATCTTGGGGGAAGGGTCTGCTTACTACTTACGAGGAGTACTTACGGATCTGGGGCATGAGAACGGCGCTCTATTTTATTTTATTATTTTACTTTTATAATCTTTTACCCTTTTTTTGGGGGGGGGGGGTCCGAAAGGGTTCTGATTTGTCGGCCTATTTTTGTTTCCCGATTTTATTGTTTTGGGAGCAAAATGGAATTGGGCAGCGAAAGTAAAAGGGAAGGCTGGGTCGACTTTTTCTTTATTTTCCTCCTTCCCTGGTGGGAAAGTTTGTCCCCGATGCCGTGGATTCCGGCGTCGTCGCAAGCTTCTTACTCACTTCTTCGATGTGTTGTTTCCTCCTCATCCTCTTCTTGTTCGTCTTTTGGAGAGAGAGGGAGGGGGAGAGAGGGAGAGAGCGCGCTGTTTGTATTTTCACATGCACGGCGACCGTCTACGATTTTGAGGTTGTCACGGTGGAGGAGCCATCCCTCCTTATGGTCGCGTGTACGTACTTGTGTTACTGTTCGGTTAACACTGATGAGTGGAGGCGAATGGATGGTTTGGTCCGTGCTTGCGGCTAGGTGTCGATGGCCCAGGTGTGTTGTCGAGTTGAGCTAGATCTGAAGTTCGATATTCCGCCGACTTGCTGCGATGATGTCTTGTATGGTCTGTGAAGTCAGGGTTTTAATGACCAGTGACGCGCCACACCATTAGCACTGGCTCGGAGAAGTCGCCTCTTGAGCCAGTCATTCTCAACAACCGGGTAGGAGGCTGCAGAGAGAGCTCTGGCGCTGCGCTCCTCTCCTCGTACAAGCCCCCTTGCCGATTGTCTCTTGTCTGCGCATGGATGACGGGTTCGTTTCCTTGCAAAAACCTTCCGTGATGTGATTGATGATCGTTCGTGCCGCAAGGCGCAAGGCGGAGTCCAGGTCCGGTACTGGCGCTGACGATCGGCATCACCGCGGACCCTCCCCTCCCCCCCCCCCTTTGTACGGCGCCGCCGGTGCGAGATCACGGTCCTCCGGCGAGACGGGTGGGGAGTCCGGTGGTTGCAGCAAGCGACGGGAGGGAGGGGTTCGGGATCGGAACCGTGGCTGGGCGGGATGCTTTGCTGGAAAAAGACTACTCATAAAAACTGAACAGAAAGAGAACGGACACAACAAGATCATGCTAGGCCCTCCCCCAGGCATTCCGATACCCAGATCAGAGCGTAATCGACCTCAGATCTAGCGGCGCGAGGAGCCGGGGTGAGCCCTCCAGGGCCAAACGCAGTCCCGACATTGTCTGGGCCAGGCGAAGAGTAGCCAGGCGGATGTCGAAACCGCATTGAGAGCCATGCATCGGATCAGGGGTGGGACCGGCCGGGAGGGCTTTCGGCCCAGCGGTGACATATTGACCATGACTCGATTGCCGACGACTATCCGTACCTACACCATGTTCTCACCGGCGTTTCTGCAAAGGGCGAAGCAGCTCGTAGCAGTTGATCACTTGCCCAGGGTGCGAGAGAGATACGAAGGAGTTTGGAATTGGCTCAGTACCTGCTTGGCACGGTACTTGCCCCTTACCATGTCGCCAACCAAGGGTTGCTGCATATTATATGCCCGAAGAAAAACAAAAACAAAAAAAAAAACAAAAAAAGCCCCGAGGCCCCCGTCTGAGTGCAAGAAGGCCGAGCCGGCAGCTAAACCCAGGAGGTCGGTCAGCGGTGCAGGCTTTGCGTTGCAGCCACGTTCCAAGGAGGCGGACTCAATCCGGGGGTCGAGAGGTTCCTCGCGTAATATCTCGGCACTGCGGCTTGCTCGGCGTCGATGTTTTCTCGCTAACCAGACCACGAAACCGACCTTCCGCCCATCCGTGTATCCTTGAGTGACGACGAGGCGAGACCCTTCGGCCTTCGGCAATGCGGAGGGACGGCGGGAAGGCTGCGTGTTGGTGTTCGCAGCTTTGTATCCGTACGCGTCAAACTTTTCTAGGGTCCACAATTCCGTCTCTGGCATCGGTGAATTGCGGACGCCGTGCTGAAGAGTCCTCAGAGCGAGCACCAACGGCCACGAGTAATAATCCACGCTTTGCTACCTACCTAGGTCCTGCGGGAGTCCGCGGACGAAGAGCGTAACTTGGGTCCACTTGGGTTCAATGCGTAGGCCCGCTCACGTCTGGAAAGGGCGCATTTCTCAAAGCCAAGATGAATGAGCGCTGCGGCAGAAACAACTGCATCTGTCACCAGAAAGATTATTTGGCTGCGCCTCTCGATACAGTTTGTTTGGGGAGTCGAAGGAGATGAGCCTGGAAGTTGGGACGGCAAGTCTAACATCTCCGAGAAAAATAGCACACGCCCCCCCTCACCCCCCCTTTCCAAAGTCCTGTAGCAAAGTACACGGACCAGTAGCTTAGAGACGGTTCTCTGAGCGGCAAGTGACCTCGTGTGCCCGGTGCGAATCTTTCGGGGGGTTTTCCAAGAGGCCGCGTGCCGTTTGGTAGGATTTGAATCCTGCGCGGCTCACTTGTCTGGTTGGTCGAAACGGTACCAGCATCGATGCCACTCTACTCCGTACGGATACCAGAATACCTGTTCGACTGAAAACGGATCGATGCGACGACACGACTGACGGCGCAAGACATGCCGACGCCCGCGCCACACAGGGGCCGAACTCGAGGCTGTTAACGAGATGACATGACGGCTTGGCGCCGTTTTACAGCGTACGGTCTCTTTGGGTTGGCAAGAACGGGACACGAGAAATTGACGAGGGTAGCAAATGCTTGTCCCATCTTATCTTGTAACTTGTACGAAACTGCGAAGCCACGGCCATGGGTTCGGTGTGGTGCTGCCATCTGTGTACTCTTCGTCGTCGCCGCCTTCTTCAAGCTTGACTTTAAGGCACCTTTGCCTCACACCACTGGCTCATGGATCTCGGTTGACTTTGCCGATCCATGGTTGCAGTGATATGTGGACTTTTCAGGTCAAGCTTTCGAGGTAGGCGTGCCCACTCTCCAGCCATCACGGCTGAAGAGTGGGACTTTGTCAGCTCTTGTTGGCCAATGACTTCATCTCATCTCCTATCGACGCTTCTCACTTGCCAACAAGGGCTGATTCGATGGAATCGTGAAGTCCGGAGACTGCGTTATCTGTCTGTTGTGTCCTCGTTCCCTGGGCAACGCGTATCGAGGGCTGAGAGGGAGGCTTGCAGCCAGGATGCCATAAAAAGTGTGTTCTTGGAGCTGACGGCAACAGCTTCAAAATTTTGTTGCTGCCAAGACGACTAGCTGTCACGTTGAGGCGGGATCTCTCGAAGGCTCCTTGTGGTCTTAGGCAGTAGCGTGCTGTTTTCCGCTGGAGCTAGGCGGTTGGCGGCGGCGGCGCCGGTGCCGCTGCTGCAAATGCATACTGGTACTACTAGTAGGCTGTAGCGTTGTTTATCGAGGCAGGGGCCCTCGAAATTGGACGGGCAGGCCTGCCATGCAAGGTGATATCATACATGCCCGAAGGAGCCAAGCGGATTGGCGGTGTAGTGTATTCGTATGCATTTAGTTAATGGAAAGCTTTCGGGCAACTGCTACTGCGAGGACTCAGGGCAGAACCTAGAAGAGAGTCTACTACTGCGTAGTGTAGTGTAGTAGGTAAGCAGGTAGGTAGGTCCTGGGAACAAGTACCGTACATTACCTAGTCGACTGCGGCATTTGGCATGTTGAGCGTGTGCTGATGAAATGTTTCAGAACGGTGATTCGGGGGTCGGACTTTTTTGATCGGAGAACGACCGAGAGTTGGCAACCGATATGAAGGGAATGGCAGGCCAAAAACGTGATAGTATCGGGTACATTTGCTATGTCGATGCGAAGGGATGGGGCTGGGAATGGGATTGACGGGGTTTGTCGATGGAGCTGGACGCAACAGACGGGCGACAAGGAGAAGCGCCAAGACGCGTGTCCCTCGTCTCCGCAAGGTACCTACCAAGTTTAAGTAGGTACGTATGGGCCAACGCAGACCAATGAGGCGCATGGCAGAAGAGGGTCTGATTCATAACGGGGCAAGTGTAAGCAAGGTTATCGGATCCTTCTTTTCTTTCTTGTCAGCCGGTGTCATGTGAAAGGATGGACGGATAGGTACGGAGTATAGCAAGCAGTCAGGACTCAGAAGGAAGGGTCATTTCGTGATGACACCTTCCAGGAAAGTCAATTCCAGATCCGAGGCAGGAAGACACGACTGGACTGAGACGGCGACGGGGACGGTGAGTACCGTACTCTGGACACATACGGAGTAGTACGTATACACAACACTAGTGCATCGTGCCCTACCTTTGGAAGGAAGTGGTACGTAAGGCAGGCAGGCCCCTTACCAAGTGGGTATGGTAATGTACGCGTAAGGTCAAGATTTACGGATACGCCCATCGCGAACCGTCTTCTCCACACGACAACTGTGCCAATCAGCAAAGAAGGCATGTGCCCCACATCTCACACAAGCTGCAGCCGAGTCCGAACCTCAGCGTCCTTCCTTAGCCCAGGCGCTAGCAAAGCGAACCTGCGGGCCCAAGTAACATGAGCACTCGCCCGACTTTGCACCCTCTCCAGAGGTATCTACCTAGGTAATGTTGCCGTGGCAGGGATGCTGTGCAAAAGAGAAGAAACCAAAAAGTCTTGGCAAAGCATCCCATTGGCGCCGAGTGTTCCCACCTTTCTCCTGCCTTGCTTCCTTCCTTCCTGCGACTCACTCACTGAATAGCAGTGCCCGTCTTGCTGCTGTTTCGTCGGCAAGTGGCATGGTTGATAGCCCAGTCCGGCTTGCCTTTTCTCTCTCTCTCTCTCTCTTCTACCTCCAGCAACAGAAAAAAAGGGAAACTGGGCCATTCGTTAAAACCAACGGCGGAGCCCACTCTTTCTGCTTTAATGCCCATCTCCTTCCCCGTGGGCCGCTCCTGATCTCCATGTTAATAGCTAGGTATTACGAATACTGTGTACCTACCTTCCACCACCCTGTTGGCCGACTCCGGTCTAACTGACCTTTCGTCTCCCGTCCTTTTTTACTTTTGGTATAGGAGCGCTCTTATCCTCCTCATCTCCCCCGTCTTCTGTCGATTCCTCGTGCCGCATCGCCAGCTTCCTTGACGCCGTGTACCAAGTATTCTCTCTCGCTCCGCGACCCTGTCCGAGTATCTTTTTCTTCATCACGGCCCACCCTGCGTTTCGCTTGCATTTCTTTCCTATACGACGGCTGGCCAATCCCGAGGGGTTTCCGGTGACTTGCAAGGAATCTAGATAACGATTAACGGATACTCGGCCACGACGACACACGAAACTCGACGACTTCTGCGCGTAACAGGACACGCCACGTTCCCTCGGTCTATTTATCGTCAAATCAGACACCTGCCAGTGCCGGAACCGACTTGGCACCATATAATCCGACTGAGCTGCACCGGACTGCGCTGTACCTGAGGACTACCGACGACGCTGTGGAGAACAACCGAGGGTCGCCCGAGAAGGCTTTACCTCTTGCGAGCGTTGCAACATAAAAGACGCGAGACCACACAGACCGACATCATGGCCGACGTGAAGCCTCCCAGCGGCAAACTGCCTTACGGCACTCCAGAGGGTGGATGGAAAGCCGTCCACACATGGAGAACCCCGGACTGGGTAGAACCGATCGTAAGAAACCAGACTGAATTACATACGGCCGCCGCCGCCGCCGCCGCCGCCGCCGCGTACCAGATCTTATGGCTAACAACGGCACTAGCTTATTGTTTCCATCATGCTCATCGGCTTGTACGCCAGCCGCCGCAAGAACTACTCGATCCTTCGCCGAGACAAGGCGACATACGAGCCCCTCTTCGAAGAACGTGACGACTCTCCTCGCTTCTCAGACGACTCGTACGAACCCATCCGCACCGATCCCTACCCGCCCAAATATCGCACAATCTTTGGTTGCTTCCGCGTCAAGACTCCTAACTCGAGCCGCTTCGCGAGACACATCCATTCGAGGATCCTGCAAAAGTTTCCCTTCCTCATTGAAATGTTCTACTGGGCCATCACCTTCTTCTTCTACCGCATGACCGCCACATTGGCCCAGAGCTACTACGGGAGCCGAAAGGCCGTCTGGGACGTCGCTCAGGAGCACGGGCTATTCTTGCTAGAGACCGAGGCCAAGTTCTTTGGTGAGGGCACCAGGACCGGTCCTGAGCGCTGGGTTGAATGGCGCGTCTCGCACTGGTTTCTCGAGGGCGCTCAAATCGACGACTTTCGCGGTATCTGGCTGACTGTTTTGAACCGCGGCTACTCCCTCATTCACATCCCCGGCACCGTCGGCTTCATCGCCTACTACTACGCCATGGCGCCAACGCATGCTCGCTTCTGTACCGTTCGCCGCACCATGACATTGCTCAACATGTGTGCCTTCATCATCTTCATCTTCTACCCCTGTGCGCCCCCGCGCTTGATGCCCTCCGAGTACGGCTTCGTCGACACGGTCAATCTCGAGAATGCCGAGAGTGTCTGGATGAGTGGAAAGTTTGTCAACAAGCTCGCTGCCATGCCGAGTATGCACTTTGGCTATGCGTTTGCCATCGGCTGCGTCTTCATTGTTGACTCGGCCGTTCTTAACCATCTTTTCGGTCGCCTGCGCAACTACCTGCTCAAGGATGACTTGGATAAGTCGCTGGATATCGATGATGTCGAGGTGAAGGAAGCCCAGGAGAACCGCGAGCCCTGGAAGAGCTGGGCCATGTTCGCTTTTGGCGTCTTTTACCCGAGTTGGATTCTCTTGACCATCGTCGGGACAGCCAACCACTATCTCATGGACGCTTTCGTCGCTACCTTTTGCGCATTGGCGGCCTACCTCTGCAACCGCGCCCTGCTGGTTTTCCTGCCCGCAGAGGACATGCTGCTTTGGGCCTGGAGACTGGAGAAACCGGTGCCGACTACCGGCCGCATGAAGAACATTGCGGTGCGTTAGGTGCTACAGGAGAGAAAGTGGCGCGCCAGGCCATGCTTGAAAGAAAGAATTGCCTGGCTTTTTGTTATGTTCAAAGCATTATAGAGGCGTTGGGAAACCACATCGGCCTCATTATCAATCTTGTTCCAGAGACAGGATCTGTGCTTTGTTAGCCCTTTTAATTAAGAAATTTCGCCGTTTGACCGAGGACACTCGCTTGTTAAGCTCTGCCGCCGCGCACTTGGAAGTAACGTTGTATATTTAGACGTTTCGGTGTCCCGTTCCCGCTCGTGTTCGGCGCGCCCGGGGCCGAGTTCAATTATCGTGAGGTCATCTCGGCATATCGTCTGGCTTCCTTCTGTTGATGGCATGCGGGAGGGGAGTCATATTTATACCCTACCAGGTTACCATGCTCGCTTTCTTTTGTTCAAGCCGAGAAAGCCGTGACCGCTCAAGCCCTCTCTTATTTACTTCGGAAGCTCCGGGATCTGCGGGAGCTGCGGGAGCTGCGGGATCTTCGGAAGGGCGGCGGCCGAAGGTGCCGTGGGGCGATCTTGTCGATCCACCGCGCTTCGTCTGTTTAGGAACCAATCGAGATAGTTTCCTGGATCGCGGCCCGAGGGTGACTGTTTCAATTACTGTTGGCTACGATGGACCTGGATCTGCTGCTCGCAGGCGGCCTCGGCAGAGAAGTACGTCCCTCCCCCTTGACCCGGATCTCTGTCCCAGTTCGTCAGGGAGAAGGGCTGGCTTTCTGCGGCTACCTAGTACAAATCTTGTCCGGTACGGAGTACTCGGTACTGATACCTGTATTCGAATGTACGTTTAGCAAAGCGGGCCAATCCAGCAACTTGATGCGCTTTTGGGGATTTTGATTTTGGCTTGACCGGGCTTGGACTTTAGAGGGACCAGGATGATGGACAAAAGCGGCGCACCGTTGGCTGTTACTGACAGCCGTACTCGGTAATCCGACGGGGTAGGCTGTTGGTGATCCTCGCCGTGTAGTCTATTTTTTGCCGGACGGAGATGCATGATTTGTCGTGACTATGCTCCAGGACTCTAACGCGCAGGCACTGGGCACATGAGAATGGGTGATATCTTTACAGAACTTGTGGAAGGTGTCGCCTGCTCAGTTTGACGCGGGTCCCGCTCTGTCCATAAGTAATAGGGGAATATTGATAATCAGCATGCCGTTGTGGGTGAGTGCATGATTTCTGGGCGAGGATGCGACCTATCGCGTCTACGCCCAACACCACGTGTGCTTCTACTCGCTGGTGGTTTGGCGTGGTCCTCTCAACGCCCAGATCCAACCATGTGAACGACAAAGCCCTTGGACTTTGTTCAAAAACAAGAGAGACAAGGAAGAAAAAAGGACGGCCCGAGCCTTGTGTTTCCCCATGTCGCACCCAGAGATATTCTCTTCTGTAAGGGAACAACGCCTTTGCTGATGGCTTTTGTTCCGTCCCCTGCCAGTTGTTGTCTACGAACAATGTCTTTGTATTGATTGCATCAATGTTCTCAGATCAATAGGTTGAACGATGCGGACTTTTGAGTATATAGTACCCTCGCAATCTCGGGTTTCCAAATCACTCTTGAAGGTCATCCGACTACATCAAACCGCATCCCATCTCACCTCACCACCAAAAGACACGTACATAGACGCATGATGGCCGGCACCACCTCACCCAATCCCGTGTTTTCCAGCCCATGGGACTATAACGAACAACCGCAGAACTACCTGCGCATCCCGGGTCTTATTTTTGACGCTGTTCCAGCACTGATTCCGCGAGAGCACTCCGCGGCCCTCAGATTCCTCCAGCCCTCCGACTTCGAACTCGACATGTCGTTCGGCGAGTACTACACCCTCCTAGAGCCCCTCGACCGCGTAGCCAACAAGCTGGTCGACGTGTTCGACTACTGCATCCAGGTCCTCAGACGCTCCACCGGGCCCGTTGCCCAGTGTGCTACCGGCTCATCTACCGGGCAATCAATCTCGGCCCCCTCTGTGCTCTGGGACGGCTTCTTTGACCAAGTGCTCGACATGCTGGGCCATACGGCCGAGAAAGTCGGCATGTGCTCGCTTGACGTGATGTGGATCGTGTACCTCTACACGCGCGCGTGGGAGAACACGAGCAAGTCGTACATGGCCAGCGAGAGGGGGTACTGGCGCAGAGCGAATATCCACCACCTCCATGACCTGCTCGGGGAGTGGTATGTAATGTTGAGACGCAAGGGGCTGGCGGGTAATGTCATTTTTGGTGAGCTGTTTGGGATTGGACGGTAAGTCGTTTCTCCAAAGTAAGGTCACATCGCAAAAGGTCGGTGTTCGCTCGGAAGAAGGTGAGTCGAGCTTGGGTGACAGCAGGTATACATGGTCATGATAAATTGGGGAGGGGGTTACCCGGCGTTTCGTTAAATCCGTAAGTTTTCGACTTAGACTAGTAAGTTGAGATATTCAGCTGGTGAGCACGCAGTGTGGAAGTGAGTGAGTGATGCCGGGTCATAGATGATAGTCCGTTGTCTGTCGAGAGAACAACTGATCGAATCGAACGCGGACTCGGAACCATGGTGAAAATGCCAATATGTCGAATATTTCCTGCAGTATTAATAAACGTGAGACCTCGTCTTCAACTACTACTCATTACCAAAGGTGTCGTTACGGCCTCGTTCCGTACCCGGCCATCCCCCAGACTGGCCAAAGCTGTACAGCAGGCCCATCGAGCACTACTTAGGGAAGGGGAAAATATTATTAAACATAAGAAGAGACAAAGAGAAAAGATTACAACAATACAACGCTGAAACAAAAATTACTGTGACGAAGCTGGTGGGAATTGCGTATGTGCGGCATAGATATGCTCCCTCTCCCGATGGAGCTTAACGATTGCCGGAGATTCCATGACTTTCGGGGACCGAAACCGGGGGCGGACGAGGACCCCACCGCCGCCCCTCTTTTTTCAGCGTGATGTCACGGCGGGTCAGCCCGGGCGACAGTCTTGCGTCTGCCCATCTCGACTCCGAGACCTGCTCCGAACAGTCTCTCAACTCAATTCATCCATCCTTTGGAATTGACTGAGAAATCCGGGCGTGACAATCATTGGAAAACATGGCTCCAAGCAAGTACACGCTGGCCACTCGGCTCACTGTGAGTAACTTGCCAATCTCATAAGACGCACTCTGGTGCCGAACCACAGCCGTCCACCCACTAACACCTTCCAGCTCGCGAACGGCAAGACCATCCCGCAGATCCAGCTGGGTCTGTACATGATGTCCGGCCGCGAGGTCACAAAGGCCGTCCCCTGGGCCCTGGCCGCCGGCTACCGCGGTTTCGACTGCGCGCAGATGTACCGCAACGAGAGGGAGGCGGGCAAGGCGATCCGCGACTTCCTGGCCAGCGGAGAGAACTCCCAGGGCCTGACGCGAGAGGATATCTTCTACACGACCAAGCTGGCCAGCAACAGTACCTCGTACGACGCCGTGCGCAAGTCCATCAAGCAGTCCGTCGACGTCTCCGGCCTCGGCTACGTCGACCTGTTCCTGCTCCACAGCCCGTACGGCGGCAAGGAGGCCCGCCTGACGAGCTGGAGAGCGGTGGAAGATGCGATAGACGCCGGTGAGGTGAAGATGGGCGGCGTCAGCAACTACGGTGTCGCCCACGTAAGTGGCCCGTTGGGCGTGCTGGCTTGAGCGAAGAAGGGTTGGGTCTAACCAGGGACGCAGATTGAGGAGCTGATGGTTTCCAAGCCCCGCGTCGCCCCCGTCATCAACCAGATCGAGGTTCACCCGTTCAACACCCAGACGCACATCAGGGAGACGTGCGCCAAGCACGACATCGCCATCGAGGCCTATGCGCCGCTGGCTCGTGGGATGCGCATGAAGCACCCCAAGATCCTCGAGCTGTCCAAGAAGTACGGCTGTACTCCGGCCCAGCTGTTCGTTCGGTAAGTCCCGTCTCTGGGTTATCCGGTTTATGCGGCCAGCATGGGCGCTGATAATGGTTTGATTAGCTGGTCGCTGGACCACAACATGATCACTCTCCCCAAGAGTGTGCGCCGGGACCGTCTGATTGAAAACGCCGACGTTTCAGGCTTTGATATCTCCAAGGAGGACCTGGCTGCTATGGACGCATTGGATGAGCACTTGGTCACTGACTGGTGAGTCACGGAATTATGCCCTCCTCTTGGCTTTTGCCGCGTGCAGGAAAATTAGGTCACAGCTGACGACAGGACGCACCAGGGACCCGACCGAGACTCCATGAACAGGTTATGAGATGGTGAGAAGGCATGCGAATTTCTATTCAAGAGTCAAGCCGTGTTTAGTCTGTTCTTCCAAGTTTAAATCGTCTGAAATTGATTCGCGATTCGCGGGCGAAGACTCGAGAGTACTCGGATACCTACTTTGATCAAGCAAGATCAAGTGGAAAGGTCTGGATGGTAACCGCTTGCATCCGAGTTCCTTGATGCTGCAAAGCGATCAACAACAGATGAACCGAGCAACTGAAGGAGAACGAGGTTTCAAACAATGCCGCAAAAAACGACATCGCTAATGATTGCGGGCAGAAATGAACATCGTGACAAATAGCGTCTTGTTATCACAGAATGGTTTGAAAATGTACGCAAAACAAGACGATGAAGGCCAGCCTTCTGGTGACCAGTTATACCAACCATATCGACCTCACCAATGACATCTCACTGGTCAATAAACTACTGCTTCTTGCCTTCTGAGCCTTCCGTGTCAATAATCGCGAGCACGGTTCTTCACGCACTATTAACGGCTCTGATGATCCATGTATCCAGCAGAATGGTAGCATAGAGTCCTGCGGTTCCTCCGCTAACGATGACCACCTTCAGTGGGCCGTCTTTTGGGGTTGGCAATTTGCTAGCGTTGGTATAGTAACGACCGTCAACGGTTTTCGGAAAAAGGCTGCGCGGGGATTTTCGGCAGCGAGTTCTCCGTTGGGATTCACAGTGCGCCGATAAAGAAGCCATACTCTATATCGATCGAATGATACAGCAACGTGTGAGCCTGGGTCCAATCAGCCACATGGATTTCCATGACTTGGCCTCGAGTTGTATCAGGGCTCTGGTGGCATTGCCTATTTCAGAATCAGCTACCTTCGCGTGGTTAAAGAACATGAGAAGCTCCGCAAGTTGCACGACTCGAGCCTTATTTATTTGCATGCTTGCCTTCTTACGAAGACAGGATGGCTGAGTCTCACATGCCTCCACGCAGCCACAAACACTGCTATGCTTTCAGCTGAAGACTCCAAATATGTATTTACAGTGAAAAACAACTGGAGAAAGAGAACCGGAAAAGTGCGTCGACATGCAAATACAATCCTTATAGCTTCGAAGGTCAGAATCTATTACCATCTTGGAATGTCAAAAGTGTCTGCAGCAACTCATTGCCTTATCCCACAAACCTGCCACCCGCTCCAGCCCAATTTATCTTGCCCTCTTTGCGCGCTTTTACCGCAGAAAATCTGAACATGACCGTCCAATCCTGATTAGCTTTTAGTTCATTGGACTATGGTGCATAGGCAGTACCTTCAGCGGTGCACTGTTGTTCGAGACGTACTTCAGAAACCACGCACACACTGCTTACACCCCGTTAAAGAAACAAGTAGCACTCATCCCAGAGAGCCATGCCCAGCATGTTGAAACCGATAAACTGTTAAGCACGCACTGCTTGCGATCAGAACACTAGGGCCGTTTGATCTTGTAACACGCATAAGTTGGTTTGATGATGTTCCCGGTAAGCTAAGATAAGCAAGGTCAGTCAAGGCTGAGATAATGAACCGATGTCGTCGTGGAACAAATCCCGCGCAGTACTTTGCCGGTGTTATTGTTATGCCTTTCCCATGTTTTGTCATCTATGGAGTGATTGTCATTCTTTCGATTCTTGTTTGAAAGGATGCATATCTAAATCAAAACTCTATTATGATTGGGACAATTGGTAGCCTCTGCGATTAGTTGCCAAAGGCAGATATAGTGATAAGCATATGGAACCGTTTCTATCACTGTGCATTCTTGGAGCTAAATTAATCCCGAGATGTTGTAGTATAACCAGGTACTTAGGTTAAAGAAGGTGTAGAATCAGGCTAGGTGGCAATGGAAAGGCATAGAAGATGTATTATGTCATTAACAAGGTGTGTGGGTATGTGACATCGCGGGGAAATTTGACCTGGCCCTGATACTTTGTAGAATTCAAGAACACGGACATCAGCCCTAGCAAATGTCCGTTCGCTGAGAGGGGGCGTCGTAAGATAAGAGGCCGATTGATAATGCTGAATACTGCGAGCACGCGTCTTTTTGGGGATTTTGGCGTGCTTCAGAGTACACTTACATCTGTAATTGTGCGATAACTCGAGTTATCGCGTTATGGCGCAACGGTGGAGTCGAGGTGGGGTAAAGGCTGGACTTGTCTTGGCGTCAACAGCGCATATAAACTGCCTGTTTCCCCAAACAAAGGCTATTGCTCAACACAGAACCATTGTGTTGTCGACCCAAGCAATATTAAAGGAACCTATCAAGGACAATTATACTCCAGTTCGATCCATCCCCAGCACCACCTCATCATGTCTGTCAAGAAGGTCGCCGTTGTCGGAGTAAGTTGAGATGCAGAACTATCAGGCCACCCGAATCTCCCAATGCTAACTGTCACAGGGATCCGGGAACCTCGGTCCCAGCATTGTTGACGCCCTGCTGGCTGGTGGATTTGAAGTGACTGCGCTTTCTAGAAAGGAGTCTTCCTCCACATTTCCTCCCGAAGTTACTGTCAAGAAGGTCGACTTCAACTTGGTCGAGGAGGTTACCCAGGCTCTCAAGGGCCAAGACGCTGTTGTCTCCGTGGTTGGCACGGCCGGGTATGCTAGCCAGAAGACTCTCGCCGACGCTGCGGTTGCAGCCAAAGTCCAGCGTTTCATTCCCTCTGAGTTTGGGATCAACACCCGCGTGGTTCGCGGCACAAAGATTGGCAGCATTTTGTCTCCCAAGATTCAGTTGGTCGATTATCTGAGCGAGCTTGCCGAGAAGAACAGCTCATTCACATGGACTGGAATCTCTGTAGGGCCGTTTTTTGACTTTGTAGGACAGCCCCATATGTTCCTCTCTAGTTCCGGGATATGACGTGGAGCTAATACAACCTAGGTCAATGGAGGGCGTCTTGCTGGCTTTGACGTCAAGAACAAGACTGTCAACATTTTCGACTCTGGAAATGAGCCCTTCTCTCCTTCTACCCTTGGGTTTATTGGAAAGTCAGTTGCGGGCGTGCTGAAGAACCTCGAGGCTACCGCCAACAAGTACATCAAAGTCGGCTCGTTCACAACAACACAGCGTGAGCTGCTCAAGATTATTGAGGAGAAGACTGGCTCTACCTTTACCGTAAACAACGTCAAGACCTCCGACTTGGAGAAGACGGCCGACGAAAAGCTAGCCAAGGGCGACTATAGTGCTTTCGTCCAGTTGCTTCAACAACACATTTTCGCCGACGGCAGCGGCAACGCCGCAAAGGATAATGCAGCCGTGAACCTTTTGGGCTTGCAGGAGGAAGATATCAGTGCTGCAACCGACAAGGCTCTAACCGTCTGGACCTGAGCAACGAAAAATGAGTGATAATGACATTTCTATAAACCCAAAATCTGCATTCTACATTTTGCCTGTTAAGACTCAACAGTGCACCTACCCTTCTTCGGGATGACGAATACCCTCTCCAATTGATCTTATAAAGGGGAAACTGCTACCGAGTGCCCCTCTCCAAGCGAAGACATTTGGCCTCACATATTGCCAAAAGGGGTCTCTGTCTACTAGCAATTAAATATCCTTCGATGCCGTTGAATGAGTTATCGTACCGGGTAGGGTCCCTGCGATTTCATGGAACTTTATCTGCAATATAATACACAATTTCTCGCAAGTCTGAAGTCTTCATCTGGCATTATCAATCAAGATTATCTGTGGTCGGTGTACTGATCCGTTCATGTGTCATATTTGTACGATAGTTTCTCTTACTTCGACGTGGCGCAGTTTCCTGATCGAAATTGAGGAAAACTGAACAGACAGAACAGTACAGCACCATGAACTCTGCTCTGGCCAATTGCTTCGAAGTGCAGTGGGTCATTTTGATATAGTCAATGTTTTCTTGCCTGGGAATGTTATCTCCTCCAGCTCCACAACGTAGTATAAAGTATCAATTACCATCGTAAACATGTGAAGATTACCAAGTCTCTGCCAGTAAGAGGAATAGAGCAAGACCACCGGCTTGTATCGACCTCCGCGCCCGTTGAGACGAGAATGAGTCAAGTGAAAGAACAACGCATAAAAAGAGCCCGGTTCGCCAACTCAACGCCTTCGTCTGATCTTGAATACGGCATGACCACCCGAAAGCCATGGTGGGAACTTCACGCAACTCTAATCACTCTAACATCCTGCGGAACAGCGACAGATCGCTGTCGCTACCAGCCCGCCAACTCTGTTACAAACTTTCGGCAAATCTAGATGCTTAATTGGGTCAACCTTAACTTGTCAATGTGGGCGCCACGACACTGTTGCCTCACCGTGGTTGCTCATCTTCCTCATAAAGCTCCAGTCCTCCGCAAATCCATTTACGTCATCGATGTTGGGCTGTCACCTTTATTTCCCATATGCAAACTAATCACACGATACCTGGACGGTACCTGAGCAGACCATTCGTTGGCCTACGAACCTCGCATCTTCACAGCCATGCCCATCGAGATACGGGCTGCCTCGGAGCACGATCTCAGGCGATGTGCCGAGATCGGGCATCAGGCCTTCACCAAAAACCCATTCTCGAAGATCAAGTTTCCTGGTTACGTCCCGGACGATGGATTCCTGGGACTCCGAACCGGTGACCTGGCGAAGCAACTTCGAGAGGACCCGACCTGTCGAATGTTCGTCGCAGTGGACACTGAGCGAAGAGGCAGCAATGCGGTCGTCGGTTTTGCCAAATGGAACGTATACTCAAATGGCATGCCTTACGCGAAGTCAAACCCCGCTTCGTGGGGCCCGGGTGCCAACGTCGAAGCATGCAAGACGATCTTCGCAGGGGTTGAAGCAATGCGGAATTTCTTGATGGGAGGCAGGCCATGCATTTGTGAGTCTACTCTCATACTTTATGGAGAGAAAAATCGACTAACACCTGTGGTCTGTAGACCTCCATGTTCTAGTAACCGACCCGCTGTACCAGCAGCGCGGCGTGGGGCAAAAGCTGATGACCTTCGGCATACAAGAGTCTCTTCATTTGGAGATACCGGTTTATCTTGAGGCGACGGAGGCCGGCCATTCTCTATATCTGAAAATTGGGTTTGATGATATCGAGATTCATCGTTCTGACCTATCCAAGTTTGGGGAGTCTCGGCCTCATATGATATGGGCAATGATTCGGGAACCCTATTGTTGGTTCCCCTGAAGAGTGGAAAGCTGGTATCAAGAAAAGCCTCCCAACACATTCTGTACGGTGTTTTGTTGAACAAGATGTATCTATAAATTCTCATTGCATGGCCTTTTATCTGTTAGATGCTCAATACTACCACTCTACCTTCAACTCCAACCAAGGTAGCCGTTTTCTTCAGCCCGCCAGAGCCTGCGCAATGGTGGAGGCACAGCTGTGAGGTCAATATCGGTACCTACGGCAGTAGTACTGAAGGTGTTTACACCAGCATTGATATTCCCAACCGCCACAATATCTTTAACAATGTTACCAAGAAGTGCGTTGAGGCCTTTCTTGTTGACACTGAGTAACATAGAGCATTCGGCAGTGATCGTGCGGCTTAGGGCCATTGACAAGGAGTGCGTGGCTCAAGGGAATGCACGAGCCATCAGATTTTCCTAATTTGGGTGGAGATTTCTATCCGAAAATTGATGCTGATATACTCCGTACATAGTACAATGGTATCGCCCACAGCCTGTTGACCTGACGCGGGCCCGACCGACCATTGTCATTTCGCCTTTGTTGCCAACACTTCAACAGTAATCTACCTATTTGATGTAATCTTTCTTGAGCGCCCACTTGGACTTATCGTAGCTCTTGGGCCAAACACCACTCTTTCCCGGAGCGAGAATGCCATTAGGATCCAATGCATCCTTTATTGTTTGGTTCAACCTCCCAAGCGCATGGTTGTTGAAATCGTACGTATCTGCGATCTGATCCATTAATGCGACGTGGGTGCGGAACTCTCCCCATCCGTTGTCAGCGCAATCTTGGATCATCGTGCGGACAAGCCACTGCGCTCGGCGGCGCATATCAGGATCCTCCCGGTTATATACAATGCATACAATGTTATCTATATCATTAACCATCAGTACATTCCCCAAATATTGCGTTCCGTGTACTATAAGAGGGGTGGACCGAGCAACTTACGCATTTCACGCATACCAATACTGAGTATACCAAAATAGTCAAGTTTGGCCTCAGCAAAGCGCTTCTTAGCCATAGTGTACTGACTCATCGCCGATTTCCCGTCAACCTTGGAGATCGGGGAAAAGGAAAGAAATGTGCAGTTAGGGATCCAACTAGTCGAAGCATTAGTAATGTACAAAAGCAGCGTGTCAGGCGGATACTTACTGTGTCAACCACCGCAATTCGTCAAAGGTTGGCAGACCCCGCATAGTATCAGCACGGGCATGCAGGCTGCTGAATTCCTCTTTACGGTCTTCGAGTAAGAACCATCTGCTGCCAGGAACCTTGGTCATTTCTCGCTTGATAATCTCAAGATGTGCGTTGCGAATGGGCTCAGGCCCATAGGCAGCTCCCATATACACCCAACGTCCCAAGTCAATCTTCTTTGCAGCTGCATCCCACTGCTCATCTGTAAGAGGTTCGTTGGGATTGTCCGTATACTCTGTACGAGGGTGATAATGCGATGCATCTAGTGAAATATGACGAAGACTAGCGGCATTTTGGAGAATCATATTCTGGTGTTCCTCGTTAGCTATGTCTCTAACCAACCAGATGAAGAAATGACAGTTGACTTACCACACGAAGTGGACGAATGATGTCAACAATAGCTTCGAGATCATCATCATTCTCATATGTCACCATGAAAGGAGTCATGCCAGGGGGAGCAGGCATGAGCTATGTGCCAGTCAGCTCAGATATTCATACTACATGTTTCCCGCAAGTCACTTACCCAAAGGCCCATCTTTGTGACGACTGCATGATTGCTCTGAGAGAAGATTCCGTCGTTAATAGGACCGAATCCGTAGGGGAAGAGCTGCCAGCACTCGTTTTGATGTTGATCCTGAGGAGGAATGCCTTGAGCAGCTTGCTTGCGACCTTCAGGGCTCTGCATAGCGCCCATGCCGGTACGCACCACTTCGCCGTTGGCGAGAACGATCTCCATACCGCACTGCATCATCCAGTGATCGCCATAGGGAGTAAATCCGACTCCATGATCTAGTGCGTTACCGACCATGGAGCCATACCCAAGCTCGGGGGAGTCCAGCCAGACCTTGTCCCGCAGACCGTTGTCGTCTAGATATTTCTGCATCTGAAGATATGTAACGCCAGGCTCAACAAGGCAATAACAATCTTCAGCATTGACCTCGAGGATGCGGTTCATATGGGTTCCCAGGTTCATGACCAAGCTCCCCGATACTCTCGGGGCGGCACCACCGTAGCCAATGTTGTGGCCTTTGCTGTATGTCCACACGGGGACAACAAAATCGTTGCAAAGTTTGAGAATAGCCTGTATATCGGCTACATTCTTGGGGTGGATAAGAGCACTACCGATGAACTCCTCTCGTTCGTACAAGCAGTGCATGTCATGCGTTTGACAGTCGACTGTAAGGTAATCGCCGTCGTCTAGAGGGGTATCTTGGGTGATTACCTGAAGGTTATCCTTCCCTACCGCCTTTTGAAGATTCGATGCAAAATCCTGAAACTTTTCGATGGAGATGCCAGGAGGCAAAACTCGAGGAGAGGGCACCGATCCGCGGGACCCATTCTCCTTAGCGATGCTAACACTTGGTGCCATGTTGCAGTGAATTAATAAATGAACTAATCGGTAACAGCTTCAAAGACAAATTCGAAAAGGGTAAGCTTGACTGGCTCAATGATGGTGGACTTGGGTATAACAAGCCTCAAGCAGTGCAGCTTATCTATCAATATATGTGACTAGTCTACAAAGCCTGAGCGATGCTTAGCGGCTGCATGGTATCCATCCAATGTTTTGATTTATGCCATAGATTGACACGCCTATAAAGGGGGCTGCTCCAAGAGACCTTTTCTCGTCTAATTACCCAAAATAGTAGTAGGGTGGCAAATAAGATTCGTCTAGTCCGGTGGGAATCCCCGAACGAGCAAAGCATAAGATTCGTCTACTCCGGTGGGAATCTCCGACTGAGCATGGCTCTGTTGTTCGTTTCAAGCAGAGCATTTCCAATTGATGCACACCTACTCGGAATGCTGATCATGATGGACGTAGCGGTATAAGCATTCGGCCGCGCATTGACTAACGCAGTGCCGTTTCGTCTGTTATTCACCGTAGCTAGAGAGTTATGTCAGTCTATCCGACGCGAATTTGGCTTCTCTTCGGTGTTTTGACGGATAGCGGGCCGCAGTCACACCACGCATTTCCATGAACCATGGGCCAGAATTGTTTGAAATCCGTCTATACGCACGCATCCACAATGGAGTCACCACAACCACCCGCATTCTTAAACCTGGTCTACTTTGGGCATCTTGAAACATCCGGGTTCGACATGTTTGTTTCAAAGGATGCTTTGCTCCCAAGGTGTAAATATAGAATTTGGTCACGTAAGTTTGGCTTTGGAGAATTGGTCCTTGCAACACCATCAGGGTCTTACGGTAGCCCAGTAACAAGCCATCACATTGTCTATGGATGCGTGAAGATTTCAGCTCTGAAACCATATTCATTGAGGCAGGTTATGGCATTGCTACGAGTCGAATGTTGGTTCTCGTCGTGAGAAATTCGGGGGATTGTATTCCGAGTCTCGCATTGCGATAATTCCAGTCCGACGTGACACAAACTAAGCCGTTGAAATTGAAGATGATTTTATCAGCCTTAAATTCAGGAGAGCCCAACTCTCTTGAGAGTAACTTGTTAACTTCTCAACATTGAAGACATTCCACTTACAAGAGTCATATTCGTCGAAATCAACGTACCGCATCCCAACGACATCTTCCTTTTTCTAGGTTTCCAGAATCTGGGTAGAATCATCGATATCATGACGCCAGAAACCATCTCCAACGACTTCCAAACCAATGTTGATGCCCCGCGGCCTCCCCAGAATTTCAAAGAGTTCAAGTCGCTAGTCAACAATAACGAGGTCCCAATTGACCCCCCTCTCAACCCAGAGCATCGATGGTGGTGGGATAGATGTGCACCGCTCCTGAACAGCCTACTCAACAGTGCAGAGTCGTATACGTCTGAAGAAAAGGCAGATCACCTGCGCGTCTTCCGCGATGTTGTCGTGCCTTCTTTCGGTACTCCAACACCAAGGGCCAAAGTCAGGCCACTCCTTACGTACGATGGCTCGACTTTTGAACCTTCTTGGAACTTTACCAAGGGCAATGATGGCGTTGTTCGCTACACCTTCGAGCCTCTTGGTGATACCGCTGGCTCGGAGGAAGATCCCTTTGCTGGGGAGATTGGTCGCTCTTTGATTCCAATTCTCTCCCAGGTCTCTTCTGATGTCGACCTACAGTGGTACAAGCAGGTCGTGAACGAGTGGTTCGTCACACCTGAAGAAGCAGTCGCCGCTCGTCAGAACATGCCGCCGCATATCAAGCGCATTCCACAGCTTTTCCTTGCCTACGACATGATACGATCTAAGCGAATGCTCAAGGCCTATCTGTTCCCAGTGCTGAAACATTTCGCAACGGGGGCAACGACATCAGACCTTGTATTCGACCTGATTCCCAAGCTGCAGCCATTCGGTGACAAGCTCGCCATGCCAGCCAGAAAGTTGCAGAAATACTTGGCAACCTGCAAAGAACCATGTCTTGTTGAGATGATGGCTATCGACTGCGTCGACCCAAGCAAAGCGCGCGTTAAAGTTTATGCCCGAACCACATCGAACTCCAAGTCCGTGCTGGCGGACGTCTTCACGCTCGGTGGTACTCAGACTGACGAAGCGACGTTGAAGGGAGTCGAGGCTGCGGAGAAGGTTTGGCATCTTTTGCTTGATGAGCCACAGGGCATGGCTCCAGATCAACGTAAGGATGCCCGAGACATGAAAAATTTACATAAAGGCATTTGCTTTGCGTTCGAGTTGAAACAAGGAGTCGAACGGATTGATATCAAAGCGCACTTGCCTTGGGGACAGACTGCGCGTAGTGATTTCCAGACGATTGAAAACTTTGCGCAAGTATTAAGGAACGTAGGCTTGGACTCGGCAGAAAAGTTCCTTAAGGGAGCTTTGGAGACTGCTAAACTGTAAGTTGACACTTTCTCGTCGTTATGATCCTTCAGAGCTAATCAATTACTCACGCAGGCCCGGTCGAGACTACACCAAGCCAGGTGGCTTGTCATACGTCTCCTATAACTATAATCAGAACGGGCCTTATTTGTCATCGTATTTCTCTCCGAAGATCCAGGATAACTAATGGTGACATTTGACGTGGAATCAATGTTAGAAAGATAATCTGGATTATTAGAGTTGTTATATCATAGTATTTAACTGCTGGATTGACCTTCGCGTGATGTCACTGTACATGCCACGGTTCGAACCCTATGTCTCTTCATCTCTTCATCGCCAGGCCCCCCCTGGTATTAATCCCCTACACCCGAATCACTTATCCCCTCGTGTCCCTCCATTAAACACCGTCACTCTAGACAAGGAATGAAACGATACCCATTGCGACAGAAAGGCCGAGAATGGCGCTGGGGAGCAGTTTACTGCCAGAGCTAGTTGAGGCAGGAACTGGCTGGCTTGGGGAGGTGGTGGAGTTATGGTAGAGGCGTCTGTTAATTGTCTAAGTAAATGTAACAGTACGCTGACAATGACGTGCTGCCAGTAGAGTTCTGTCCGCCGCACTCTAACCAATCGAGACACCCGACGGTCAAAAGGTCCACCAATGCTCGAGTTTCCTCACGAGCACTGCTGTCAACGCCACTTGGATCGGAAAGGGGCAGGGTCCAACACCTGCATGCGCCTATTGTTTTTCGCATTTTTCTTAGTCATCCAATATGACAAAGATATAAGAAGGTTAGCAGTAGGAAGAAAGGGATGGGCAGACAGGATCATCATCAACCAGGGAATTAATCATGGACGTACAGATACAGATAGATCGATACACCTATTTTTTTAGTATGAATTTTTTTATCTTTTTTAAATTTTCTAGTACTATTATAGACCTTATCATACCTATCTGAATCTATATATATGTGTTGTTTTGCTAGTTTTGTTGTCCTAGTCACATCCTCTTAATGCATCATGATTACAGACCTCCTCAGCACCCTATAAGATCAACAACGGCCACCTGTAAGTCTGCTAGTCTCCTTGTATCTGTACTTAACAAAAGTATTATAATAGCCCTGAATAGGTTAGAATGATCACTTTTCTTAAGTGTAGAACTCGGATCAGATGTCTGCGTTAGTCACTTCTGGTTCCAGACTTGAACTGCGCCGGGTATACGGTTGTTGTTGTTGCTGGTTAGTTGTGTGGTTGCGCACCCACTCACTACCTAACTACAGCCTCTGCATCCAGCCCAGTTCCACTAGCTGTAGATAGACAAGCTATGGGACTTCTAAAGTGGTCTTTTTTTCTACTTTTACACTCTTGAGTGTCCAGGCTGGGGGCCCTCTTTGGATATTGGTGCTGCATTTGTCTACCAGACCTACTGCTCAACAAGGCTCTGGGGAACGTATTGGAGGAAAATTTCAACAGGCGTTTCTGGTAAGTCCCGTATTTGCTGGTCCTGGGCTGGTAATATTAAAGGGTGTACAAGATGGGCAAGCAAGGCTTAACTGGAGGCTTATAAGGCCGGACTGGGCTATTATTGCACTTCTCTGGCGTACTGTCGGCAGTACAGCTGGATTTAAGGTCTTTGGGAAGGAGCTCAACGAGTATACAGCCCTGTTCGGAGGTATCGGTAGCTACGGAGGCATTAGAAGCATCAGAATCACCAGAAGACGGAACATAGGGATAACTGATGTGTTGTCTTGTACCGATTGAAGTGAGGGGGTAAGTGGGTATCACGGTGGGTCCGACTCCGCTGACATTAAGCAGTCGTCAATCGGATACGTACGTTGGTCGAGGCAGCCTGTCCAGGTAGTCGGATTAAGTGACAGATGTGTTCAAGGCCCCCTCGACGAAAAGCTGCCGGTTAGCTGTCTTGAACGAAAGGCCGTCGCTGAATAAGGCGTATGAATTGTCTTTTGTATATGTCGATGCATGATTGTCTGTCTAAAAACGAGTGTATTGGCCGAAGGTGATAACACTGTCGCTAATCGTCGATGCCATATATCGGCGAGCGGAATTCCGCCCTGGCGTTGTCGCGGTTCTCTGCCACCTATATATAGTGACCAGGTTCCTCATCCTTTTCAAGAAAGCTTTCAATAATCATCTGACAGCTGTTACTCATCAACTTGAGCCGCAGCGCATCATCACTTCAGTCTGACGCTTACGAACGGCCACTGCATCATCATGGCATCTTCAGTCGCACCCGTACAAGCTTGTCTTCATCCTGCTCTATCTCTACAACCTGGGAGGGATAATCCGGGAAGAAATTCGCAACCGCAGAATAGCCAAGGTCAGACTCGCGCGCAGATCTTGCGGCAGCTTCACGGGCAGGACGTTCGCATCCCAGACGTCGGGAAAATGATGGCAGACTGGCCCAGAGTCCAGAACATGCATTTGGAAGACGTCAACTCCCGAATCCTCGAGATTATTGAGACGTAAGCAGCCTGAGTCTTCATGGTAAATGGAGACTGTCGTGATGCCCTCATGTGCATCACGCGCATCCGGCTCCGGTCGGCCGATTTCTCCGGACCGGAGAAATGTTATTCCGAACCGAGCCTCGTCTCCACGCAGCTGACCCACTCGAAGAATACGTATTTCTTCGGGCTGGATCACCTATCTCTACACTGTAGATAGTTAAGCCGTTTTCCCTATGATCTTTCCTACCCGAACAGTGCCTCTACGACAGAGACGAACTTGGCTAACAAAAAATCGTTCAGACATGCTATTAATGACACTGTTCGCATGCGCCTTACCAAGGCCATGCTCTCATCTCAGCTGGCCGGCTGGTACCCGTACGCCTCATGCGAACGCATCAAGGCTCTCACGTCGTTCCAGGCCTGGATGTTCATCATCGACGACATGCTCGACCAGTATTCGATCGTGGAGAAGTTTGACTTTGAGTCCTTGCACGTCTTGTTGGCGGACTGTCGCGACTTTGTTGAGCGTAGCCTCGACGTTGCCAACACCATGGAGAAGGCCCCGTTGCGATACAAAGAGCACGACGCGGTTGTGTCGTTTTACGAATACGCCCAAGCCGTTTGCAAGTCTTACAGCGACAACCGCCCGTACCGCGCGCGCATTGCGAAGGAAGCAGTCGCGACTCTGGACGGGTACCAGCAGGAGGCCCTCAACCGCTACGCGGGCCGCATTCCCACCCTTGAAGAATATCTCGGTTACCGCCAAGCGTCCTCCTGCATCATGCAGGTTGCGGTGAACCTCGAGTTCGCCAACGGCATCAGCCTGCCCGAAGAGGTAATGGAGTCGGAGGAGATGCGGGAGCTTTACCGTGCGGCTGTTGCCGTCGTCTGGATTGTCAACGACATCGTGAGCCTGCGCAAGGAAATCAGAGAGGGCTTTGTGGAGAACCTCGTCGTGCTGCTCTCGCAAGGCGATATTCAAAAGGGAATTGATGGGGCCGTTGCTAGGCTGGAACGAGAGGTTGCCGCGGTTAACGAGGCGTCTGAAGCTGCCGAGAGACGCTTCGCTGACACGCCACACAAGCATCACGTCTCAACACTTTCTAGGAACTGCAAGAACATGTGTATGGCCAACTGGCTTTGGAGGTAAGTTTGGACATTTCTTCTTGCTGAGAAAGAGTCGGCACTAACCCAGCTTGCCACTACAGCATGAGGACACCGCGATACTGCCTGTGGGATATCAAGCCAGACGCCGCTGGAGGGTATAACTGGACCGTCGACCTCGAAGTTTAGACCACCGCTGGACAATACTGTGCTGATGACCTGTTGCTGCAGCAACTGTGCAACTTTGGCGCCCATGGTCGACTGGACGAGATCTAGAGCCTGTTTACTATTACAACACGGAAGAAACTTGGGGCATAGAAGCCATTGGTCACAAGGACATGCACGTCAAGTACGACAAGCGCGGAAGAGACCGCCTTTGAGGATTGGCCATGGTCACCGACGGCAAGAGTGACTTTGCCCAAACGGACGATGTGAGTAACCAGGAACATTTCAGGACAAAGAAGGGATAGTTTGTTCGTGGCTCTGGTTCATCAAGTCAGTCTAGCTAGTCTCTGCGAGAATGGAACCGTGCCCGAAAGGTGTTTAAAATGCATGATGTCAGAGACGACCCGATCGCCGCTAGAGGCAGGCATTCCTCGTATTGGGAACGACAGGGGGAGTCGGCTTGGTTCAAATAGCAGCGAGTCCCAGGAAACTCGCGTTATTGCTTTTTTAAACTCCAAACTATCGGATCGATACGAGAGTGAGGAAAATCGACCTGATTACCTCTTCCAGACAGCAAATCGAACAAGCCGTCAACCGCAAAGATGAGTGGTCAACTAATTGGGCTGACGACGGTCCCTAGGCTGCTGCGTAAGTGTTCGTCCTATGTAGCGAGATGACACTAGGCTGACCTCTTTTTTCTCCGTGGACAGCCGTGACAGGGGCGTTTGCGCTCCCGTTCACGGTGTATTACGCGTTCCTCAGCCTGCGGGTGGTGGGCGAGCGGCTCAAGGACAAGCACTACCTTGGGGAGAACTCGTCCAAGGCCAGCACGGACAGCAAGACGCGCAACGCCAACAAGCTGTACCTCGCGTCGCGGTCGCATGCCAACTTTGTCGAGAACGTGCCGCTGGCATTCGTGCTCGCGACGGCGGTGGAGCTCAACGGGGGCGACCGCAGGACGCTCGGGTGGCTTCTCGGGAGCTTACTGGTGCTGCGCGTGTTGCACGCGGAGCTGGGTATCATGCGGCCGGAGGGTATGGGCCGCGGTAGGCCGGTGGGCTACTTTGGCAGCATCGGGGTGATCGGGACGCTGGCGGCCTACGGGGCATACCTGGTCAAGGGCTACTGGGGGTACTGAGACAAGGCAAGGCGCGAGAGGCCACTGTGAAGCAGTGTATGAGTAGCTGTGCATGACGTGTTGCAACGTGTGTGTGTAGTTGGTACGAGCATGAAAGATGAGGAAGAATTGGAGGATGTGTGAGTGGAAGCAAAGACGACCCATTAGGATTGGATACAGGAAACCGTTACTTACCGGTAATCGCCCCATTAACCAAAGCTTATTTATTGATTCGTGTCCGGTAGGTATTACCTCCGGGGCCTCCTTCCTTCCCACCGGACATATGCATGCTTTCCACCCCCAGGAAGCCACCGCCCGCCCCCCCCCCCCCCCTGCCTCTTTTGGCAAGCCACCGCTCACTCCACTTGAGACATAACTCTTCACTTGCCTCCGTCCGGGGCTGAACCCAGCCCCGATAGAGCATCCCGGCCGCTGCGGGGCCAACCAACCGCGCAGAATCGTATAGGCCAATGCCATCAACTTGCGAGGCCGACTACAATCCCCAAAGAACGACCTGGACGGCCACCTTGTCCAATGCCATATTCTTGTTCTTTGATACATATCAATATCTGTGTTCGAGAGACCGATGCAAGCTTGCCTCGAACTATTATACCATCCAAAGAAGTTGCGGTCGCTGCTTGTCATAGCCCCCCCCCAATGTCAGCATAATTGCGGCGCAGCAGCCAGCTGAATACGGCGTGGCTCCAACACACGGAATCTCTCAAGAACATAAACAGTCGCGGGGACCGCCGCCTCGCTCATCTGACCACTTCCCCCACGACCCAACTAACGTCCTGCGAAGAACTCACAAAACAAAATAAACCACGGCGCCGGCCAAGCACCACACTCATCGAGGGCTCCCCGAGCCAAGTCTCCTTCCAAACCAACACCTCTGGTCCCAACAACCCCCCCCCCCCCCCCCCTCCGCTACCCGCCGCACCACAATCTGCTCCATATGGGTTCATGGCAAGTCATTCTTAAGGAAAGCGGAGTGGCGCGAGCTCGTTCTACTCCCTCTAAGGTCTAGCTAAATACATGTTGACGTGGCACAAGTGGACAGCAGGAGCATGCAATTCCAATTACTGACCATAGTTATGGGTCCAGCGAGCTCTGACAACCCTACTAGATAAGGAGCGAAACCACCATGGCATTATGACTACATACCACGTAATTCGCCGTCTTATCGTATAAGGTTGCCGTAGAGTACTGTAAGCTATGTAGATTGCTCATTCTTATCGGCAGACGAAGATAGCCTAAACGTTCTCCATCTATAAATTCCCCTGAATGCAGCTCTTCAAGCTAGAAGCCTGTAGGCGGAAAACATGGGGAGGGTTTGGGGTTAGATCCGTGTCGCAACATGGGGCAATTTCAGAAGCCTGCTGAGTTATCATACGCCACGACTAGGGGTTTTACCCGCCGCACCACAATGCGAAACCCGTTCAAGCCTAGGAAGGCGCCCGCGCAAACCTGGACTGCCAAGAGGTCGGCCGTCCTCTCGGCCGACGACCCGGTTTTCCGAGGCCTCGACGAGGCAGGACGCAGGAGCCTGCAAGCGACCCCGCCCATCCAGCATCAGCCGAGGCCTTCCCAGGACCTCGCCAGGGGGCCTCCCGAGCAGGCCGCGGGCGACAGCGCGTGTGCGCCAAGCGCGGGGGCCGGCTCCCACGACAGCATCGCCGTCGACTCTGGACACGGGTACGCTGCGGTCGCCGGCTCTTTCGCCGGTGCCGATCATTCTGGCCACTGATGGCAAGGACATGGTAGCCCGGTCGTCGTTGCCGGAGCGATGAGACATTTGAAGGAGCGCGAGCAGACGGGGGCCGGCGATATGGAGTTGAGTTGATGCGCTTATGAGTGAATCCTTGAGAGTATGCGCGGACGAACCGCCTGGATTGAAGTATCGGGGTTATCAGTAGAGAAAGCAGGGTACGGAGTATTACCGAGTTAGACGCGATATAGAGAACTCCAGGGAGCGAGCGTTCTAGTAATCGGAGTGAGTATGCATTAGTATTATTGTTACATTGACCTTTAAGAACTGCAGCCCAAGTCTCGTACAGAATCTGCGCCTTTTATTGGCGCGCAAAGAAACGTCGATACATTATGCACGTAATTGGACCTCTGACTGGCTGGATGGGTGGGTATAAACGATGAGACTGACAGGGAACATTCGGCTGATGCAATGCACCTTGGTGCACGGCTCTATGAAGCAGACTATCTCAAAGTCTAGAGCGAAGGGCTTCATCGGCGTCCTCGTAGATGCCCGGATACGCTGCTGGGCTGGCACGGCAGTCAGCTGCTGTTGCCCTGGTTGCTCTGTGAATCTCGCTGGTCGCGTGGCTGCGACCTCCCACGCCGAATCGACCGAGGTAGATATACGTCCAATCCCTCCAAGACAGTGTTGTAGGTCTACATAATGCCGGAAAGGCCGCTCTATCTGATGGTACAGAGAATTGAACCTTGCCCACCTCCCCAACACAATCAAATAACTAGGTGAAGAGTGGCTTGAGCGGGAAAGAGACGCTCGGCCAGACGATGGTCGTGTCGAGGGCCGGACCTTTGAAGCCACTGGATCACAAGGAGACTCTGCAAGGCGAAAGGAGGGATTAGAGCATCGATGTTCAAGGGGGGAGACGCGGCCTCCGAAGATCGGAGCGACCCCAGTCCCCCCTCGCTGCGTCATATCCGCGTCCGCGCCCGTGCCTCTAGTATCTGCGCTCGTTGCTCGGTTCTCGAGATGCAATTCTTCATCGGCAAGAATATATTATTTCCAAATGGTACAGGATTGCGCTGTTGTTGGGCTTACAGTAGAGCACTGGTCAGGGGATCCACTGTGAAGCCCAACGGAGGTGGTCGCCTCGCCGATCACCAATATCACCATGGCATATCTAGATATGGGGGTATGGGGTTACAATTTACAATTCGCTGTGTGGCCCGGCGTTCTAGAAGATGGCCAACCCTGTTCCAGAAGACAGCTTCACCTGCACCATCCTCCTCGATCCACCGATGAGCAAGATGCAGAGTTCGCGTGGCAATCTGCTCGGATGAGACATCCGAAGGACGGCACGGCCCGCGGCGATAGGCCCTGGACGTTTGCGAAGCCTAATTGTCTTGCCTGCCCGTGCCCGCAGACACTAGACAGGGGATTATGCAGCAGGTTATCTGGATGACTGCAATGATGAGAGAATGCCATACCTACCTAGGAGGGAAACGGCATGGTGGGAGAGAGCGAGCGCGGAGATGGAGCGTCTGTTATCAAGTTTGGCCTGTTATCAGGACACCTTCCGGATCGAATGGGTTTGCGGGGGCGTTCCCGCCATTCTTATCTGGGCCCCCTGCTGTTTTTGCCCCGGAGTGCAATGGACGGCCATCAAGGACCCTCTCCGTCGTCGGACTCCCGGTATCCAGGCGTCAACGACAGGCTTCATTTCTGCGTATGTTGAGCCTCGTCCTTGGCGTGAGCACAGTCGACAGTTGACAGCTATCCGTTTCTTTGGGGTTCATCTTCTGTTGGAGAGTTGAGAGGTGGTATTGCGTGCTTGTAAGCCACACTTTCGTCAGCCACAACACTTGTCGGAGACGGAGGGGGGACGTGTTCCAAAATGGAGAAGAAGAAAAGCAAAAAGAAAAAGCCTCCTTGTGACAACGCGCAAGGTGCCCCTATCCCTGTCGCTGGCATCGCTTGCCGGCGGCTCACTGGCGCGGCATCACGCGATGTTGGCTGGAATGGCTTCATGATGCCGAGACTTTGCCAGAGGTCGCACGAGGAAGGAGCCCAAGAAGCGAGAGCAGCCTACTTTCCCGTATCATCTCTTGCCCCGAGACAAGGCCTTGGCTGAAGGCCAGCAAGGTGATTGATTTGTTGGGGGAGCTCGTCACGCTGGCAGAGTTTTCCTTCGTCTGAATGCGACATCAAGGCCCTGCGCGGGATGAGGATCGGCTTCCTTGTCATAGACGCGGGCTGGACGTCGGCTCCAGCCGGTCAGTGGCACTCAAAGGGCCTTGTCGGCGTTGCAACATCGGGCGTCGAATCTTGGGCGGCAGACGGTGAGAAGTGTGGTGGAGGTGTGCAGGTGCCCTTGGGGGTTGTGGCGATGCTGTGTAACTTTCCCGCCCGGCTACCGAGGTATGTAGGTGTGCTCTTGCTCCTGCTCATCGTGTCGAGGAAAGAGCGGTTGATGCTGCCTGCAATTTCCATCAAGGGAAAGAGAGAAAGACCTAGTCACGGGAAAGAGCAAAGCAAGTCCTTCACGTCGAGGCAGAGGCATCGTCCAGCCGAGACGGAAGGTCGGGCAGGCAGGTAGGTCCCGAAGTGCCTTACCAACAAGTCCCCTGTTGGAAGAAGAAGGCAAGCGCCGAAAGAGTCAAATCTCGTTTACCCAGCTTGAACACGACTACGGAAGTATTGTTGCCATCGGTCCTATCTCATCAACGTCCGTATACACATACACAATGTACAGCATTCAAGATGACTGTGCAGCCGACATGTTGTCTAACTGGGCATGTGAAGATGTCTCGGCCGTCGCGCAGCACCAAGACAAACTTGACATCAATGCGGTGATTCTGAGCCAAGACAGAAGTCGCTGTTGTCCTTCTCCAAAGCTTGCCGCCAATGGAGGGTTTGTAGCTGCTCCATGGAAGTGGAAGCATGTAGGTACGTATATACGTATATTACTATGCAGCGTACATATGTACGTACCCGCACATCGCATCGTCCTTCTTTCCCCCCCCCCCCCCCACGGATTTTCGATGAGCCCCGCCGCCAAAATTTTCCCACTTCGACATCTTCACCTCAGATCGCGTCATCGGGGGAGTGGACCTCAAAGAGGAAACTATGACACAGAAGTTTTCCTTCCAGACCACAGGGGTGGTTCCGTCAGAACAACCCTTGCCGTCATCCCCTGACGGCCTCTCAAGAATAAGCTGGGGTGGGAGGGCCCTTGGGGGTCCTGCGCATCCCAAGAGGCTCTGTATGTCCACCCATGGCATCCCGCATATACGCTCGCATACACCATGGACGGTTAGTCCTTGACTGTCCCTTGGGTTCTTTGCTGCTAATTCTGCGGTGTTTTTTTTCCCACGTCTCCTTTTCCAATTACGAACGGGCCGAGTCCAGAGTCTCTAATGGCCCTCTTGACCATTTCCCATGTACGGCTCGGTTCCAGTCTTGTACATACATGCCTGCCTACCTAGGTACCTAAGTAGGTAAGTAATTCACTTTGTACATGACATGGGTTCGCCGCGCAACTTTTTCGTTCCCCAAGACGGTCATCCACGCTCCACGCAACCCAGTTTATGTCCTCTCGAATGTCTCGCCACATGGCGCCAACTCGGTCTCTCTAAGACGTGATCTGCTTGGCGGGGCCCCAAGCCCAGAGACATAAAGTCTTCTGGACGCCTTCTATTCTATCCGACCTTCTGCTTGCCGCTCCGTCTTCCCTTCTCCAGTCTAATCCTCCTTGCCTGGTGTCACTTCCTGGTCACTGGTCGTTTTTCTTTTACATCCACGAGGACCATAAGGATCAGTCGCAACGACCGCCAACATGTCTAAGCTCCTCGACAAGCTCAACGGCGTCTCGTCCTCTCCCGCTGCCACCACTGACAGCGAAGTCGGTATGTCACTGTTGCCCATTCCTTATGCGCCGCATCGTCTGGAACGCACCACTGACTCCTGCATCTAGGTCGCATCGAGAATGCCCGTGAGGCCAAGCGGCAAATCGGCGTCACCACAGCCATCTTCCTGGTTGTAAACCGCGTTATCGGCACCGGTATCTTCGCCACCCCCGGAACCATCTTCGCCCTCTCTGGCAGTGTCGGTCTCTCCCTCTTCATCTGGGTCGCCGGTATGATTATTGCTCTCGCCGGAACCGCCGTCTACCTCGAATGGGGAACCGCCATCCCCAAGAACGGTGGCGAGAAGAACTACCTCGAATACGTCTTCCGCAAGCCCAAGTTCCTGACCACCGGTCTCTACACCGGCTACGTCGTCCTGCTCGGCTGGGCCAGTGGTAACTCTGTCGTCTTCGGCGAGTACATCCTGCACGCCGCCAATGTCGAGGTCGACCGCTGGAACCAGCGTGCCATCGGCCTGGCTTGCATCACGTCCGCCTTTTTGATTCACGGTCTTGCCCTCAACTGGGGTCTTCGTCTGCAGAACCTCCTTGGATCCATCAAGCTGATCATCATCCTCATCATCATCCTCTGCGGCTTCATCGCCCTTGGAGGCCACGTCAAGCTGCCCGAGGACCAGAAGCCCAAAAACTTCACCAACGCCTTTGAGGGCACCACCGGCAGCCCCTACGGTGTCGTCACCGCCCTGTACAACGTCATCTGGAGCTACATCGGTTACAGCAACGCCAACTACGCCCTCTCCGAGACCAAGAACCCCGTTCGCACGCTCAAGATTGCCGCCCCAGCCGCCATCGTCACCATTTCCATCCTCTACATGCTCGTCAACGTCGCCTACTTCGCCGCCGTCCCCAGGGAGGAGATCCTCGAGGGCGGTCGCCTTGTTGCTGCCTCCCTCTTTCGCAACGTTATGGGCGGCACCGCCGAGCGCGCCCTCTCCGTCTTCGTTGCCCTTTCCGCTTTCGGCAACGTTCTGAGTGTCATCTTCTCCCAGGGCCGTCTCGTTCAGGAGCTCGGCCGTGAGGGTATCTTGCCTTGGTCCCGCTTCTTCGCCAGCAACAAGCCATTCAACGCCCCCTTGGCTGGTCTTTTCGAGCACTGGCTGATCTGTGTCATCACTATGCTTGCTCCTCCTCCCGGTAAGGTCTCCCCAGTCACCGTCGCTTCTTCTGAGACATTGCCACTGACCTTTTCCCATCACAGGTGACGCATACAACTTCATTCTCAACCTCATCAGCTACCCCCTCGCCATCATCAACGTCTTCGTTGCTGCCGGCCTGGCTCATCTCTACCTCAACCGCAGCAAGTGGAACTGGAACCCTCCCATCAGCGCCTCTCTGCCCGTCGTCATCTTCTTCATGCTCAGCAACATCTACCTCGTCATCGCTCCCTTCGTGCCCCCCGAGGAAGGCCAGAACGTCTACGAGAACCTCCCTTACTATCTCCACTGCGTTGTCGGTATCGCCATCATCGTTGCCGGGGGTCTCTACTGGGTTGTCTGGGCCAAGATCCTCCCCAAGATCGGCAAGTACGAGCTGGTCCGCGAGACCGTGGTCGACGAGATCGACGGCTGGGAACGCAACGTATTCTTCCGCAGGCCATATGGCGAGTCTGTTGCTTCGGAACATCGCCCTGGTTCTCCCGAAGTGTCCAAGTAACCCACGGGCGTCCGGCCACCTCTTTGCTTGGTGCACCCAGGTGCCGCGATGGTGTTGATGCCTCGTGGATGAGCACCGAAATTACGTCGTTTAATATACCCTAGAAGCGTACATACTTAATGATAAAACACCCAGTAATGTTCTATTGAGACTGATTGTTTTTTAATACCTTGCACTCGGAGGGAAACGTGTGGGAGCTACCGTGTAATTCAATCCGCTCCGGTCTAGAGCTCAACGCGAGCTTGGAAGCAGGTTATCAAAGGCTCGGCGTTTTGCGGCCCCCCCACCCTTCTTCAAAGGCTACGCCAATGCCTCGAGTACAGGGCGGACAGTGTAAGCACGTGTCATCACAACAATGAGGCATGTGTGCATTCAAGCTAAATTGAGATACGTATCAAGGCGGCCTCTCAAGATCACACAGGTACACAGTAACACTCTCACACAGTATCAATCTATAACCTGGCCAATAGTGTCAGTATCTTCCAGTGCACCCACATATTGAGATCCGATTTATCAAAGGTCTCGGAGCCCGATAGAAAACGTTGGCTTCGGAAAGTAATTGGCCAGGCATCGCCAGCTATCACCGACAGTAGGGCTTATCTCCGATGCTGCCCATCACCACCCACGTGATCGATCCACTTGGGCGATGGATATCTCACCTCTCGACAAGGCAACCCGCATAGCGCGACATTTCTTCCTTACGCATACATAACTGAAAAGCATATTTCGGAGACTTCCGATCAACGCAACAAATCACAATCAAGCGTAGTCAACCAGCACCAAGAAGACGGTGGTCCCGGACCCCTTTTTGAGCCATGTTATGTTGAGCTATTTGTTACTAATAACGGCCCCATAGTTTATAGTGCCGTAAGTCCGAGATCGAAACGGAGTTGCCCTCCGAGGTCCGTAGAGGATCCTCTACTGTTGGCCTAGGGGGGGCGTAACACGCATGATATTAGGACTTGTCAATTTATTACAGTGTCAAAGTGATTAGGTTGCTTGAGATACATTGAGTGTCTGCTAAAAAGTCATGTAAAGACGTAGTTATCCTATCCCAAAACAGCGTACGATTTAACGTCGGGTACAGTACCCAGATGGGGTGGTCTGTGCACGTGATTAGCTTTAGCGGCCAGAACTGGTATCATCCACACGAAGCTATTCCCAGCTTCATGACAGATGGTTGAACGATTCGTGATACGCTCCGATGTCGACTGATCCAGCCCCTATACCGCCTTTCCCCCAGTTGCCGCTTGTAAAGACGTCAGAGATCGCCGTAACGCAGGATGAAACTGACACCCTCGCGGCCATCAATAGAGCCCAGACTCCGATAATATGTAGATTACCGACTTAAAACTGATTTCTACCTTCTCGGCCTTACCAATAAATGATATGCTCGTCCTCCAACGGTTTACGCTGTCAATCTTGGAAGCTTGGCCAGTATCACGAGCCGCTTCCCTCTCGCTCAGCATGCGGCCCCATCTCGTCCAACATCAGCTCCGCGAGCTGCTCCACCAGGTTCTGTCCTTGTGCGGCCTCGGGGTCAGTCAAGGCCAGGTCCAAGTCAACAATGCACCGCGTCTCTGCCTTATCGGCCATGCCCTGGCTCGCGTTGTGCTGCTTTTCTATCTTGCCGAGCTGCCTCAGCACCCGCGCCGCCTTCTCGGCTGGGATCGCCGCGTTCCGCAGCGCCATGCTCATGATACCCTGGGCGATGGGGCCGAACACCCGAAAGGATACGTACAGGTCCTCGAGCCCGACCAGGCAGAGGTCCAGGTAGAAGCCCCACTCCTGCTCGCTGGGCGGCGCCGCGTCGGGGTCCTGCGCCGCCACGCCGGCCTCGCGTATCATGGCGTTGGCGACGTATATGATGGCCGTTTGCCAGAGTACCGAGAAGCTGGCGTGTCTGTAACGCAGCCGGTAGAGGAGGAGGAGACGTTTGAGCTGTTCCACGGAAGCCGTGTACACTGCTTCTGGAGTGGCCAGTTCTGTTGAAAAGGAGGACAGCCGCTCGCTTCCCAGCGAAGAGTCGAGAAAAGGGCGAAAGAGATCGGTTATAATGGCGTGGAAGTAGATGCTGCGTTTATATCATAAGTTTCAGTCCAGGCGGCACCTATCCATCATCTCGGTTGCAAGATGCATTGCTAGAACACAAGAAAGTAGGGTGGGAGTTGGCTCACTGCATCATCATGACATTATGACCCATCTCCTCTGCCCTAGCCAACTGGGTAGGAAGCCCGCTAGTCCATTGAAGCAGCCGATGGTAGGTCTCTTCTGCCAACTTCAACGGTGCCTCCTGTGATGGAGTATGGTCCCGGGCGCTGTATAAACTTCGCACCACGACGTTGAAGGTGACCCACATGTCGCTCGATGCGCTAACCACCTCTGCGTGCAGCGCCGTGGAACTGTTCGCAGGGAGGGCGGAGACCAGATCTCGAGGCTTGGGAAGCAGCGGCGGCGTTGTGATCTCGAAGATGTGGTAATGGAGGGAGTACACTCTAATAAAAGACCATCAACACGCGTCCACATGGCTTGCCGCCCGAGCTAATATCACCGCCAAACTCACGAGACCCAGTTGTACACCCCCCAGGCCGTATAGGACGCCGTCCTCGCCCAGTCTTCGTGGTTGCCCAGCCACATCTCGGCAGACTCGGACTGGCGTGTCACATCGAACAGGCCCATCAGCCTACACAGCCTGGCGCTTTCCTGCAGGAGCTGCAGGCTCATATCGTCTTTTCCATAAGTGGCGGCGCACATGCCAAGTATCTGGAGGGCGGCAATGGTCGTGAGGCTGTTCGCTTGGGGCTGTTCTAAGAAATGCTGTTGCGCCTGCGTAAAGAACGCCACGCTGTAGGCAGCGGCATCGGGGTGTAGCGGTGTAAACGCTTGCTGTTTCCGTCAGCGCAGGTCCAGCATACGTACAGGACAAAGAGGAAAACATACACAGGCCCAGCATAGAATGGCCGTGATGAGGAAGGGGGAGCAAAAGGAACATTGGACGTTGACGAGGTCTTGTATAAACAGGTCGGCGCTGAACAGGGGAATAGTCGCGTAGTCGTTCTCGAAGTAATGTGATATCGTATGAATGGCAAGGTCATTCGGGATAGCAACCGGCGTCCACTTGGAAATGTCTACAAGACGAAGGCGTTCGTCGAACAAGGTGCTAGGTGGGTCGTCGTCATCATCCAGGGCCGGAGAAGCTGCCTCGGGCCCGGACTCCTCGTCTTCTCGGTCCGGGATCATGTAGGGATATTTGGGTTGAAGGTCTTGACCTGGAGATCTATGTCCTGTCAGTGTACAGCCGCGTCGGGCCGAGCACAGAGTCCTGGTTAAACGAAGGCGAGCGTGCCGAAGCACGCTTGTCACGGTTCAATGATAGGCGTCTGGGAAAGGCCATTCAAGTGGATTCTCCTACAAAATCTGCTCCCCGAGCAGCCAGGGAGTCGATATGGATTTGAGCATCTCCCCACGGGGCAGGTCCTTGTACGAAACTGGGAACAAGGTCGGATAAGCAATAGGGTACCGCAGGTTGAGCTCAAAGCTCAAGCTTTTCTGGGAGGGCGGAAGCAGTCTTCGGGGATAACTCTTCTCGGATAAGGCCGAGACGAGAAGGGATGGGCTGCTGGGTTCATTGCGAAGTTTGGAAAATAGTTCGAGGGCCTGCTCGTGAGGAAGCGTCCGTAGGGAGTCGAGCATCTCGCTCGAGCCACGGCCCCTAGAGTCTTCCCCTTCGGTGACGGTGACACGATGCCGAATGCTGTACGTGTAAGCGCAAGCCTCGGCCCTATGCTCGCACATGAGGCATCGGGGCAGTTTCCCATCGCACTGACGGCGACGTTAGCTGGGCCTCGTAATTTGTGCGAGGCAACAAAAAAAAGGCTCAAGGGTTGGCCAGGCTTTGGACGCAATGTGCGGGGGTATCAAGGCCAGAAACCCACCTTGGTCTTGCGCTTTCGACAAGGATCGCAGGCGCTGTTCGTCTTGCGCTGTCTCGGGGCACGATGGACACCCAGGCGACTTACGTCGGCACTCTGGTCGTTGATGGGCGATCCGGCGGCCGGGACTGGCCGCGGACGCAGCGGTCGGAGAGGATTCATGATGGGAAGATGGAGGAACAAGGACACATTGTTGGCAGTCGAGTCATTTATGAGATAAAATCCGATTAAAAATGATGCCAATGCCAACAGTATGGCCAACAAAACCCATGCGGTAAAAGGGGGGGGGGGGGGGGGGCGGCAAAAGACAGCACCTTGCCCGCCTACTTGACCTCAGAAATAATTCAACCCCCGGCGCATATCCGGAGGGTACCTCCGGCAAGATGTCGACCGATGATTGGACGGACAGCTACCTCTAGTCAGAAGAGATCGGTGGTACCTCCTATTGGGCGGTGGCAAATCGTCATTTGGTACAGGATCGAGATCGAAGCAACGCGTTAACAATCAGATCAGTGCGGTCTATGTGTATCTCTGTACAAGAGAAGAATTCTGGAACGACCCATAAATAGAGAAAAGCCCGAACCCAGCCAAGCCAGGAACTGTGGCTTTTATCACGTTAAGCACCCACTGATGTCTCGATGCCGTGAACTCCCTATTGCGAGAAGAGCAGAGTGCAGTCACTCGCTAAGCCCCCCAAACATCTCAGCAGTTCGAGTCCAGGGCTATATTGCTGCTTACTCAAGTAGTATCCCTGAGCTCAGTGTAAGCCGCGATCTAGCTCAAAGAACAAACGTGACCGACCAGCTTACTGTAAACAATGGTCAATAGTGGCCTCTTTCAGGTTCTTGGACCGGCATACTGGGCGCCGATTGTCTGCTTCCGTTTGCGCCAATGTGAGCTTCAAAAACAGATCAGCCTGGACTTTCAAGAGGACTCAACACACTCCCAGCGGCTGATACTCTCAGGTCTCATCAGTCATTCCGTAAAGTGAAGCTATTCAGGACGCAAATTGTCCACAACAGACGGGGGGGGGGGGGGCAGGGACATGAAACATTCACCAACAGAAGAGCTAGGCACTCTGCGTCTTACCGGTTTACACCTGGTCGGGGGGGGGGGGGGGGGGGGGGCATTCGTAGGTACACTTTGGGAACTCGGGGGACGATGCACGTCAAGGAATGCGCTTAGTCTAGGGGAGGACGTCAATTCTTGGGTTTTGCGTCCAGGGGTCATCCTATTGCCAATATGTATCCCAGGATGGAGGTTTCTGCTCTTGGTCCCCTCCCTTTCATCCGCAGCCCGCTCGCTCGCGGGGCAAGACAGCAGCAAACAAGGGGTCGCGCCCCTTTCCAATAAAAGGGTGGCGAGCGGGGGATTCTCCCGCCACATCCTGTGGTAACCTTTTTGCCGTCAACGTTGGCCTGCTTCAAGGCAGAAAGGCTGACTGTTCATCATCGTATGATATCCGCAAAGAACCAACGATACGGGCCGTTCTTCCCGGCAGGCAACCTACCGGTATTCGTAGGCTTTCTCTCCATAAGATATTGCGCATGGATCTTACAAGTTACCAGTAAGCAAAAGAAGTGCCAACGTGGCGCTCATTGGTCTCTTTGGAAATCCCTCCCTGTCTGATGGTTCTCAGACAAACTCAAACCAAAGGGGGCTCTCTCTCCACACGGATCTTTCGAAACACCCACCCCGATGAACCCAGAACGCGACACACCACCCCTCGTCAGCCGGGTCCAAGAGATCACCACGAACGTTCATCCGAGTTGTATGTGGTCGTAATGGTCTTGAAGGCCCTTTGTTATCCTTCCTGCCCCGTCCCCCCTGTCTGACACTTGCATGATAGTAGGCTATGCCGGTCCTCCCGGTGCACCGGGTGTTTAACGTTTGGTGACCTGTCGGGTGATAGATATACGCCACTCCTTTTTCTCCTTCTTGCCGCGGCGCGCCAGACTCTGCTTTTTACCCCGTAAATGCGCGCGCCTTCGAGTCTTCGGGACTTCGAGCCAGAGTTATGAAACTGCCTCGGGCATTGCTTCTCAGTTTCCCCCTGTCTACCTACGGTTACACCACGTAGAGGATGGCGCGGCGCGGCGTTATTATGGTGAAGAATGGTTGTGCAACTTGCAAAAATGTCTTTAAATCATCCATCCGGAGCCCCACCCCCTTCCCTTCTAGCATATCACCGCCAACGGCATACAAAACTATTCCTCCGTCTTGTGGGTTGACGAGCTTAGAACACGCCGCATAAGGTGCGACGAGAAGCGCCCGTCCTGCTCGCGATGTCTCTCCACGTGTCGCCGATGCGACGACTGCAGCTCCCCGCCCTCGAACGCATACTCATGGTCCCAAACGCCCCGCTCCCGTCATCGGTCAATGAACACCACGACGCTCCCGAACGCTGACAACCCCGCCGCCGCCGGCCGCGCAATGCACTTTTACCACACCGTCGCCGCGCCGGTCCTGACCGGGTCGCTGAGCAAGACGTTCTGGCGTGCCATGGTCGTGTAGGTGTCGAGCCTGGTGCTCTTCGTCTGCGTGCTCTTCATCTGCATCGAGCTCCTCCGAAACAGCCCCCAGAACGCCATTGCCCACTGCCGGCGCGGCATCAACATCCTCAACGAGGTGCAGGCCGACTCCGACTTCCTCCGACATCATGTTGTGCCTGCCATGCACCAGTTAAGCCTCGTGCCCTACTGTTATGACGCCGACCCCAAGACATTCCCGACGATTCAACAGGCCAGCCCCGTCCGCTGGCGCACGCCTCGAAAGCGTCGCAGAGGCATACATGCAACAGATAACTATACAGACCCGAACGGCGCGCTTTTTGCGCACCGGCGAAGAGAGGCGCTTGGCGAGAGGTTACGAGGGGCCCGAACCAGACAGGCTACGGACTCGAAAGTCCATACTGATGGATCCGGACAGCTAAAACAGAGTAATCCAAGCTCTGAAGGCTACCTATCAGCCCGACGACAAAGAGCACTCTGCGCTGTGCCTGCCGGAGATCCGCTACACCATAAAAAGAACCCTAATTCTGCTGTCAGAAGCGACATCGGAGAACGAATACGACGCCTATCTGGGCGACTATCGCGCCGTTGTTGACTTGACAGCCAGAGCGGCAGTATCTACCGGCGACGACCGCTCATCATGGACGACACCATTCTACACGGATGATTCGGCCATCGAGTTGGGCTTGAGTCTCCTCCTGTACTTGGTCGCCTCCAAGTGTCGTTTTCTGATCGTACGGACCGTGGTCTTGAATTTGATGGAGCAGCTGGCGCAGCCGAGGGTTAACAGCTGGGTCAAGCCTATCACGGTAGCGGTAGCCGGGCGGATCATCGAGGTTGAGCACCAAGTCTCTTTGGACGACTTGGATATGGGCAACTTGGTCGATGACGGAGAACTTCTACCGGAAGAGAGACGGGTTATAAGCGTCGACTTCCGTTGGGCGAGCGACACGAAGTGCGGCGGCTCGTTGAGGCAAGTCGCTTTCCTCTTCAGAGATCCTAGCAGTGGCAACGTTATCCCAAGAGACGAATGGATCAACGTAGAGCAATAGTCAGAGACGTCTAGACACTTGACAAAGGTCGAAGCAGTCGAAAAAATGTCAGCTGCGTATGAGGCTTGTGGGCGCTGTCAACCCCGCCTGTTGATAACGGAGAGAACATTACTCAATTGGGAAACGAAAATCCTCTGGACCTAGTATCCTTCACCTAGTCTCGGCACAATCAATATTTTCACAATCCAGCCCAACCGAGTTTTCAGCCCTACAGTATAGCCATGGCGACGATAGCCGCCAAGCACCGACTTAAGATCTCCCTTGACACGTCCTACAAGATCTCCTTCAATACCAAATCCGTTAAAGACGTTCCGATATTGTGACGCCATTTCGCGAAGCCTCGTTGCCGTCGAGTGCTGCTGCAGTGTCCCCATGGCCTCTGTGGCGTCTTCCATTCGCCATGCCCCCAGTCAGTTGCCTCCTTTGGTGTCATCAAAAGGTTCCCCAAACATCTCAGCCCAGAGCTTCTTGTCGTCTTCATTGAATCGTTGTCCGCAAAGGCGCATATTGAACAGGAAGAGCCTCTGGATGTACCTGAAGCAAGGGGCGTCTGTGATAATGTTCATGGCGATCTTAAAAGGAGACTCGGCGTTCTCGCGCTGGTATCGGACGATGAATTCCACGTTGACGATGGCTTCCTGGAGGCTGCTCTCCACACTGTGTATGGCATCTTTGCACTCAGAAAGGCTTCCACTGGCGTCAAGTCCCAGAAGCTCGCAGCACGGCCTGACGAGATTGTTCATAAAGTCGTCAACATCCCAGCCCCCGGTGCGGACGGAGCTACTGTAGTCAAGAACCCTGTTCATTGCTTTCAGTATGGACTCAACGGCAGCCATAAACGTGGTCTTTACGCGTCGCTTGCTCAGATTTGCGTCGTTCACGTCAATCATCTTAATCGTCCGAAGACAATCGGCCACGTGCTTGCCGCTGGCCAGGTCTTCCTCGAGAATCGTCCGGAGAATGACGAGGTCCCGTCCGGAAATGCGGTCCTTGGCCGCGGTGGCATCGTCAGCGATCAGCTTCTTGATATTGATCTCGCATGGCAGTGCAGGGGTCTCCCTAGGGCGCTTTGGCTGGTTGGGCCATGTTAGGTGCCCGTCTGGGCCCAGTGTCACCTCCTTCGAGATGAAGCCCGCCTTTTTCGCCATACGAAGGTCAGCGACGTGCAAGCTGAAGTAATCTGTAAAGGCGCGCAACACGGAATCGTGTGCATTTGGCTTTCTGGCGGCAGGGCTATTCAGGCTGGAGTTGACTATGGCGGCAGTGGTAGCTGCTGTTGATGACAGAGCCTCTCTTAGTAGATGAGTGGGATGAGGCGTGTCGACGGTGTTTATATCAGGCCAGGGAAGCCGGACTACCGTCTGGGGTGCAGTCCAGAGCTGCCGTGGTTCCTGGTCATGGTAGGGTTCCAAGGAATTGGCATCAAGGTGCTCTTCACCAAGGGGTTTCCAGCAAGTGGAAGCGAGAACATGTTTCGGAACCCAACTCCCGTGCATCATGATATCCCGTGTCACACCGCCATGGTCAGGTCTCACCTCATTGGTATAGCCTGAAAAACCGAGAGTATAGATGTGGGGCATCATCAGAGACGAAGTCAGTTCTTGAGAAGGCGGCTCTCTGGTGCCATAGTTCTTGGGCATGGGGATACGAGATCCTTCGAACGAAGGAGGGACAATCTCGGCCCAGTCCTCATCCTTGATTTTCATTGCGGAAACATAGAGCAAGACGAGTTTGTGGTCAATGTCTTCGATGTTGATCTCGAAGGCGGCATCAAAGCTCTTGTCCTTTTTGTACATGCAGGAGATGATCCGAAAGATGTGAGCGTAAGCAGAAAGCTCGTGCTCCTCGTGAATTCGGAAGTAGTGAGTGGAGTACAAGATGAAAACGGCCAGCTCAACGGGGGGGACAGGTCGGTCCTTCCTTGCAGTTGTCTCGCCTTCCTGCCAGTACTTGGATACCGCAAGCTCGGGCTGGTACTGGGGGGAATTGTAGTAGGCCGACCAAACAATGGCTACCGAAACAGCGAGGTTGATGGGGACGATGTCCTGGGGGTACTTGACGAGAAAAGATTTGATCTCATCGACAAGGCCATTGGGTATCTTCATATTGACAAGCTTAGGCATCTTCAAGTGAAAAAGCTCCCAGTTGTCCTCCGTCATGTGCTTGAAGACGTTGTAGTCCGGCCCTGACATGGTGTCTTCGACGAGGACTGTACATCTCTGGCCACTGAGGAAGTTTTCTTGTTGATCCGTGTGGAATTTATTTCTCTCGCCCTCGGAGACCTGTCGAAAGGCGGGTTCGTTGCTGGGGTGGTAGTCAGTGCCGAGGGACAGGACCTTGAGGAAGGTCAATTGCCTTGGTCGAAGCATGTCGACTGGTGGGATGATGAGGCGGGCTGTCTGGTTCGTCGAGCCCATGCCCAGAAGAACACCGCAGTATGCGTTGTTCATGTCGGGGGAGGATCTCCTTCCACGTCCACGTATGAAGACAGGAGTGAACAGTCCGCCCTCGATGCCGACATAGTACGAATCGTCAGACAGCTCATCGTCAGACCTGTATCGTCGATGACCTCGCTTCAGGGGGGACAAGATGACGAAATTGTGGGGATCGGTTGGAAGCACGACTCGTTCGAGGGGCTCTGTGCCAAAGACATAGTTCCCTGGGATCTCGGACGCGTTGTAGAGTTCACCTCTCCACTTCCAGCGAAACTCGATGAGATTGACGAGGGATGGTAGCGCAGGCGTATCCTGTCTTTGGGGAGCGTTTTCGTCCATGTTGGATCAACCTCAGGTAACGCCGAGGCTGCGTTGACAACGTAGTGGGATTGCTGTCGATGGGAATTGTCGAGGAAAGCACAGGTGCAGAAGCCGAAGCGGTATCAAGTATGAGTGCTGGGAGACAGCGTGACGCCTCAGGGGAGAACTAGCGATGGGCTTGGGGACGTAAGAACAGCCAACCGTAGGGAATTGGAGGAAGATAAGAAATAGAATAAATGATCAGCCTCGACCGTGAGTCGAGTCTAGTCGAGTAGAGCTGAGCCTAGCCAAACCAATATGGTGACCGAGGACTCGACGAAAGTCTGTGAGTTATGAGAGGAGATGAGGCCGCCTAGAGCTCGAAGAGTGTTTTGGAAGGAGTAAGGTCAAAAAGGGGGGGAAGGAATGAGGGGGGACGGAGACATCTGGGGGAAAGATATAGACTTCACTTCTGGAAAGAAGCGGTCCCCATGACCACTTTCCCGATGGAAGGCGGACAGTGGAAAAGTTGGGCGAGGGAAGGAAGGACCGCATAGGGCGAAGAAGGAAGGAAAGGTGGAGAACGAAGACCGCAGTGACGAGGTGAGGGAAAGATGATCTACGTAATCCTCATCTGGACACTTGAACTCCTATCTTTTCTGTGGTCTTTGGTAGATAGATGCCTATCGATTTGACCCGTTCACCTTTTTTTGTGTCAACTAACAGGCAACACAGACAACACTGACAACCGACTTATCAAAGAGATATCACTTACACTGAGAAACTTTGCTCAAACCCTGCGTTCGCACCAGAAGGCGGCTCCAGCAAACTCACCACATCAGACCTAAATTGAATCGACCTCAGCATCGTCAACCACCAGATCCTCCTCTTCAACATCTTCATCCCCTCCCGCCCGATCCTCGCTAGCCCCCGCAGCGTCGCCATCTTCCTCCTCCGCTGGCGGCTCCTCCCCATCCGCCCACGCCTCGGGCCCGAGGTACCGCCTCGGCCAGATGTTCATCGATATCTTGACTCCGGACGCCACCGGCAGCCCCGCGTGCACCACCCTCTCGTCGCCCGTCCCGTTCGCGTGCAGGTTCACCCAGAATACCGCATTGCCCCGAACCGGCCGGAACGCCAGCCCGCCGTCCTTGTGCCGCCTCCAGTGCCGCGCCCCCTCCGCCCCCTCCGCCAGGTGGTGCTGCGGCGTCGCTGCCCGCACCCGCGGGAACCACGTCTCGCCCCCCGCGCACCCGTCCTCCAGCACGGTCAGGAAGCTCGCGACGCGGTTCCACCGCCGGTCCCGCCCCGTCCGCGCGTCCGGCAGGAACGTGTCGTACCAGTCGCGGTGCACGTTGAACCGCTGCCCCGCCGTGTACCGCACCAGCTGCGGCGAGCCGACCTCGTCGCGCCCCGGCGCCAGCGCCGTGCCCATGAACTCCTCGGCCCGCCGCGTCACGCACCGCACCGCCGCGTCCTCGATCGGCAGCCCCGCCGACCACGACGTCCGGTCCGGCGTGCCCTGCGCGACGCCGTCCTTGAAGACGTAGCTCGGGCGGAACCCGCCCTCGCCCGCCGCCAGAAGGCCAACGATGTCGGCCTCGTTGAGGAAGTCGCGGATGTAAATAACGAGTGGGTCGAGCGAGACGATCTGCGTCGTGTAGTTCTGGGCGGCGCAGACAAAGGGCTCCACTGGGCCGTCCTGGACGAAGGTGTCGTCTGGCGGGGGCGAGAGGAGGGCATTGAGTGACGCCAGGAGGCGCGAGGGGGTATCGCACCGCTGGATGTAGGGTAGGGTGATGGCGACGAGCCCAGTGTAGGCCGAAAGGCCCAGGAACTTGGTGAGAAGGCCAGCCATGATCGGATAGTTCGTCGGCGGCCTCAAAGAACAGTCATTGCGTCACTCACAAAACCCGAAGAAAAAGAGACACCAAGCAGGAAGAGGGAGCGGTTGCCCAAGTACCGCCGCTTATAAGAATCATCACCGTCGGCCCACCGCCAACTCACACGTGTGCCTCGTTTTCTTCACTGTCCAGTTCCCCGACGCCCCTTTCCTCCGAAAGACGCATCAGATAGATCGATGGAGCGTCCTCCTCCGGCTGGGCGGACAATCTCATGCGTGCCATGGCTGATTGGACGGCACGCCAACCCCAGAACCGCACCACCCACCCGTCTCCCCCCGCGTCCTCCGCTTATGCGGTGGGACTTCGCGGAGGGAGAGCTAATTAGCTACCCTCGGTGGCGGATGCTCGATCTGACCAGCTAGCTAGCTCAGAGCTATCGCGCTTGATTGGGTCCCAGTTGGATGCCGTTATTATGTCCCATCTTCCCTTCCATGCTTGTCAACGCTCCTCAAAGTCTAGGATGCCATTGCCCCCCGCCCCAATTTTACCGTGCCGCCTGCAGGGGAAGACGAGGCATATTGTCACATGAATGTTCTTCCAATCGCCCAGAAATCAACTTCGGCGTCCAAAGTGACAAAGGAACAAATCATGTATTGAGTTCACCCGTGTAACGGCCGGGCAGCCGGCACGACGTACGTTCGAACGATGCTCATCTCTCCCGAATTCAATGTCTCCTCTGTCCAAGCTGTCCTGGCCCTGCGTCTGATTTTCTCCCGAATGGTCGGGTATGTACTTTGATCAAAACAACAGCTATGGACCCTTATTGGCGGATGTACGTGTTGATTCTATTCTCTTTCAAGTATGAAAGGATGTGGCGAGACATGCCAAAACAACTCCAGTAGCCCATTCCCATAACACTCTTGACCCAGTACAGCGAACACCGCCAAGATGACGGGTCGACGTGATTGCTACACGCCCTAGACCTGGCTGTGGCGCGCGCGCTTGCGGGCGCTTCCAGTGGACGAGGTGGAGGGGTGGAGCTTGTCGTTGCGCTCTCTCTTGAGCTTCTCGTCGAGAACACGAGCTATTCACAGTCAGCAATGTCTCTGTACACGGGCAATGGCGCGATAGCGTACTGAGCACGTCGTATCCGAACTGGGGGTGCTCCAAGCACAGGGAACGGAACTCCTCCTCGGCCTCGGAGCGCAGGGTGTGCGACCGGGTAGCCCAGAAGCTCGCGACGGGGGCGCGAATGGTGGTGTCATCCTTGCTGGTGTAGGCGTAGACGTAGCGGGCGTAGGCGATCTCGCCCTTGGCCGTCGAGTTGACGCAGTGGATCTTGGAGCTGGCGAGCGACCGTAGGTTCGGCATGCCGAACTTGTCAGCCAGCGTGTAGACGCGCGCGTGTTTCAGCAGCTGAGTGCCGTCCGTGTCGACTTCGGGTACGGCAGGGTCCGATTCAAGGGTGCGCGTGCCAGCAACCTTGCGGGGGAAGTACTCTCCCGTATAGAGAAACTCGAGGAAGCAGCCGACAGCGTCAATTTCTTCGCCAGCGAGCTCAATCTGACGCGGCTGTCGTGGGTTGGGTTAGTGAGGCCTTGGTTGAGCCGGCGCCAGGGTCGATGGGCGGTGGTGTCCGGGGGGGGGGGGGGGGGGGCTACTCACGCTGCCATCGTCGCTGAACTGGGCGCATGCCTCCTTGAAGTAGGGGCTCTGTGTAAGGAGGGCCTGGTGTGCCGTGACAATTGTTTCCGTCTCGCCCTGGCCAACGAGCAGAGTTACGACAGGGCTGGAGAGGTAGTCGACAAAGGTGGTGCGCGGCTCGACGGGGTCGCTCTCGCCGCCCTCAGCAAAGGGAAGGTTCTCGACATCGACATTGTCGGCAGTCTCGACAGCCTCGGCCGCCTCGGCGCCTTCCATCTCGACATCGACAGCAGGGTTCGCTGGGGCGTCGCTGGAGACCTCGGCGTCGTTGGCGAAGTCGGCCATTGCGACGGTTTGCGACGGGGCGATACGGTGTCTTGGGTGGTGGTGTGCGGTGCTTTGAATCGCGTGGATTGGCTGGCTTGACTGCCTATGTCATAAAGAGCGTACGGCGGGAACTAGAGAATGACCAATTGATCGCGTGTACTAGGTTAAGAAAAACGAGCGCCTGAAAAGAGACCCCAAAGAGTGTGTCGACCGCCAATGCCGGGTTATTGTAAAATCAATCACGAGTTGGAAATGCACGCAGCGCGTATGTGGTGTTTTCTGCCGGAATTGGGGGAAGGTGCTTCAAGCTCAGCTCAGGAGGGCTCCTCCCAGCAACGCCAACGGCAACGGCGACTGGACTCTGCACAGACCACTTGTGCACGGTACTCTCGGGCTAACTAGATATTATGTGAGGATAGGACATAATCAGCTTATGTGTATACCCATATATTGCTTACCTACTTATCGATAGACACCGTTGGTGGCGCAGAGTCCACTCAGTTCAAGCAACCCAAGCTATCTAGGTACTGTTTATGTATGTTTGTAGACTTGGAAGCTCATTATGTTTTTTTTGGATTCTCCAACACTAACGCCGGGTATCGTCGACTTGCGAGATGCAATTATAGCAAAAAAAAAAAAAAAAAGAAGAAGAAACCGTCCAATCAAGCCAAAGCAGAAGTCCGCCCAACGCAGTGCCATGGAATCAACGGTATGAATTGTGCATCAAACATCGCTGTGGAGTGCAATCTCATCATATTGCGCTCTCTCGGTTTCCTCCAAAAAATCACAAATATGCTTGTTGCAAAGACACAGGGACCTCCAGCTCCTGTTTCCTTGTGTACATTGCCCCTCATCTTACTTCTACTGGCTCTCTTCTCGAGATGACTCCATTCCTCCGGTCTTCTTATTCGGGGATAGATTCGGTAAGCCGGGGTGCCCCAGCTTCAACGGTTGCTCTTGCTTCAATACCTCCCAGTGCTTCTTCAACGTGTTTTCCCGCACCACCAGCTCAAAGTTTGTGAGAAAGCAGAAACTGATCTCCAAACGCGCAAGCTCCAGGTCGCTGACACCCCCGACCTTGGCCATCTTGCTGTGCGGATAGCTGAGGTCTTCGAGCGCCTTCATTGCCACCCGCAAGCCCGCGAGCACCAGCCGATGCGCATTCCGCCTCGTCACCGGTATCGTTTGCTCGTCAACCGCCAAGCGGTGGATGTATAGGCTCGTTGCGAGATAGACGGCGGTGCTCATAGGACAGAAGCGGTGTATGCGTGCGAGATATTCCTCGATGCCGATAGGCGGGGGCTTTTTGGAGTAGAACTTGCGTGTGATGGCGCTGTGTTGAAGATTGAGCGGCTGAGAGTTCTCGCCAATGATTATGTACGGCTCGGGCGGCCTCGTAGGCGGTGTGGGTGCGGGACTTGGCGTCTGTCGCAGATGGACGCCGTCTATGAGTTGCGACGACGAGCCGCCGGAGCCGCTCGTTCGGGACGCCGTCGTGGGTCGGCGGGGGGAGGGGTGGGAATGGCTCATCGCGGCCTCGGCCTCTTGGAGCATCCTCGCCAGGTTCTTTTCCGAGTTGGAGCGGATGAGTGCCTTCTCGGCTGCCATGCCTCGCATGTTGGGCAGTGTCGGGCTCGTTGGGGGTGGTGTGGGAGGGATGTCGCCGGTTATTCGCACGAGAGCTTCGATGCCGCCACTCAGCAGTTTCATTGCCGACCGCGGGGACAACTTGAAGACGTCGTCATTCTCGGTGACATTTGGTGGGCTTTCGCAGTCGGCAACGCCGAGTCGTGGGTCGGACGAAGGATTCGGCGGCGGGGGTAGGTCGGGCACATTGCTCGTGTTCGACTCTGTATGCTGTAGAGGGGCACCCTCTTCGGGTTTGGGAGACATTACAATCTCTGGTTCGCAACGCTCCCGAGGGAGGCACCGGGGCTGGGTATCGGGCGCCAATGACGCCGGGTTGGAGCGGGAGAACAGAGTCTCGGCGGGTTCGACGTGGGTGATGGAGAGCATCTGAGCCCTGAAGGAGGCTGTTTAATTCGTGTACACTTGAGCTGTTTGGGACAACTATCATGATCCAAATCCTATTCTTGCAAAGATGCAATATCTCTCGGCCTTGTTCGGCTTCCGGGAACCGGGTACCTGGCTCGTCGTGCCGCAGATAGCGCTCGGCGGCGGGGCGAGCCGTTCGAGAACAGACGAACTCGGCCGTCTCGAAGGACGAAACGTTGGGGTAGCGGAAGTCAGATATGGTTTTATTAAAGGGGAATGCGGTCGTTCTGGTGAGGATGATAAAGGGCGGGAATAGGGCAAAGCACGAGGTGTTGGGCAATGGCGCTCCCAAGCTGGTTCTGGCTTATGACTGGCGACCGAGGGAGGGTTCTTGGATTCTAATAAGCAGCACCTTGGGTGATTCGGCAGGAAATGTCGTCTCGGTCAGGGCAAGGCCGTTGCTGGTAACTGTGGTGGTTCGTTCTGGTTTGGAACTTTTCGAGTCTGGCGAGCTTTTGTCGGTCGAATTCCTGGCAAAGGTGCTTTGGTGGGCAGAGGACAATCCGGGTGCTGATGTCGAAGCTATTAGTGCGGGGAGCTGCAAGCATGCAGCAATCGAGGAAATAGCAAAGGACACGGCATCCCGGGTGCAGTAGAGGGATCGGCGATCGTCTCAAGTTTCGAGCTGCAAGGTGTAGTAGTAGGTAATGAAGGGACGGCGCAGATGGTTCGGCAGGATTGGAGTCGGGGAAGGCGGCTGACGGCTGGCGGCTGGCTGCTGGCTGCTAGGCAAGAGGGGAGGAGAAGCCTAGAAGTGCTGAACGCAGATGCAGGATGCACGATAAAGAAGAAGAAAAAAAAGAAAACAAAAAAAGAAAAAAGCAATGGCGGGACTTTTGGTGGCGTTTGTTTGCCTGGTGTTCCCTGTCGCCTGGCCCAGCACACTGCAGCGGAGGTTGCGGTTCCAAGGGCAGAAGCAGGGAAGAGCGAGGTAGCGTCGTGCAGGGGTCGGAGCAGGAGGCCGTTTCGATGAAGATGATGATGATGATGATGATGATGGCAACTCGATCGAGAACGAGCTACCTGAACCGCAGCGTGTGAGCGAACGGACGAGAAGACGGATACGCAGCAGTAGTAGCGGCAACGGGGCAAGGCCACGACGCAAAGAGAATATGATCTCGATGGATGATTTCGAATATGCAGGAACGACGGCGACGACGACGACGACGACGATAACAACGGACGCGAGGTGGCAAATGACTAGCAGGAATGGCGGATACAAATGGGCAGATTGGCAGGGCAGATAAGAGGTGGGTAGCTGGATATTGTCGAATTTGCCGATCCCGGATCGTCCTCGCAGTACTCCGTAATATTCGTTTACATGCGAAAGTGTCGTCTCTCCCCCACGGTTGGGTCGGGATTGAAGTCTGAGAGAGTTGAAACTAAACAGCGAGCAGCCGGTGATTGGTTTTCTCTAGTGAAATTTCATCCACTACTACTAAATGTGTGAAGCATTTGTGAGGAGATACCGGGGCTCTGGGGATTTGAAAATCTTTCTAAACTACGGAGTATTAGTTTAGGAATAGGTAGACGGAAGGTGAGGCTACGGTTGAGTGGGGACTAGATTGGGGGGGGAGGGGTTTGCATGCTGCATGGAATGGATGGACGGCGCATGGGAAGGGCGCTCGGAAGGATCCAAGCCGTTCTTCGTCTACAAACAAGTTGAGTGAAAAATGGAAGACAAGAAGAAAGGAAAGAAAGAAGGGTGGAGGAAAAGGCGCCCATGTCTGTCTCTCCTGCCTCCTGCAGCGTCCGTTCAGCTGAAGAACTGGTGAGGTAGGTCCGGTCTCGTTCTCCCTGCTGGCTCCTACCAATTTCTTTTCTCTTGTTGCCCTTGGCGGTCTCGATCACCTGGTCTTGCCGTCGGCCCATCTCCATGCGATGAGGTCTCTTGTCTCTGTTATTGTCACTTTTAATGCGAGGTACTATCCGAGAGACCTATAGTAATCCGAGCCGCTCTTTCCCGTTCCCCACTATGCGTACATACTAGGTACTGTGCTGGGAAGGACCACGCAAGAGTGCCTGCTGACCATGAATGGTTTTGTTCTACCCATGATGGCTGCAACCTCCGGGAGCGGATTGGGTTTGTTGTTAGGTGGGTAGTGTACGGATAGACAGTACGGATAGACTATCTAGACCTCGCTCGCTGGCGGTGGTGCCTACCTACATCGTACATAGATACGTACCTCAGTCCAACCATCGTGCCATCCCAAGGTCGATGAAGGGGCAGTATCCGTAATGCAACCAGATGAGATGCCCACCGCTCAGAGGTGACATCCGCCCGCCCTTCGTTCCTTCTACTCCCACACTAAATCGGCAAGCACCTTCCCTACCTGCGCTAGGTACAGATACTAGTGCAAGGTGCATTCCTACTACCTCTTTACCTTGCATCCATGTGGTGGTGGTGGTGCTGAACAGGGATCTTCTCTCGTTGGCGTTGGCGTCGAGCACAGACAGCGACATGGCCGATGCGTAAACCCCACCACCCCGTTTTATTTCGGAGGCAGGCGCGAAAGGGGGGGGGCAGAAGGTGGGGTTTTAAGGGTCTTTGCTTGTCAAATGACCAAAGTAGTTGATGCACCATCACCAGAGGCAGGTAGGCCTCGACCTAATACCTGCCTGCCATAACCGCACACCACATAGAGGACAACTCATCCATCCTTTGGAAACGGCGACATTCTGACGGTCAGGCCCTGTGTTGACGTGCTCGGGGCCGGGTAAAAGCTCGGAACTCGTCCGCTAGCTAGCATCACCCAAGCGCCATCGTACGGCTTTACGCATGCCTTCGTATCCCAATACATCAGATCTCCGGTGACTCGATTCTGCCGGGCCGGGTCCCCGTTAGTTTGTCTACGTTTTACCGCGCTTTAGCCATCTTGATGGATCACCCCCGATTGGATACAGCCTCTCTTCTACCATGGATCCAGCCTCGCTTCTACCATGGACCCAGCCTCGCTTCTGCAATGTATACCGCCCTACCTTTGGTCTCATTCTTACGAACCCATGGCCACCTTGATATCCAGCACCGCCGGTTGTCCGCCCTGAACCGTCTCGATCGCTTTCTTGAGCATTCCCTCAAGTTCTTCCAACTTGTCCACGCGAGCAGCGAACAGATCCCCCCCCGCTGCCGCCTTGGCGATACCCGAGTAATCAGGCGCCGGATCGAACGAGATGTTGATTTCTTCATTCGTCGCCCTGGAGCCTTCACCGTCGGGGTGTACCAGCAGCAGTGACCGCCGGGGCGCATTCCATCCTGTCAGAACGTCAGTCAGGCCTGGATACACGGTCGGGGCTACTCATCCATTCCTATCACTCACCTTTGTTGTTCAAGATAATGGTCAGTACGGGAATGTTATAACGCTTCGCGATCCAGTACACGCTACCTGGCACCGAGAACAGGAACGTTCCGTCGCCGACAATTTGAACCACAAACTTGCCCTTGCCGCCGTTCTCGAAGTCGGTAGCCAACTTGATGCCAAGAGCGCCGCCGCCCGACCAGCCGAGCCCGCCGCCGCCGCAGTTGATCCATGACCCAGGCAGCGTCGGCTGGAGGTTGTCGTGGACAAATACCGTGTTGGTCACGGCCTCGATCGCCCAGATCGTGTCCTCGGGGCAGAGCTTCTTCAGCGCCCGCGTGAGGTGGCCCGTTCCAAACTCACCATCCGCTTTGGGCTGTGCTTTCTCCTCGATCGTGGCCAAGAGCTTCTTGTGTGACTCCTTCACCTTGGCTTCGCGCTGCTTGGCCTCTGCCGATTCCAGCTGCGCAGCGAACTGGCCCTTGAGGTGGGCAGTGATCTGCTCGATCGATTCGAGGCTGCTCGCGCGGTATCTCGACTCCGCGGCAATGTAAAACACGGGCATCTGCTGCTTCAATGGATCGACATCGATGTGGAAAATCTTGGCGTCCGTCTTGGGGTGGCACAGGGTGTTGATCCACGGCACATCGCAGTCGAGAACGAGGATGACGTCGGCCGTCTTGATAGCTTCTTCGATGCCAAACCGAAGACCCAGCCAGCCGGGATGGTCTGCCGGGAAGCACATATCGCTCCCGCCAGTGTCGACGACGCGCAGGCCCTTGACCGTGTTGGCGAGCTCGACGAGCGCAGCCGGAAACTTGTGGTTTCTGCCGCCAAACCCGGTGATGACGAGGGGCTCCTTGGCGCCAGCCAGTGCCTCGGCCATCTTGTTCACGGCGCCCTTGGCAAGGCCACCGAGCTCGACCGGATCCCAATCTGCTTGGCGGATGCTGTACGGCTCGATCTCGGCCTCCATGACCTCTCTTGCGCCGCAAAGGTACACGGGTCCTTGGGGATCGGATTTGGAGAACTGCAGGGCACGGTTGACCATTTGTTTGACATTGGTCGCCGTCTTGAGCTCGCCGGAATAACGGCAGTACTGGGAGACAATTTGCTTTTGGTCCGGGACGTCCTGAATCCAGTGGATGTACTCGGTACGGCTACCTCGCAGCTCACCCTCCAGTGTGAAGGGGGAGAGGCCGGCGAAGACCAGGATAGGCGCGCGGCCGCATGAAGCGTTGTGCACTGCGGCACCAAGACCCTGCGTTCCCACATCGACGTGGACAATGACACACTGCGGCTTCCCGGTCAGGCGAGCATAGCCGTCGGCCATGGACATGGCCACCATCTGGCGTCTATTATCAGTACGGAGTCGGCGTTGATGTGGATGGAAAAGGCTATGCCAGTTACCTCATTGGGACATGTGATGATTCGGGGAAAGCTTCCTTTCTTCTCTCTGAGACCCTTGACCATAGCTTCGATGATGCTGGGGTGGTCGGAACCCAGGTTGACGAAGCAGTGCGAGACGCCAGCATCCCATAGTGCCTCAAAGAAGGCGAACGACGCGGTGTACATCTCGGCGGACTTTGACGAAAGGCCACGAGCTTGCTTGATGGTGGCTTTGAACTCATCTTCAACGACGGGCCGAGCCGATGATTTTATAGAAGCATTGAAAGTTGCCGGCAATGTTGATCCCCCGCTTCGATGGAGTGGGGTCGCCGATGAGAAGCCGGCAAGTTGGCGACCAGGGCCGGCAACGGCTGCGCCGACGGCAATTGTCTGCTTCAACCTGACCAAACGCCCTGCTCTACCACCTGGAGGCCCGGCAATGCGCAAGCAGCGTGCGGCCATCAACCCCGGCATTTGTCTGAGAGGCATGGCGAAGGGCGGCAATACCGACTGACAACAGCTGGAGGAGAGTGGTGTGGGAGGGAGGGGGGGGGGGGGGGGACGGCAATCGAATGACAAGACGGGATTGTCCTTGACTGTACTTCACAGTGTTAACAAACACACTCAGGCTCAACCAGGCCTTGGCAGGTTGTGTTAGTGTCTTTGGGGGTGATATGGAATGCCACAACGACGCCTCGGATTCGACCAATGGAGGAGTACGAGGGGGTTTGGTTTTTTATCTCCCTCGGACCTAAAAGGGAAGGTTTTGTTTGACTGAAGTCGGATTGAGTTATCCGTGACGGGCGACAAAGACACTTATACATCCGGGAGTAGGATCATTCCACAGACCGACGGCCGGTCCATGCACACTGTTCCCCAGAATAGGGAGCATCACGCCCTTTGGGGTTAACCCCGCAATCGGCTAAGGGAGTGGTTTCATAGGGCGCTTGGAGTCGGCTCATTGCAGGCTTTCACCCTAGAGCAAGGTGTCATTTATTACTCCCAAGCTTTGTTGACCTCCCCAAACCCGCCACAGATAAGGATATACAGCTCCGCAATACAGTTCAAGGTTGTGCATGGCCCCATACCGTGTGAGACGAGAGAGCACTCGGCCACATCAATGACGGACGGGTGCCCGTATAAGATAGGGTTGAGTAACTGATCCTTGTTTCCAGCACGAGGCTCTTGTCAACGAGCTGGGTTTCATTCGCTGCCAACTCCCTGTTTCTCCCGATATGGAAATTACAAAATTACAAAGGCCGAGGCATTGGGACTGTCGTTGGACAGCATCTCTTTGGGCCGAGTGTTACCGCCGCCGCAAGAAGCCGTAAGTTTGGAGCTGGATAGATGGGCCTTGGAAGCAAACCGTGTCTCATGCCGGTTCCCCGCAGCCAAGCGTGTCCGGGCGTTTCTGGAGGAGAGGAGGGGGGAGGGGGGACGCTAGGTCGGTGCGCCGAGGTCGTGCGGGGTGGGAGGTGTTGCTGTCACATCTCTGGAGCTTTCGAGTTCCAGGGATCCAATGTGCAGTGCAATGATTGCTACAGTATGCAAAAAAAAGGGCCTTCATCCCGTAATCATCTCTATAATGTCCCTGACAAGGACGGTAAGCCTGCACCGCATTCGGAGCCGGAAGCCCTTGGTCACCATGCTTTTTTGTAACCCGGGTGCACATTAAGTGCAACCTACTGGTCGGAGCTAATCAAACCTAGAAGAGGGTGGGGGGAAGACCCAACCCGACTTACCTTTGGCTTTACAGTGCCCCTCCGGATGGGGTGAGCCACCAAGCCATGCGCTCGTTACCTTTTGGACCTCAGTTCATCGGGCCAGATCCAGCCCAGGATCGACCCAATGCCGAAGGCGACGAGACAACATCGGACCCGTCATCCCGACGACACCGGCGCGAGCCTTCCGACGTGCGAACCGCGCCGGGGATCCTTATCGACAGCGCCGCCGCCGCCGGCTCGTCGTAGTTTGTCGATCCCGCCGCCCAGGCGATGACGCCGGCGTCGTCGACCGCGAATGCCGCGGACTTCACGAAGCCGTGCCGGTGGTGGGATGCATGATCGGTGGTGTTGAGCCCCGCCGCGGCGATGGAGATATGGGAACAAGGGAAGCCATTGCGGGCGTAGAGAGACGGCCTGAAGGCTGTCTGTCTGTTGGTGATGACGATGAATTAGGATGTTGGACCTTGGCTAGGGGAAGAATGCTTGGCACATGCCTCTTTCAGTGTGCTTGAAATGAGTACAAAAAGAATAAGAAATAAAAAAGAAATCGTTAAAAGAATAATAAAGCGCCACACTCCCTCCGAGGCGGGGCTCCACCTTCGGTGACGGCCCCGATGTGGATACCGCCGATGCCCGAGTGGGTCCGATAGCTCGGCATCCGGTCATCGCATTGCAACTCCTCGTTCATGTTCGGTGTTTACTCCTTAAACTTGCTGGAAAGGGGGAAAAAAAAGAGTTCCCTTCCTTTCATGCTTACTATGTTGATGCGGATACAGATACCATTGCTGCCTCAATGCGACCCCGCTCGCATTGGAGTGATAAGCGAAACATGCTTTCGGGCTCGAGTCCTCGACGAAGCCCGCATGATGGGACTTTGTCGCAATGTTCAGATGAACGCTTTGCGTCATGAAATACATAAACGTCTCCTCCCTCTTCATCTCTCGAGCTCCAGCCTTCCTGAACTCGACCGACCGCACTTGTTCGTCACTGATATTTCTTGTTACGTCCCCTCCCTGAGAGAGAGTAAGATTACATTGCCGTCACCTCGGGAGTCACGAATTCAAAACACAACAGAAAGCGCGTGCGAGAGATCAACCCTAGCTCATACCTTTCCCTCCCCAAGCAACCTCCGAGGCCCCCGCTATGTCTCTCAACTTGGCGTCCCCGTTCTCCCCCTTCCCGAGCTTCGTCCTCGGCACGGGCCTCACCTTCATCGGCCTGCTCGGCTTCGCCCGCCCGCTCGCCATGTACGATTCCTTCGGCATCACCCGGCCCCCGGCCGGCGTCGAGCCCGATCCCTTCAGCTACGCCAAGTCGGCCCGGGACCTGGCGACGGGCGCGCTCTTCATCCTCCTCGAGACGTACCAGGAGGGCAGCGGGAACGAGGACGCCGTGACGGCGCTGTTCGCGGTGACGGCGTGCGTGGGCGTCGCCGACTGGTGGACCGTGAGGCGGAGGGGCGGAAAAGAGCCGATGGGGCTGCTGCATTTGGGGAGCGGGGTCGCGTTGGGCGCCTTCGCCATATGGAGGTTCTTCTACTAGCAGTGGGCTGTGTAGGTCGAGGAATGAGGTCTTGTGCAGTATGTATGTTTGGTGTTTCGGCGGGCGATAAAGACTTGAGGAGACGACTTGCCTATTCGCGGGGTACAATCGGTTTGTGCCGAGCGCATCTCCTGAAAGACTTGTTAACGACTGATACGAGGCAACAAAGTAGCAGACGACGTTTTGTTTTCCCCCAACAAAGCAATTTTATCTCTTGAAACATGTTGACCTCTGATGCAAATGAGGAACAAACACCTTATTCTTGCCTGAAAGCTGGTTACTTGTAGTTGACCCGCCAGTCCTTTGCTAGTGACCCGGTGAGATTTTCCTTCATGGCTGAGAACAAATTCATTGTCTTGACAAACTTGTGGAATTATGGACTTGCAGCATCGCAAGTCTATATAACCGTGATGGTTGCGTTCCGTAACATTCTGCATTCCAAACAGCAACAATCGACCAACGTTACCAACCACGCACCAAATCATTTACCTTGTACGTTTTGATAGCCGATCAAGTAAACTCCAACCATCAACTTTCAGCGACAAATTTTCCGTATCCGATTTCTATCCAGACATCCCTGCTTCTGAGCAACACCCACTTTACCCACGCTTCCTGAGCTTACTACTACTGCAGAGATGCCTTCTAACAACACCAAACGTTCGGCAGTTCGGTGTCACCCCATGAGTACCCGATCTACCGCCGCCTGGCGGGAAACGAGTAGCTCCTCGGATAGCGACTCATCGGAGAACAGCGTCCCCGATAGCAGCCCCAACACCTCTCCCGCACGAGTAAGCGACATGCCTAACCCCAGCAGAAAGCGTAGGCGTGGCGCTTCGGGGTCCGAAGAGCCGGAGGCTTCATCATCCGTCACAAGGCCCATGAAGAAGCTCAAGGTTTCCGGGGGACGTGCCTCATCTCCCGTCGATAGTGAAGATGCCGAAGGCTCATTGCCCGTTAGGCGGCCGATGAAGAAGCTCAGAATTTCCAAGAGACACTCACCCCCAACTGACATTGATAGTGACGATGACGCTGACGAGACAGTGAGCCCCTCTGAACCAGCGGACGAACTGGATGGCGGCGATTCTGCTCCCAACACCCCATCTCCAGCCTTGCACGTGCGCTCCGACGGGTTCTGGCCCACGATCCGCAACGATTACCTCCGATCGCTGGAAGACGAGAGCATCAGGGTCGACATTCCCTGCGTCATCTGCGGCGACGATTGCCTCGTCGACGGGCACTTGCGCTGGCAGCTGCGGAGGCCGGAGGGCGTGGGCAGGGAGGTTCCCGCGATCCTCTGCTGTGGCCACATGATAGGCGATGAGTGCCTGGAGAAATGGAGACGGACGAGGCGAGAGGAAGGAGAACCGCCCAGCTGCCCCATCTGCCGCATGCCTCTCCAGTGCTCCGACTGCGGGGTCGCCATGCCCGGCTGGCCGCTCACGCGTGACATCCCGGTCGGGGGGACCAGGACCCTCCAGCAGGGCGGCCACCGCGTCACGCGCTGCAACGCCTGCGAGGCGGAGGTCATCCTCGGGGACGGGATGCGGCTGAGCTACTACGCCGAGGGGGCCCGTCCGGACGAGTCCCTCCTGTTGAAGGCTTGGTTCGACGCGGTGAGGAACCGCGTCGCGGCCGAGGTGCGGGCGGGCCGGCACGGGCACGTCGCGTCGGTGGACGTCACCGATCTCGTCCTGTCCGAGACGTTCGAGGCCATGATGCGGCGTCTGGACGACTTTGAGGAAGGGGTGCACGGCCGTGTGGAGGAGACGCTGGACTTGATGGAGCGCGATCTGGACCTTCGCTTGCCGTGGAACCACCCCGTGCCTTCGGAGGACGAGGAAGAGGAGGAGGGCGACAACGACTACGACTTGTGGCCGGGGACCGTTTTCCGTTGGAGCCCCTAGGCCTTATGAAGTCATGTTTCGAGAGTTGAAAGCTCTTTTCTGTATATGCAAACTCCACCGGGCTCTCCTTGGTTCACTACCGAGGCACGTATAGTAGTAAAAGGTTTTCTCCTTTTCAAGGGGCATAAGCTTACGTATCAAACATAAAAGTTCTGCCTGGCCGGCAAGTGATATCGCGCTTTCAACTTGCGCCAGAAGCGCATATTGATGTCCAAGAGACTCTGGTCGGCGTTCTTTCATTTTTAAACAGGCGGCTTTCCACTTGGAACAGTGATGGTGACGTTTTCAGCGCGGATGTTGCTGCAGCGCTATTGACTTGAGAACGGCTGTTAGCAATCTGCATTTGAAGGTCTTGGCACAAGGTGGACGGCGTACGTCTGGGGCACTACGGACCAGCATGCCGGCCTGAGGGGTCAAGTTCTTATATGTGCGTCGGCTCACAGTTGCCCGGAAATCCACGTCGCCGATGACCACATCAGCGCTATTGACGATCAAGTTGAACCACTGCGTTCGTACGTCTTTTGCTCGATTTGTTGAACATAGTGACTCACGTTGGGCGGGTTGCGCATGCGAAGGTGGGACATGGTCGCTGTCTCAACACCCTCGAAGGAGAGCAACATTGATCTCAGGAGCTGATGTCGCTGCATTAGACGGCCAGCGCTGGAGTCCATCCGGGACGGCTTACGCTCTTTTTCGTTTGAATCTCCTCCCAGTACACTTGGCCGTGGCCCGTCCATGATGGACCTGTCATTGCCGAGATCCCCGTAGATGTTGACGTCTTTGCTGCCGAGCTTCCAGAAGACCGACTGGTTCTGGAAAACAAACTTGAAGCTGTGCTAGGCCCAGTAGTAAGGATCGGCGGCGAAATGGACCTCGCCCGTAATGACCGCGTCAATGTGCTCCAGAAAGGTGAGGTTCAGCGAGGAGCTGACGAGGTACTTCTAGTCCAACACTACTGTGCCGCCACCGTTACATCCCGTAAACGCCCCGAGAATCTTGGGAGCGTCGTCGCGGCCCTTAGTGCAGCTGGGCTTCACATAGCAGTATCGGCCCTTGTCTCGTGGAGGCGAGTGTGGCATGGCCCTTCCGGCCTCGAAGGGGGCCGGTTCAACTACCGGCCGCGTTGAGATGTTGTTTTAGGCCGTAACGGATGATGAGAGGCCAATAGCCACAGCTAAGACGCTCAGGGGGGGGTTATCTGCATGGCTGGCAAGTCTGGAACGCACACGTAATAGGGCACGCCAATTACGGTCTACTGGATGAGCACCGTTTCGATTTTACTATCTGTGGACTGTCTGTCTTCCAGTAACTGCACCCCGGAGACGGAGAGCTCGGGAGCACCAAGTCGGATGAGACAACACCGACGGCGGAACGAATTACCGTCGCCAGTGGCTCGGCGCAATACGTGGAAGATTTCAAGAGCCCACGTAAGATTGCTTGGCCGCTCGGTGCAAGATTAGGCTGACCGGGGTCTACAATGACATGCTCGAGTGGCCATCCATCTCACCTTGTTGACCGACTGGTCCAGTAAGATTAGTCCTAGTATATACATGCGTCCCGCCCCCGCATGTTCTTCCCGTCCACGCACAAGGGTCTGGGCTCTTCCGGTCCCTTGGTTCCCGGGGCATCATGCCGCTTTGCCGTTCGCTCGGGGTAGGATCTTGGCCCGGATGCCTTTGCTCTCCAAATCGGCGACTGCGACGAAGAAGTCGCGCTTGCAGACGACGTCGTCGGTCGTGGTCTCGAACATTTCCCACTCGAAGCGCCGGACAATGGTGGCAATTGTGATGTACAGCTCCGCGTATGCCAAGCTAATGTCGCGTCAGACGATGCCAAAACATTCAACCGGAACTGGCATTTTCTTACTTGATTCCAAGGCATTGCCGGCTGCCTTTGCCAAAAGACACGAGGTATCTATCGAGCCGCTTGTTCTGCTCCTCCGCCTCGATCCAGCGTTCTGGTCGGAACGTTTGAGGCTCGGGGAACACGGACGGGTCCATAAGAACGAAGTAGCAAGACTGGGAAACCGGCGTCTAAACCCGAGTCAGTATTCTTCCAAAACCTCAAAGCACATCGTCGGTCGACTGCCTACCCCAGCAGGTATCCTATATCCCTTGTACTCGATATCATGGTGAGCGACCCGGGGCAGTCGAGTTGTGACCCCATATGAGAGCCTCAAGCCCTCTCGGATAACGGCAGTCTGATGGCATGATCGGTTAGAAAACAAGGCAAGCTTGGCAAGGGGCGGCAGGACGTCGATCCCGGGGCTTAACGCACAAGATACGGGAGATTCTGCAGCTCGGTCCAGGGGAGGATGTCGACGGCGCTTGGCATCGCCGCATCCAGTTCCGCTTGGAGTTTTTGCAGCACTTCGGGGACATGCTTCAGATAAAAGAATATTCTCGAGAGCGCCTGCGCCGTTGTGTCGGAACCCGCGCCCGTCAAAATTTCGGCTTCGTCGCAAAGCCGCTCGAGCGACTTTTCTTCCGGAGGCAGGTCGCTGTCGCGCAGCGTATGAAAGATGGTTCTTCGCGATGACCTCGACATCGAGATATCGTCTGTGCGCTCCAAGATAGGCTTGACTTGTTGCTTGACCCCTTCATGCCACCCAAAGAGATGGCCGACGGAGGGCTTTATCGCCGACACCCAGGAAAGCGGGAGCTGCCTCATAAGCGGGAGCATCCATGGGAACTGCCGACTAGCTGCGCCGCCCTCAAAGGCCCCAATGACCGTCTCCTTCCACAGAAGCTTGAAGTCCGGCTCGTCCAAGTACTTGCGGTCGTGGGCGAAAGAGTAGTCGCATATGATGTCCATCGTCAACGCCATGAATGCCGCGTCCAACCGCACGATTTCCCCCGTCTTGGCGAGCCCGTCGAACCGCGCCGAGAGCTTCTCCGCCTTTTCCTTGATCAGCGGCTCCAGCTGGACCACGGAGCGTACCGAAAAGAAGGGATTCAGGGCCCCGCGGCGCAGCCGATGCAGGTTGTGCGACACAGTCGAAAAAGAGCTTTCATCCGAGCCCGCAGTTTTGACCCACCACAGATACTTGTCCGACTTCCTGCTGGAAGAGTAAAGGTCTTCGTAAAAGTCCGGGTCTTTGATGTGCAGTTCGTACGGGTTGATCCGGACGATGGGGCCTAGGGTTCACAAACTTGCGTCAGTGAAGGCAATGCGATATTCGCTCCAAGGCGTGATGATGGTGGCTTCAACGGTGGCTTCGAACGCTGGGCTATTGAGGTCTGACCATATTCCCGGTGCATCTCTTCGATTCGCCACATGAAGGTTCCGCGCTTGACGATGTCCCAGTAAACCTCGTTCCATAATGTCAATGCCGCAAGTTTAGACCCCGGGAATTTGGCCAAAGGGCTGAAGTAGAGTCTGTAAACGGCGACGGTGATGGTATAGAGCAGCGAAGCTCCTACGAGCAGCAGCAAGGCCAAGGTCCATTCCATGATGAGCAGCACGTATCTGTCTCACTTTCTTTAAGCCTCATCGAATGTCCCAATGACGAAGTTAAGTAGATGCGTTTATTAATGGATGAAATGGGCAAATGACTACATGGTCGATGAATGGCAGAAACTCTCTGCCCACGACTCCTGAGCAAGGGGCCCATTATTGAAGGTCCGTTCCGGATCCTACTCTCCAATATCGTTAACAGGGGTGACACCACTAGCAGGGTTCCACGGGGGGATCTGCAGCATGCAGCAAAACGAAACTCCATGCAATAACATCGTTGCTGCTGGGCTCGATGCCAGACGGGGCTCGACTTGCCGTCAAAGTGACATGGCCATTTCCAGAGATAAATGAGAACGGAGAAGCTCAGAAAAGAAAACATGCCACGATCCCTCCGCTTTCGGTTAGTGTTATGTCACCGGCCCCCAGACATTGCTTGTTAGGTCGTTCCCCGACGACGCTATGTGACGAGATCCCTACCGGCCCCTCCCCAAGTTCACAGGAAACCCCGTCAAAGTCACATTTCACATTCTCTTGTCTGTATTTTCCTTCAGTATAAGTTATTGGTAGTCTCAGCCTCCGCTCAGACCTCCTCGCTTCGTTGTGCATGATACGCTCTTATGAAGCTACCCATATATCGTGGCCCTTGCCGTAGACATTTCTGGCTGATAGAGTTGCGGATCCGCCAAGTTACGAACCCGCGTGGGCCGCTGCTATTAATGCGCCATACGCCATCGAGTTCGTCAACCCTAACATGATCGCTGGTCCGTCCGCCGTCCCGATCAGTCCCGGAAGAAAATCACCCCCACAAGAAGCCCATATTTATCGACGTTGTTGTTGGTCACAATGCCATGTTCATAGAACGATGTAAGCGCCGAGCAACCCCCAGCAGACCTTTTTGCACCACCCGCATGCGAGCCCGATCTAGTGAGTACTTAACAAGCGGGTGGGCAGGTTTATTAGAGGCGTCGGTTGAATATCGCCTGGCCAGGGGCAATGTTACCTCTCATTTGTTTCTCACAAGGTCAACATCAACGCCAAAGATTCGCTTTGATGGACTCCCCCTTTCTGGGCAACCCTAATTGGCGACACGATAACAGTCAAACTTTTGCTCCACAATGGAGCGAACCGATTTGAACGCGACATTCACGACTGGACGGCCCTGAGATGGGCAGTGGCAAGTGTCCAGACGGATGTCGTCAAGCTTTTGCTCAATCACCATACCAACACATTATCAAACTTGCAGAAGAGACGCTTTCGAGCTCTGAAAGAACTTGGTTTTGATGAAGCAAGCCGCTACCTTGGGCCAAAAAAGCGCCGAAAGAGGCCTCATAGACGAACTAGAAGGTACTTCGGAGTGGCTCATGGAGTACGGAAACGATTACGAAGACCTTCTTGCTGCCTTCAAGGAAAGGTCTTTTAATCTCTGATACCTGTGGAGCAGTGTATATTTCGATCCTCCAGTTGGAAACACGGGGAGAGCCATGAGCAAAGCAAAAAAATCCTCGCAAGGTCGGGATAATATAGGCCCTTAGGAACCAAGGACACTGCAATTGGCTATCAGGGATGGCAAGCTCCTTGCTGTGCGGCTACTGCTGGAAGCCGGCGCGGATGTTAATCTTGCAAATAAGCAAGCATCCTTACATACCACATACCACAAACTTTAGAAGGGATGTTCGCTTCGCCGAGATTCTTGTCAAGCACGGGGCTCACATGGAAACCCACAACCTCCACAGAATGAGACCATTGCAGCAGGCCATTGCAGCAGGCGGGTTTCAACGCTTCGAATATGCCTCAAGACTTCTTCTTGAAAGTGTTGCCAACGTAAACGTCATTATCTCAAAAGTCCAATCAATAAACAAACTGGCTGGAGTGATGGCTGGAGTGATAGCAGTGCTGGAAGAAAGACTACTTTGATGCTCGCATGTAGCCTAAACCCAGGGAAGGGTGATACCGACCCCCCAGTCCGTATGGCCCAGATGCTTCTCGAATACGGAGCCGATACCAAGATCAAATGCACTGGAGACGACGGGATATTTGCCTTTCACTATGTAGCCAGGGAAAGAAGCCCGAAGATATTGAGAACCTTTTCCGACGCCTGTATCGACCTTGGAGAGCTCGACAGATTGGGAAGCACAGCAATGCACCAATTCGCCCTTGGTTACGAATCGTACAGCAGTTCCATATCATTTGATTCAAAGAGGAACTGTATCCCCGGAACAGCTACAGAATATCTGGCCATTTTGATTCAAAATTGCGGGTAGTGCATCCTCAACAAAAAGTTCGAATGGGAGGCATATTAATACTGCTAGGTGGAGCACACTTCTTTTAAAACCCATGAATTTCATCCACACTCCGCTATCTCTTGCTTGCAGTCATCTGCGGGCTCCAAGCACTTTATGATGTTGGAGCAAACTTTGAGACGAATGTTCTGCTCGATCATTATTTGGATGGGACATTTCTTCAATCACAGCTATCGGCAGCCGAGGTCCTCATCAAAAACGACGCCAGCTCCATATTCGGTAAAAAGTTTGGAGAGATTGATAGCATATGCCCTTTCTCTTAAGACCACGTGATATCATTTGACCAAAATTGAAATTTGCAGAAAGATACTGGAGATGCTTATTCCACGAGGGTTTGATATCAATGAAACTGACTAGCTTGGGTCCATATTTCTACACATTGCGTCCAAGCAAGGGGTTCACGAGCTTATCAAGTGTCTCGTCGATCTTGGAGCGGACCCCTGCCTAGAAAGTAAGGTTGGTTTAGACGCCTTTCTGGTGGCTTGTTTGGATCAAAAACTTGTTCTTTTGAGACGCCTACTTGACTGCAATGGAGAAAGCAGTTCTCAAAAGACGTTGGAGGTGGTGATGAGGAGGGGCAACAGCCACTTCACGTTGCGACTCAGCAAGGTAGGATGACTGTCAGTGGACACCTCTTCATCTCGCTGCACTCGAAGGAAAACAGGGAGTGGTCGACATACTGTTATCGAACGGTCCGCTCCAATTCGCAGCCATGGCCGGCAATGCTGAGATCGCTCGGCTTATATTGTAAGAAAACGTGGACGAGGAGGCAAGGAAACTCTTTTGAAACTGGACCTGAAGATGCACGCTGTCATGTGTCGACTCACCGAGGTGGCTTTACGGTGTTGCATATTGCTCTTGCCACGGGGCCATTCCATGATAAGATAGGGAACAACTCGGACAAGGAACGCTTGGAGATCGCTTCGATGTTGGTCGAGGGCGGTGTAAGTGGTGAGAGGGTAGCGAACTACTTTAGGCTCCAAGACGTTATAGAATTTGGGACCTTTCCGGGGCTGTGGAACAAGTTGAGAGTAGGCATCACGGTTTAAGCCCCTGGCGGAAGTTCATATGATGAATAGACATATCTGGCATCTCGTCTAATGACAATACAGTGGAAGAGGAGTGTCGCGGAATGCCAAGTGACAAATCTGGAATCTGCTGTTGTGGAAATAGATTGTTTGCCACTACAAACTTTGTGCTTTAGCTAGGTGGGTATCAGGATTATAAATGCTGTTATTCTCAAGCTCTCTCTTGGTCATTCTTCTTGTTCATCCTTGGAATCTTGTGGTCTCACTAAGAGCGTGCCCTATCTTTCAGGACCAGACTTCCATATTAAATGCCATCCGTCCGGCTCCATACTACGGCCAACTCGCCGTTTGACTGAACAAATCAACGTGATACCGGTGTAATACCGACGATGCATCCGTGATGCAGTTGCCATATAGCGTGATACAGCCGATGGAAACGACTACGATCGAGGGAACCTTGATCGATATCGATGAGGCTCCGGTGGCTGCTGTCGACGGGGCAGACCACTGAATTTAACATCCCAGTGTCTGTAATGATTAACATTGAAGGCCGGCGGCGGGGGCTGCGGCATGGGGGGTTGGAACCTGCGGAATCGCGGATCTCTTGGGTGAGGTCTTGTAGACGGCGGCCTCACTATAGTTGGCGCAGCGGAGCTTTCGGTGAATGAATCGTACTCATGCCAGCCAGGGGGGTACTGCGGTTCTGGTCTTTTCTGCGAGACGCAGAACCAGGCGATGAGAGCTATCGTCACGACTGCAACGATGCCTCCTAAGATGGCTCCAATTTGGACACTTGACAGTGAACCACTCGACCGATCCGGGGGTGGCGAGGCTACTGTCGGAGAAGCCACCGGCGGTGGTTCGTCCGAATGCCCGTCGGTGTATGATGTTGGCGGGCCGCCGCCTAGAGTAACGTATGTGACGAATGTAGTGGTTGGACGATAAATTGTCTGAGTTATGACATGAATCTCTGCATCCGCATCCTCCTGCCGGGCAGCGACGGAAAGAGGGGTTTCGAGGGGGGGTAGCGAGATCGGAGTTTGATAAGTATGCATCGCTGACGGAACCGCATCGGTTTGATTGGTGAACTCGCTGCTTTCTAGACTAGCTTGGCTTCGAGAGAAGGACGGAACGAAGAACAATGTGAACGAAGGTGTGTTGGTGTTGAAGACCGAAATAACATGGATGAACAACAGACATGAAAAGTCACAAAAAGGAATGAATGAGCAAAATGTGTTAGTTTTATCCAAGAGATAGAAAGCAGGCTGTGACCGGCGAACCGACCTGCGTGCTATCCTGCACTTCCATCTTACCCGCCAAGGGACACCCAACGCATACTCCTCATCGCCAGCCCAAGGGACACATATGAACGGCAACGCCACTCTCTCAGAAGGGGCTCGGCAGCGAGGACGGACAACGCAAGCCCCAAGCCATATTGGACAAGACTTCCAAGACGCGACTAACCTTGTTTTGACACCTCTGGCTCACATCGTGGTTGTTGTACGGCCGCGCCTGACACCTCCGAAGGCATGCAAAACAAATGCAAGCCATCGCAGCTGACCAGTAGGGGCATGACAGCATGGTGTTATGAACATGCACACTGCCCACATGATTATGCCAGTCAACACGGAGACGGCTGGACTGATGAGGTCAGATCGGCCAATCGAGCGAGTTGGTTGGGCTGAGTTGCAGGTGTGTTGGCCTGTCGAGCCAATGCCCTCGAGTTGCGGACAACCCTCAGCAAGTACCGCGCAGTAAGACATCGTACACCCACCCGCACAGGGGTCGGCCCGTAGTGTTGGATCCAGGATGGAACATCCATGGGCCGAGTTGTTCATGTGGGTAAACGCGGATGATAAGGGGTATATCAAGCCTGAAGACGTCTTGGTTGATGACCCTCCTTCGCATGCGCGAACCTGGCCCCCGAGTATTCCGAACTGTTATTACTTCCAGACATGGACACTAATGCACATGCCGCATCGACGGCTTCATCGCGACCATCATCACACTCGAGAGAGCAGCGAGACAGAACAAAAGGATGGATCGTTCACAGAATCTTGAGTAAATGCCGACGAAGTTAATTGCCATATGAACGGGCGACGCGATGCCGGCTACATCGCTGCTATTTCCAGGTGTCGTCACGTACTTGATCGTGCTCGATCAATCCTTTGCGCCCGCGAACCCAAAGCGTCAGATTTTTCCCTCTCCATCCCCCAGAGTTACGCCCAGCCTAGTAAGAATTACATGTGCCCCCATAAAAAGTACTCGAACGAAAAATGACAAAAAAGGAAAAGAATTATCATGCCGACGTGCCGCGAAGGTTGCGCGTGCGCGGATTGCCGGAGAGTCCGCGAAAGAGATTTTCGTCGCAAAAGAATGAGGGCGTAATCGCGTTCGATCAATGGGGGCCAGGCGGGCCAAATTCAAACTTTTTCTGACAGAGTATCAATGGCAACGTCTGGATCCAGTCTAGTCAGCCGTCTTGTTCAGCTTCCTCTGCGTCTGCCTGTACCAGAGCCGGGAGGGTGAACCCCAACCTGGGTTAAGAGGCGTGAAGAGAAAACTCACATATACTTCGATCGGACTTTGGAAACGTTATGCGACGGCTCTCCCCGCGGGAAATATTTCCCACTATTCCCTTCCTGCCGCACCACCTGCCGCACCGCCGGCAGCGGGCTTAGGGTTGTTGTCGATCTTGATACCAACGCCGGCACCGCCCTCTCCGGTTCCGAGCTCGATGTCGGGACCCTTCGTGAGAGCGGCCTCGGCGAACGTCAGGGCACGATCAAACCCACTCTGTCTCTTCTCAACCTTCTTGTCGCCAGCGTCTTGACGTCTAGCAAGTTGGCGTTGAGCACCTCCCTCAGCGCCTGCGGCCGGTGCCGCTTCCTCGCCTCCGAACGTGAGCGCACCATCACCAACCACCAAGGCAGGGGAGTATGCGCCCATGTTGATGTTCAGAGGTGCGGCGTTGATGCCCATAGCCAGAAGGGCCAGGGTCATGAGGGTGTTGGTAATCTGCATGGCGAAGGATTTGGATGACGGAAGAAGAATTGAAAAGATTAGGTATCGTGTGTCGGCGCAGCCGGTAAGTCTTTTCTCGGCAGGATTATTAAGAGTGTACTGAGTTGAAGTGGGTGTTCCTTCTAGAGGAGAAGCCAAAAAGACAGAACAGCACAGCTGAAGTCGAGAAGAATAGTAGATAGAAAGAAGGTAGAGCACACGGGTCAACGAGTGGCAAAGCAAGGTGGGAAGAGAGAGCCTAATGAATGAAATCCCCACGGCGTGCCAGGAAGAGGTTCAAATACTCTACGCCGAGAATCAAGGAAAGACGAATCGTGGGGTTGAACGTGAAGGATAATAAGGAGACGGGGCCAAGAGACGGCAGCATTCGAAGCTACGACTGCGACGCCATCATGCGTGTCAAGACAGGCCCTGCCAGTGCCAAGGCCAAGCGGCTCTGTCAAAAATAGAAGCTCTCTGCAGCAGCCGAAGACAAGAGGTGATAGGCTGGGGCGGCATCTGCCATCAGGGAAGGGCAAAGAGCCGCCATGTGGTGATTCGGCCGTTTCTGGGGGGGGGGGGGGGGGGCAGGGCCAATTGTGGTGGAGAAACGAAGATTGGGTGTCCGAGCGGAGGTGAAACGATGCAAGTCCCAAGACTGCCATCGACGAGGTTTCCCGAAACCATATAGAGGCTTGGCAAAGACCTCGATGCGCCTCTTGCTCGCCAGAGACGCTGTCCATTCTGCGCACTCAATATGTTGTATTCCGCCTCGGGGATCTGGACGTTGGTGCGAGGCAAAGATGGATGGATGAAGCCCACGTTTGACGTCGGGCCACGAGGAGGGGCATCAGTCAAGGGTACGATCTACGACTTGCCACAGGCTAACGACTAGTTGTAGGCAATCCTGCGGCTCACAAGTCCAGGAGGCGAAGAGAATCACAAGCCAGCCACCGTGTAAGTTGCATCGTCTGCATATTGCTCTGGCTTGGCATAGATCCGAAGGGGGCCAAGAAGATAGCCGTTTTCCAAGACCAAATAAGCCGGCCGGCGATCGAGATACCAAGACCGCCCCCCAAGACTTTCCAAGAGATCTCTAGCTATCACTGACGGCTCTTTCTTGCCGCCTTACGTAGCGCAGCCTGTTCGTATGAGTTTCTTGTGCCGCCTTCGTGACGAGAATTGTTTCTCCAGGCTTGGAAGCTGATTGGGCCAGACAATGGATGTTTCCTCGAGGCCCATGTCGACAAAAAACGCACGTACGTGCCGACGCGGCCCAGCGGAGTCAGTTCACGTACCCATTCCACACATTAAAGAATTGTGTGAAAAGGCTATTCGCGAGTAAGGGGTAGTTGACGCAGCAGGCCGATAAACAAAACCCCGGGGCAATAACTGGCAAGGGCGATCTTCGTCTAATGGAGGCATGCGCCGTAGATGATGCCCCGGCCAAGTAGCGTTGTTGAGCCCATGTCGAAACTGACACTCTGGTGCATTGATATCCGCCGGGAGGATGAGGAATGGGCGTCTGTGCTGCTACTCAGGGTGAGGTCGAGGACGTTCCGTGGTTCCTCCTTGTACGAGGCATACCGCCGGTTGGAACATCATTCAAGGTGTGCAACCCCGAATCAGAAACACCTCGCAACAAAACGTTTGTCTCTTTGGCTCACCACATCCTACCCGACTCGGAGATGCCCGCAGCAAACCTCGGCTGGAGGAAGAAAAGGTTTGCCTTGGGCCCGCCAGAGGCCGCATTCCAAATTGAAGTAGAGTCAGTCGTACACTGGGAGATGAATGACTTGTGTGTTTCCAGAATAAGAATGTTCGTGTTACCATCATATCGAGGCCACATATAGCGGCGCAATGAATCGCGTTAGTGGATTCACAGAATACAACCTACGAGGTTGCATTTTTCGACATGAGAGGAAAATACAGATGTAACCTAAGCAACAAAGTCCCGCCTCACTCGGTCTGGACCGAATCTCTTTTGGATGGATGATATTGACTACGGAGCGCTAATTAGCGGACGAAATCAGCCTAGTCATCCGAACGCTTTGGTTTGCCCGCATTCCGTGTCAAAGTAGGTAGGGTAGTATTATCCAGGGGACTCTATCAGCAAATAGACCAGGGATTAACACATTTTCCCCTTGTCATTCCCCCCCAGAATCTCCCTTTCTCAGGTAACTGATAAAACAATTCAGGGCGGGTCAAAACCACTCTAAGTATAGAACATTAGATTTCGTGCGGGAGTACGGATACAGAGTAGCTTAAGACCATGCAGTAAGCACTGACCACTTTTTATTTTCTGTTAAGTTGGGACTGGCAGGACGATATCGGCGTTGTGCGGTAAGTGGCAATCTACATGGTGGTTTTAGCGAGGATAATAGATCCAAACTGTTTTAAAGCTGGCTTATGAGGAAAATGGCAGGCCTCCCAAATTGTCGAGCGCATGAGAGCATCCTCTGATGTTTTCCGAATCAGAGATTACTGCTCTAGAAAAGCTTGGCAACGTTGTCATCAGATCTATACTGGAAGTCTCGTTGTATTGCCAAGACACCGGAGCAGTTGGTTGCTCAAACACTCTGAGACATGCTGTTCCCACCGGATGGGAACATCAAACGGTCGCTCTGTGCATTCAGACGGTAGCAATTCTGGTGACTGAAGCCTTGAAGGCCACAGATCTTTTCATTCGCTGGTTTATCTAGCTACATAACCTGGTGGCCTACTGTGCCTTGGCACGCCTCGAGAGCCTCTCAGCCGTGACCCGGGCGAGGGCGGGTGTAGTCGCGCTTCTCGGCCCAGACTTGCGCGTAGTTGTTGCGGTGGTCCGGCTGCAGCCATGTGTAGTGCCTATGAATCTCGGTACTGTGAGTCGTGTCTCTAAGGATCGCCAGGAAGCGGTCCAGCTCGGGAACCCTGACATAGTCACTGTAATCTTTGTTGTCGAGCTTGTGATCGTTTGACGGGTTCCACACGGACCGGGCTCTGGCGTCGTTGAGGATGTGGCGGACCAGCTTCCTGGTGTCCCTCTCGATGCGCAGGATGCGGCACTTGGGACAGCAACCGGGCAGCGAGGCCCCCTCGGAGATGGTGCGCGGGAACCTCCTGAGCTCGTCCATGGTGCTAGGCAGACCAAGGCCCATCATCCCGGGGTTCTTGCAGCTCCCGGCGCAGTCCATGTACTTGCCCACAGGCACCGCGCAGAACGGGCACTGTCTCTCGTTGGCCGCGATGCCGGTGACGCAGCCCTCGCACAGCATATGACCGCAGCAGAGGATCATGGCGCGGTGCTGAGTGCCGGGCTCCGCGGCGCTCATCGCAATGGAACAACGGGGACACGGAAGAGTGTATTCGTCAAGGACCGCCTCGGAAGTGAGAAGGTGCTTGATTGCGGGCCAGAATGCCTTGGTTTGGCTCCCCCCATTGGCGGGCAAGGTGTACGAGCTGCTTGGCTTCTTGGGATGCGAGCTTCCGTTAGGGGCCGTTGGGTCTCCGTATCCAGAAAGAATAGGGTGTCTGCTCGACACACCGCTGGTGACACTTTCAGTCACGCTGCCGACCACGCTGCTTCCGTAGTGGGGACGGGCATGGCCTCCGGCTACACTGCGGCTTCCACTCCGCGGATCGGGGTAGCTGGCCGGCACGTCATTCGCCCAGCTCGCGGTCGAGCCGGCAGCGGAGCCCGGAGTCCTACCCCACTGGGCAGCGAAGGCCTCGGGTCCGAGCCTGAGTTGCTCTTGGACATGGGCTTCCGCAATTCTAGCCCGTGCCACTCTTTCGGGGCCGAACTCCTCCAGTTCTGCCCTCCGAAGTCTCTCGAGCGCGGGCGGCCCGTCGCTGATGACGGTGCAGTCCGAGCTGGCCTCGGAAGGGCTTCGTGGTCGGCTGCTCCCCCAGCTGCTGCCACCGCTACGATCGCGGAGACTCAGGTTTCGAAGTGCGTCCTGGTTAAGTCGATCCATTTTTCTTGGGGAGTTTGGGGGTGTGCTATTGGCAGCTTGCCTGTGCAGTTCCTTTTTATGGTGGGTTGACGAAGTCAGTGTTATCAGTGGTCGGGGTTCTGGTGCTGGCTGTGAGTACATTCGAGTCAATCTATAGAAGACAATAGCTGACTTAAGTATCAATCTTGTTGAATCGAGTAAACTCAAGACCTTTCTCCTCACGGTCTCGCCTCCCTCGACTTTGATTCTTTGTTCGCAGAGCTTCATTGTGTACCATTATATGCCTGGGAGCACCAGGTATCAGCCTACAGTAGCATGCAACATCGTGGGCAAGTCGCTTGGCCTCCAGCTTTTTTTTTTCTTTTCTTTTTTCTGTTTTTTCTAGGTTCCGTTTCCAAATTCAGGCACCAGTAACGACCCGATTTGTTGTCTCTGGAACGGAACAATGTCAAGTGTACTACTCTCCATATTGATATTCCGATTGACCTCCGTAACTCGTATTACCATGAATTCGTATGTTCCTTTGTTGCAACTGCAAAGGCAGCTTGTTTTTAATACAAACTGACCAAGCCATACAGCTAGAGTCGATCTCTTTCGTGTTTTTCCGTTTCTCGTTTTCTTTTGCCTTGTATCGATCAGATTCGACTGTTTGAAATGTACAATGGGTCTCTGCGATCCGTTAATGGGATTTTGGGGCGTTCTCCATTATGCCAAGCCCAGGGGCAAGAATCAGCTAGGATCGTCTTCCCGATCCGGCTTCCAAGACATTCATTCTCCTTTGGTGTTTTCCTGTCAGCACAATGTCTCCCTTGCCTTCGAGATGCCAGCGGCAAGTTGCGGGCAACTACCCAACTTGCCAATTGTCTTAGTCTCTCAACCAAGAGTTCAGACATCCGACTTTGCCAGCACAACATTACTACGCGTAAGCCTCAAGCTTGGGGCGTAAGCCGAGAGGCAACACATCGCCCCAATTAACGGATTTACACCACCCAGCGGCCCACGTCCCCCGCCAGTGGAACCTGCCGAGCCGTTGGCGCGGTGGACTAAAACCGGAATTATGTTATGAAAACTCAAAATCCAGGACGCCTACCGTCATCCAAGATTCGTTTCAGCTCAGCCCTACGGCGGTTCAGGAACTGACGTCAACATAGAGCTCCGATAAGCCGGATGCACCGCTTGGAATGCTGCAAAATATTTTCCCTTGGCCCACGTTGGCTTATGTGCAAGTCTAGCCTCAATGCGTCACCATACTAAAAAGCCTTGGGGAAAACACACCTTTAAGTAGTACCCTTCTCCTGTGCCTGTCAATCAAACGCGACCCTGCAACTTCTCACTTTATCGATACCCCTTACTGATACCTAGGTATATCCTCAGTCAGCATGTATAACGTCCAGAAATATCCCACGCCCAACTCGCCGGTTGTACGTATAATCGTGCTGGAAACGGATGAGCCTCATCCCGATACACACGCAACCAAGGGTAGCTTCGGAGAGATCCTACACAGCCACTTCCAACATGCCGGCGCCGAACACGATCCTCCACTAGGAATCGACACTGACATGAGGTTCGTAGTGGAGGAGAAGGGAGGCAAGGTCCCTCAGTTTGAGGAGTTTGACGGTTATCAGGGTGTCTTGATCACCGGAAGCATGTATGACGCTCACGGGGACAACCCTTGGGTTCTCAAGCTTCTTGATGTTCTCAAAGGTGCGTGAATGTTAGCTCGATTTTGCTACTCTTTGCTTGTGTCTGACCCGAAGAAACCCCAGAATTGTGGCAGCGCCGGCCGGATCTCCATCTTAGCGGCGTGTGTTTCGGGCACCAGCTCCTCAACCGGATGCTTGGCGCCGAGATCGCGCAAGCCCCATCCCAAGACTGGGAACTCGGCCACTGCCGACTCGACCTCTCACCGGTGGGCAAGGAACTCTTCCGCACAGAGGACCATCACATTTTCCTGCATCAGATGCATCAAGACCAGGTGGTCGCGCCGCCTACGCCAGAAGCCTCTAAGGGGCTGCTCGAGCCAGGCACGAGGGTGGATATATGGGGCCACAGCGAGCACACCAACGTACAGGGCATCTACATCAAGGGGAGGCTCTTCACAACGCAGGCTCACTTGGCATTTGACGAGGAAATGGTCAAGAGACAGATCCAGATGAGAATCGACAGCGGAGGTATCCAGGATTTGAAGCATGCAGATCGGGCATCGGAGACGGCGCACCTCGAGCACGATGGAGACAGCGTAGCGGCTGCCATCTTGAGGTTCTTCCACGGCGATGACGATGAGATTGAATGATTTCCGGCAAATGATATTACCGGCATTGATCCCAATATATATTTTGCGACAAGAGTACAATGGAAGACAATGAATGGAACAACCTCTTAATTGACGTAAATAGGTAGCCACGGAGATCCTCAAAGTTGGGAGTTCCGGCTCGATCTTAATCTCCTCTTATAAGTTAGGCTGTCGGAACCAAAGACGTCCCAGTGCTTCATGCGCAGTGGTTCTTCCTGCTGAATCCAGATTCTTCATCTGTACAACTAGATCCCTGAGCTCCGCGTTGAAACAATTGCCATCTTAAAAGGCTTTCTCGGTCTGCTTGCATAGAAACCAGATGCGGTTTCAATAAGACGCCAGAAGAACTGGTTCTCTTTCCGACAGGCTGGAAGCAACCCTTGAAAGAACTTCCTGGAAGTCGGATGTGGTTGCATATCGATAGGCTCATATCCAATTATTTATCGCGAAGCTGGGAACAGCTTCATGTGGCCAGTACTAGTTGTAGCCGCTACAGATGTGGCTTACCATGCGTTCAGACGACATCGTATAGACATTTCTACCCGACATTGCTTCACACATGTGTCTCTATGTAAATAATATGGCAAACTACTTTACAGTCTTTTATCAAAGGCTGCGATTCATCATATTATCATTCCTAATAGCAATCTAAGTCTATCGTTATTTGAAGTTATCTTCCTACCTACAGCTGACTAGATCTTTTTCTGAGCTTGCTCGGATCCGTCCAAAGCCTTCCTTGAACTTTACCCATACCAAGGGCATTAAGCCCGGCCGGGATATCTGCAAAAGGAATTTCCTCCATGTGCGGCTCGATTTCCTTCTTTGAGAGCAGCTCTAATACATTCTTCAAATCAGCTTCGCTAGCACCTAATGACCCAACCAGTGTGATGCTACGTGCGACCAAGTCGGTGCTCGAGATGGTCACGTTTCCCGCAGCCAGTCCAACAAGTACGACCTTGCCTCCTTCTTTGACACGTTCAAGGGCCAATCTCGTTGTCTCTTTGGCGCCAACAAAGTCGACTATTATATCGAAAGCAATATCCCCGGCCTCCTTCAAAGTCTTGAAACACCCGCGAGCGCCGAATTGTTTGGCACGCGCGAACTTGGAGTCCACGATGTCGATGCCGTAGACCGTGGCGCCTTTGAGTGCTGCAAAACGAAGACCTTGCATCCCGAGGCCGCCAATGCCGACAACCCCGATCGTTGCGCCGGGATATACGCCAGCTTCAACCACTACGGCATGGTACGCTGTGGCCATCGCATCCGTCGCAACCGCGGCCTGGGAGAAAGGAACACCATCAGGGATCCGTACGAGTCGGATCACTGGTGCGACGACGTACTCGGCGTAGCCGCCGTCAAATCCGAATCCTATGGCCATCGCCCAACCCCTGACGTCCATGTTGAGCGGATACGCGAGAAGTGACACGGCGACGCGGTCGCCAGGGCGGTATTCGACCACATTGGCACCGATGGCGGTTATGATGCCTGATGCCTCGTGGCCTAGCGTGATTGGCTTCTTGACAAGCATACCGTCGTGTCCATTGATGACATGACAGTCCGAGTGGCATAATCCTGCCGCCTTCACACGGATCTGCACTGAACCGGGGCCAGGCTCGGGTATTGGGATTCTGCAAAGCTTTAGGCCCTCTTTGGGAGATTCGTACTGAAATGCCAGCATAATGGCGAAAGTTTGGGGATATTTTGAGAGGAAGCCAGTCGCCTATGAATCTGGGTCTCCGTAACTACCAAAACAAAACATTCCGCTGACACCCCGCATCTCAAATATTACTTTCAGTCCATTCCTCCTTGGCACAGGATTCAAACCACGTGATTATGACATCCTGCTTACATGTTCGGGTCCTATTTAATAGAGTAGCACTGGCAGACTTCGAGATGTCAATATCATCCCGTTAATGCTCAGCCAGGTTCCGCACGTTCTAGATAACAAGGTCAATGTCAATGTATCCTGCTCAAAACCACAACATTGGCCCTCAAGTCTAGCTCATGCTGCAGTTCGCGCAGATTAAATTACTTCGTCTATCAGTGTGGCTCCTACAATTAAACTTAACATTCATCCGATAGACGGCCAAGTTGCGAAACCCCGCATATATGACGGGCAATCGCCCTTCCGTGCCATGAGAAAGGGAATGGAGATAAACAATTATCTTTTCTAAAAGACAATCAACTTATGTGTCACGGTCTAGGTTCAAAAAGCCCCAATCCTAAAAGAAATTAGCTTATAAATCGCGAGTTTCACGTCCTAGGGACAGACAAACTCACCCAATTATAATGTAGCAAGCGCACATCGACACCCCTTTCAGTCTGCTCGCCCGTAAAACGCTATTTGCATCGCCGAGAAAAAAGGAGATGATTAGAGCGGTTGCTCCTATCAACGTAGCTGCATCAAATAAGCTGAAGCTCAGAGTCAGCTCTCGCGCCATGATCCATGATGCGATGATGGTCAAGGGAGTAACGCAGAATGCAATCTGCACAGCCGAGCCCACTGCAACAGCGGCTGCCAGATCTAGTTTCTCCTTATATGCCATGGTCACCACAACAACGAACTCAGGCACATTCCCGACAATGGGGAGCAGGACGAGGCCGATGAAGGATTCCGACAAATGTCCTTGACGTGTAATCTCGTCGATCGTGCCGACAAGAAACTCGGCACACATCGACATCAAGACCGAGCTGATCATCAACAACAAGACAGAAAGCGCTTTTTCGCCATTCGATCTCTAATGAAATTTTTTCTCGGGCTCCGCACCGCTGGCCCCAGGACGCCGTGGGATTCGCGGACATGCCAGATCATGCCTTATCAGACTTTGACGGCTGTTGCTTGCGGCAGAGTGGCGCCAACCGCTGCAACCTCGCGTGGAAGAGGCAGTCTTCCAGGCAAGGGAACAGTCGCGTAAACATGCCACGTTGCCGTCGCACGAACTTGAACGGCTGCTACAGTTTCCGAGCTTCTGAAAGTTACGACCGCGCAATACTTCTAAAGTTTCAGTATCAGAAGAGATATCCGAGTTAGGAGTGTCGATGTTCCCGAGCTCAATATCGGATTCTCCGTCTCCAGTCACATCTTGGTTTTGTCCCTGATTACCTCGACCCACGAAGCGAGTCGTGCGAGAGGAACTATCCGAGATATCTGACGACATGGTCGGTGGAAGAGGTGCAGGATACCGCTCAATATCAGACGCTTGTGACAGTGGTGAGATGAATGGGGTTGCCGGGGCGTGGGCCCTTATCTCGTGGATGATATAGAAGATGTATATCACCAAAACCACGAGGGACGATGCTCTACTCATCCGCAGCCTGGCATCACCTGCTCCGGCAGTCTCATCAAGTGTGAAATTAAAAGCGGCCTTCGATTGGTGAGCTCCAACCCTCGGCCATCAAGGGCCGAACCACACTCACAGGTATCAAAAGCACAAAAGTTGAGACAATCAGGAGCCAAGTCAAAAGCTGTGTCTCGACGAGATTCGACACCGGGTCGCCGTGACAGATTTCATTGACGCAAAGAGCAACACCCAGGATTGGGAGCAGGTTGACGAGCATCGAGCCGAGAATTGAGGCCTGAACAACACGGAGTCGGTTGTGCTTGAGAGCAACACTGAACTCGTCAGCCCTCCTCTTGACTTGACGGTTACTTACGGACGTACATGCTTCAAGCGAATGAAGTCAGCCATCGCACCCAACGTCCAGGTAAAAGTCCGGCGACTTACAACAGAATTAGCTCTACCAGGTTACCCAGTGTGATATTCAGAAGTGCTCCAACCGCGTCTCCGGCATCCTCGGCGATATTCTCAGTAGCGCCAGTGGGTAGCGATGACAAAGGCACAATGGCGATACCATTCGTTACGAAGACGACTAGAGGCGCGCTGTCGGACAAGAAAGCCCAGATGCCGACTGGGACGAATATGAGGAGGCCATGCAGCCAAGAAGACATTATTGCTCGTGTAGTTTTTTGAGCCTATAACCAAACTCCGTGGTGTAGTGGATTTCGACATTTGCCGGTTGATGGGGGTCTTTGTAAGTAGACAAGTAGCTTCAGCACCGGCAGCGCCGGAGAAGCTTTTGTGTCGCCTAACCCCGTGATGGGTCCGAGAAGATATGCATTGACATTACGCAAAGACAATCTCTTATTAGGCGAACTGGACCGCTACCCCAAAATCAACTTGGGTTGTTGATGGCACTTTGGATGTGATGTCGGGAGACCTGCTTGCACGAGTCTCGCCGACGTGGAGTCCTTAACATGGTCGCCGACAGGAACTCTTTCGGCGAGCTGCGCGCTAGTCAGTCCATCTTCGTTCTCAAACTCATATGCCAATCATATCACAATCACCTCTTAGACTTTAAGGCATTTCATTCTTCGCACGCACTGGTTCTATGGCCGAGCGTGCAAAAGCGGGAAAAGAGCGATATTTTTTGGGGAGATATCCAGAGCTTCTTCGGGTCGTCACCCTCTAGCTAAGGGGGCGATTTGGGTAAGCTTTACCGATTTATTTTCATTTGTTGTTCACCTGTTTTGCTCATCATGCTGCACTGCTTTTCTGTGTTGCTTCAGTTCCTTACGGAGCCAGTTCGCGACGCTGCTGTGTTGATATTCTCCAGGTATTACCTATCAATACGGCTCATCCTTCCCGTCAGATCCGGAACGGCATCCGAGGACTGCCCCAATATCCCGGACTATTCTTAGCCTGCTTTAAGTGCACCGTTCAGTATTGCAACTTTATTTGTCTTCCCGCATTCCACTGAGCTTTCCTTGTATACTAACAGTAATCCTAGAATCGCATGCCTCTGATGGTATAATCGTTTTGGCGTCCGGCGCCTACGCCGATCGACCTTGGAGCAGTGCGACCTATCGAGTGCTCGGTAATTGCCAGGTCTTACCAGGCGGTGCAGAGAAACAGAACACCGGAGCTCCGAGCTGTTTCTGCGCAATCTAGCATTGGCACAAAAAGTAGCGGATGAAGTGGGATCATTCTAGCAGGTTCCGGCCTCAATGTTAACCCTTGGCCAGAATATGACGCTGGAGATCCCGGCCCCTTCAACACGCACTTGGACCATAAGTTAGGGTTGTTATCTACGTTGACACGATGCTCATGTTTGCTCATTGAGCAGATAATCCGGCGCCGTGGACAGACCAATTCCCCTTCAATGACGCGTCTTTAGGCTTAGTAGGATCGCAGCCCATCCTTGTAGCGCTAAACTACTGCCCATGGTGTTGTTGTCCAAACACACACACACACACACACACACACACACACGCCGCGACGCTGTATCACACCATGCGCCCCCACTGACCTCATTCCGCAACGTCGGTAATTCGCCATGTAATAGACACCGCACCGTTGAGGACAGTTGTCATTGATCCAAACCAACAAGCAGGATCTCGCCGAAACTGGGGTAGACAAGCGGTGTGTCAGCGGCTGAGACCAGAGCCCCGCGCGGGCAGCAGGGATAAACACCCAATGGCAGACCTCAAGGAAACAAGCTTGCACGACATATGGTACATCTCCGCAGTCTAATGGGTGACGTCAACCCACTTTCGTGTCAACCTGCCAAGGAACACGAATGACAGGGCCACCACGAAGTCTGGGCATCAAAAGCGCGCACCTGTCGTTTACTATTTGCATATATTGGGCTCTTTGGGTGTTTGCAAGATACCCCCTGATAGATCTACCTCTGTAGCAAACCGGCCCACTATTGTTGCACCTCGACTGATATATCAACATCTTTCCTTGAAGCTTCGTGTCGAGTCTTCGCTACATCTTGCTTCATTCTCTTCGTTGACGGCCAAGTGACACTTCAAACATCATGGCAGGACTCGTCGATAAACTGACTGCGTCCGGCGGCACCGAGTCCGCAGGTAAGAAGAGGACACCACAACCAGCCATAGTCGAGGACAACCGAAAGCTGGGGGTGGGGTAATAGCTAACCATCTCTCAGGATTCCTCAACGACATCATCGAGCAGCTATGGCCCAACATCAACGTCGCCGGGTGCCGGATGGTGAAGGACATTGTTGAACCCATGTTCGCCACCATGCTCCCAGGCCCTCTGGCTTCCCTCAAGTTTGTGAAGCTCGATCTTGGCCCTGTACCCATGCGCGTATCCGAGGTAGACGTCCACAAGGTCGACAACGGCGGAATCAAGCTCGACATGGATGTGAACTGGGATGGAAAGAGCGACATTGAGCTCGATGGAAATTTGGTTCCGAAAATTGTAAGTCCAAGGCAACAAGAGGCACCTGTGGTGCTCACTTACACCTGGCGCTAATTTGCATGGCAGGGGATTGGACATGTTCATATGAAGGGCAGACTCTCAATCTTGCTAGCTCCCTTGACCAACGTCATTCCTCTGGTATGAATCCTTCCATGAACGCGGTCTCGTGCGTCACACGCTCACAAGTATAAAGATCGGTGCTGCGCAAGTCGCCTTTATCAACCCCCCTGAGCTGAAGCTCGACTTCACCGACGCAGCCAACATCGCCGACTGGGTCCTGGTTGACAAGGCCGTCCGCAAGGTCATCATAAACATCATCTCCTCCATGGCGGTCTTGCCCAACCGCTACCTCGTCAAGCTCGACAACAACAACGACTACTTCAGGACCTACCTCCCCCAGCTGGGTGCTCTGCGACTGACCATCGAGAGAGCGGTAGGCATTAGCGGGCCCAAGAAGAGCGGTGCCAAGAGGCTGCTGGCCAAGATTGTGAAGGACATACCCGATTGCTACTGCAAAGTCAATGTCGGCGCGGAGGAGGAATGGCGTACGACGATCAAGAAGAACGACCACGACCCGGAGTGGAACGAGACGCACGATTTCCTCGTCGCGGACTACGACCAGAAGATCTTTATCGACGTCCAGGACGACGATCTCGGCGGGGACGATGACATTGGCATCGCCACCACCACTGTCAAGGACATTCTGCTCAACGGCGGTTCTCAGGAGTTGGAACTCACTCATGAGGGACAACCCACCGACGCCAAGGTCGTCGTGCGCGCCAAGTTCTTCAACTTTGTCGATGATGCCGGTGCCATCACCTCCACGCAGAGCCAGAGCGAGGGGCAGATCGTCGGTATCGCTACGGTTCTCATCGCCAGCGCTCTCGGGCTCGAGGGCAAGCGCGACGAGCTTAACCCCAGCATCAAGGTGACCTGGGGCGCCAAGGAGTTCCTCACCGCGGCCAAGTCCTACAGTCCCGGGACTGACATCTTCAACCCGTCTTTCGACCAGGCGTTCCGCATCCCCGTGACGGCGGATCTGATCGCCAACCCGGCAAACTTTAAGATTTCCCTTATGAACAAGACCAGCGAGACCGGATCTGTTGAGATCCCCTTCGAAGACGTGCTGCAGGCCCCCGGTCTGGTCAGAGAGGATAGTTTCGATGTCGGCTCCGGCGCTACCGTCAGAGCCAGCATCTCTCTCCGCGGATTGCAGTCGGCTCACTGAACAAGCTGGCAGTGTCGACCACCGTTAGGTTCCAGTCTTCATGTAACATTATACGATTATATATGATTGAATGAGATTTGTGATTACCGTGTCTCAAACAGCCCAGACAATGTTGTTTTTTGAGGATGAAGTCAACACTATCGCTTTCATAACGAGATATAGACCATGAGAGTTTGCGGTATTTCATTGGCTCGGGTCGATTCGCGTCTGACACCATGCCAGCTGGGTATTGTTGCGCCGAGGTAATTGTTGCCATTACTACCCGCATGCTACCCCTTCCAATCCATCCAAGACAGCTCGCTCCATGGTCAAAGAGTTGCATGCAAAAGCGGCAATGAAGAATCCCGGCCGACCTCATTGAAATGGGCCATGGCTGATCAACAGTATTATAAAAACTCCCCTACATTTCACATGCAATATTGGGGCCTGAACCCAAGCAAAAAAGAGATCCGTCTAGTCGAGATAGAACCTATCGGTCCCGAGGACTTTATTTCAGGCTCTGGTCATCGTCCAGTGGTGCGATGCCGCTTGAAGCATTGTAGTCTGAACGATTAGCCTTGCCACTATGAGGCGCTATCCTATGCTTGGGGAGACCCTTGCGTGACGAAGGCCATCTATCTAGACGGTCTAGAGATCCAAGTCACCGAGAACCTAGAGTCGGCCTTAAGACATCTGGCAGCGGCGCGGTGGAACGATACAGAGTTAGGTCCTACGCTCTGGGTCGACGCTATCTGCATCAATCAACGCAACGAGGCAGAAAGAACGCAGCAAGTCTCCCTAATGAAGGACATCTTCCGGAATGCGCACCAGACGTTCTTGTGGCTGGGCCCCGCAAGCGACGACAGCAAACTCGCCATGGACACTCTGCGCCAAATGAGCCGCGCATCTAGCTTCGTCGGCTCCCATTTCAACTCGTGGTCCAAATTCCCGTTCACAAGTGTAGCGTCTGACCCTTTGCTGACTGCCATACGAGACATCCTCGACGACAATCTCGCCACGCTTTGTCTGGATGACTTTGCCAGATTGAGAGCCGTAGGCTCCCTGTTCAACAGACCGTGGTTCCGTCGGGTCTGGGTCATCCAGGAGCGGGTGCTGTCGCTGAACTGTGTCGTCTGCTGCGGTCGAGAGTGGATTACGTGGGAGGGGCTCCGTGAGGCGTTCTGGCTGTTATGTGGCATACGCTACTACCTCAATATCGTCGGCAGTGGCACGGGGAGGTTGGATAGCTCGGCACTTGCGACGTTCCTCACGACGGCTCTGAACAAAGCGATACCCGTTTCTTTCACGAGGCCTAACTCTTCCCTGCTGGTCCTCTTTTCTCTGCTCTCCGGGATGGCCACCAGGGCGCAACTTCAAGCCTCGGACCGCCGCGACTACGTATTCGCAATCTTGAGCTTGATCGACCCGGATCGAAGCCCACTGATCCTGGCTGATTACACCAAAGACTGGGCCACTGTCAGGATTGAAGTTGCTAGAGCATGCCTGATGTACTATGGGCCAGGTTTCTTGTCTTTCGCGGGCCTCGGTGAAGACATCGACGATCCTGCATCGCTTGAGCAGAACGTCCCGTCTTGGGTACCGAACTGGCCGTCGGCGAATCCGCCTCAGCCTTTGAGCATACCTTCCATGTTTGTGGCCAGGGGCGGGAACAGAGGATACGCCTACTCGACAATGCCGGGTTCCACTCAGAACCTGTCGCAGGCCTTCTCCGCCGATAACCGGCTGTCGTTGGACGCTCTGCAGCTGGACGATGTCGTGAAACTGGGAAACCCGTTCCCCGAGACGGACGACTTTGCCGACGACACAGCTCGCGTCACCGCTCTCAGGCTCTGGCTTCAAGATCTCGAGGCCATGATGCCGTGCACCAACCGGGTATATCGGACCACAGAAGATCTCAAGGAGGCCTTTTGTAGGACTCCGATTACAGATCGCGCGTTTGCTTACAACTGGGAGACGGATAGAGCATCGAGCGAAACCCTCTCGGCGTACCATGCCCTTAGATCTGGCGAGGTTCTCGAGGGTGTGGAGTATGCCAACATTGCCAGCATCAAACTCCTCCGGAGACGCCCTTTCGTATGCTCCAGCGGGCTTATCGGTCTTGGGCCCATAGGGATGGCCTTTGGTGACTCTGTGTGGACTGTGCCGGGTGCCAAAGTACCCTTGGTGTTCCGTCCAGCTCGCACCAGTGGCTTCTTGGTTATGGGTGAAGCCTACGTGCATGGTATCATGGATGGTGAACTTCGGCATCTGTGTCCAACGGCCGAGCTTCAAACTGTAGAGCTTGTTTGAGTATAAAGGCACGTCATCAAAACTTTCTTCTCCAATACAGTTGAAGTCGTTGGTTTCAGCACGAGAACTCTTCGCCCGAGACATGCAGAACATGTAGGCTAGGGCAGTTCAGGGCTACTTATTGCATGCTCAGCATGGGAGGTCCGCCAGAATACCGCCGCTTATTCCATTAACACGCATCGGGCCAGTTGGATCCGGCCTCCCTTCTCTCTACGACTCATCCTCGATTCATCCCGACGCAGAAGCACCCCTCTTCTGATAGCCTTTGACTATGCGCCTCTTAAATTTTGAGAGTCATTAGCACATGATCGCGAGGTGGGGTTGAAGGCAGCTTGTAGACATGGTGCTCCAGAGAATTACTGCACGATGAGGTTGCCAGAAGAAAACTAACGTATTCTCTTGATGGCAAAGGTTGGTCATTATGGCATCCCGTTCCGAGTTTGACGACCTGCTCGCCAACGGCATCACCCCGTACGTCACCCTCTGGGGCATGCCTACGTGCGACACAGCAACGACGTCAACAACCACAAGAATAGCATCCAGCAGTTCGATAGTAACAAGGAGGGCGTGCCGCACGGTCCGGAGAGGGACACGTACTGGTTGTGCTCGATGCCGTGGGGTGGGCGAAGCCGCTCCGCTGGACCTAGGACCGGTACTGCCTACCCATCTACATCACGCACAACAGCACGACGGCGCAAGGGGAGCACGGCTGGAGGCCGGACGACGTGCTCGAGGACCAGTTCTGGGTCGACTTCTCCAACGCGTACCTGACCGAGGCCGCCAAGGCCCCGCAAGGGAGCCGTCGTAGCACGTCGTACTTTGGCTGAACCTTCACCGACAACTAGGAGGCCGGCACGAGGTGGAGCACCATACAAGCAAAGCTATTGTGGCGCCATGCAATGAATGCCTCGACAAAGCCGCACACAACACACGCATCCACTTATACATACTGTTTCCATCAAAAACGCATCTGTCCAGCTTGTGTGATTGCGACTGACAAAAAGCAGCTGTAAACAGCATAGAGAATAGTGATATAGAGATTCAGAAAGCAAAAACAACCAGAATATGCCTCGAGGGCGAATCGAACGCCCGATCTTCTCATTACGAGTGAGACGCTTTACCACTGAGCCACCAAGGCTTTTTCAGATCCTTGCGACTTTTGGCGATCTTGTACATCATGATGCTGTAGCAAAACTGTGATGGATACCAGAGGGTATGCTGCTGTGGTACGTGGCCGCGCGTGTCGAATCATTGGGGGGCATGGCTTGCAGAGGACAGCTCCAACAACAGCACATTCTGTTTGATGGCCACGGTGCAAGGGAACGGAGGGCCTAAGCTCTACTTCCTCAGTGAAAGTAAAGTTGTGGGAGTGGGTGAATGAGATGGAGGCGTGATACACATCTCTCGTCACATATTCTCATAATATGCCAAGTTTCGGGAGTTGGTTATGATAAGAACTTCAGGCCAGGGTGCGCCGGCGTTTTGAATATGCGGCTACATTATGCCACCTTTAAACTAGATTAAAAGCTAACTAAACGAATCGCTTCCTCCCTCATCATTGACTGCATTGGTCAACTAGTTCTGTGACGCTGCAGCCTCGGTGACCTTGACCCAAAAGTTATCCTGCATGTGAAGGTTGAAGTTTACGCTGTGCCACGGGTTGCCGGGGTTCATGACCTGAAAGTCAAAGTTACGAAGAAGCTAGGCAAGGTCACATCAGCACGGCTCGCTCACAAACAAGATGAAAAAAAGGTCGGGGGACGAAAGCCGCGGACAGGTGCTCACCTCAACGTATATCTTGTTCAGCTCCATGAAGGCCACGCTCTTGCCGGCGCAGCCCCATCTGCCGTACCCGAACGCCAGCTCGGTCGTCTTCTGCATCTTGTCCCTCGCCGCCTCGTCCGCCTCGATCCACCGCTCGGGGCGGAAGAGGTCCGCGTCCTTTCCGAAAACATCAAACCGGCGGAGGGTGCCCCAGAAGTTCTGCGCGATGCGGGTGCCGCCCGGGATGAACTTTCCGTCGATGGTGTCCCCTTCAGGGGGCACCTCTTTGGCGCAGAGTCCTGTGAAGGGGGCGTTCATGCGGAGACCCTCGTAAATGACGGCCTGCCAACGTCAGGATCCGACAAGTATATGACAAGGGCCTCTGGAGTACGGAGGCGGAAGAAAAGGGGGTCGTACCTGAAGGTATGGGAGCTTCTTGCCCTCCTCGTATGTGATGGGGGACGAGATACGGCCCTCGGCGATGGCGGTGGCAATCTCTTGCTTCAGAGTGTTGTATGTGCGCGGTGAAGTCATCGTGTACAGGAACGTCGTGCGGATCGCGGTTGCAGTCGTGTCGGAGCCGGCAATGATCTGGAAGAGGACTTCTGTCTCGCACTCGGTTTGGGTGAGTCCATGGCGGACGAAGGCGCCCTACAGGATTTTCTTTTCAGCGCTGGATTTGTCCAAGACGGGCATGATATCTTACCAGCATGTCGCGCTCTTCCTTGGCATCCGGGCCAAACCGCTTTGCGACCACCTCTTTAGCAACTCTGTCATGTCACCCTGTCAGCATAGTCCCCCCCCCCCCCCCCCGTCAATCCATTACACAGTCGTCAGAACGCACCCCATCAGTTTGCCCAGCCCGCTCTTGTCCGTATGCTTGGGTCCCACCGTGCCCAGGACGGCCTTGGAGAATACAATATCTTGAATGAAGGGCACCTCGCTGCAAAGCTGCAGGTAGGGGATTGTCGCTTCCGTGGTGCTGATGTAGTCGTGAACGTCCGAGTCCGTGGCGAGGTACCCAAACTCCTTGCCGTAGGCGAGCTTGGTGATGGTGTCGAGGGTGAAGTACTGCGCGACCTTTCCCATGTCCATCGGCTTGACGTCGTCGCCGGCGGTGATGTACTTTCTCCGGACGAGGTCGACGAAGTTGGCGATCTGCGCATCGATGCCGTCCTCGAGCGTGGGGTTCTCCTTGCCGGCGTAGCCGCCCGCGCACTTGGCCTTGAGCCTATCGTGGGCGCCGACGTCCCGCAGGCTGAACATGCTGTCCTCGTGGGGGTTCAGCTTGGTCGAGTCGTACCACGACGAGCGGCCATACGTGGAACGGACGGCGTTCATGCGGCGGAGGATGTCCGGGTCGTCGGTGACGAGGTCGTTGGGGCCGATGCGCACGAGGGGGCCGTGCTCGCGGTTCAGTTTGGTGAAGTGCTCTCCCGGTTTCCCGGAGCGGGCGTTGGACATGAGCCACAAGTAGGAGAACTTGCCGACGAGCGGGCCGGGGAACCCGCGGAGGCGGTTCCAGGCGATGGCAGAGGAGACGACATAGTAAACAACTAATGCGGTGACGAGGTACCAAAGCGCCGAACCAGCGCCAAGGGCTGACGTGAAGCCAGAGAGAGCCATCATGCGTCCTTGAGTCCTTGACCACACAGGAAAGTACTGAGTAGGAGGGAGGGCCGAAGGACAGTAAAAATGCACTAGGCATTCAACACGCAAAGGAGGCTCTCCTCCTTTTTAAACAAGCAGGACAAACATGAAATTCCCCTGCCTCTACGAGCAATATCATTTGCCACACCACTTCCATGGTAGGTATAGCGGGTTGGCATATGCTGGCTCGCCTCTTGTTACATCGCCTCGGACAGCGACCGGATTCTCGGTGATGATTATTTCTGCTTCCGTACCGAGATACCAGGGTCGGCGAATAGTGGCCCGGCCCGCAGCCATATGAAATCGGGCATCATAATATCAATGACCAGGGTAATTTTCAAAAACATCCCGCGGAGTAGTGCCGGCTGAGGCATCTGATACCGTAGCCTAATGAACCCGATGGCGCCAATCACGTTGAGATTACATCGAAACGTTGCTGCAGACCGTCGGATTTGCGACTGGGGGCCCTACGAGACACGCCAATGATCGTCGGGCATCTTCGCAATCACGCTGAAGAAAAGAGGATACCTCCGATATTTCCACCGCCGTCTCCCCAACTTTGTCTCCCCAACTTTGTGCGATGGTACACGTGCTGTAAGGTTGTACCACTAGCTTGACGTAATCACTTGCATCGTCGGCATGTGACATGCCTCTTAAAAGGAGTGGGCGAGATGCTCACAACACGTGTTACTCCTGTAGTGTCGTGGATGAGGTGCTAGAAGGGCAATGAGAGGGCCAAGTCTCAACCCCATCGCCGAAACACCAAAGGTACTTATACTTTAGACCCTCGGCGTTAAGAAATTCAAAAGTACGTCTTTTACATGCCTTTTTAGGCGTATTGTAGTGTTACAGCACTTTCTGATGATGATAGTAAGGGTATATATAGTAGTAGGAAAGTGGTGTGTTGTGTAAGAACGAGCGGCCTTTTTTTCCCACCCGAGTGAAGGGGTAACAATGTGACGACTCACAACGAATGGGTAGATGACCCACGTAGGGTCCATAAAATGAGTAAATAGCGGAGTAATAACTGGGCTACTATTGGTCGAGATAAGGAACGCAGAGAGCCCGGAGGAAGACGGATTTTGTAATTGACCCAGCATATACAGACAAGCCGCGGGACGAGGTGCAGTAGTTTGGGCCTCCAACAAGCCGAGGTGGGCGAAAGATGGAATGATAGGGGGAGGAGTACTCCGTAGGTGGAGGCAGCAAAGATGTACGGATAGTGAAGCTATGGATCCCCTCATGGAACCCGTAGGCACACAGCCCTCTCTTTCGACCAAGAGAGCTCAAACATGCAAGTTTCTTCGTGGCCGAGTTCCTCGACCTCTGGATCGCCCGGTCCTCAATCTGTCTGTAGAATATACTTGGGCCATTGTTAAAGAGCTCCGTGGGTGTTTATACACTGTCGTCTACACGTATTATACATCGGTCTGTCCGTCCGTTCGTCTATCCGTCGCAGCGGGATCCGCTGCCCGCGAGAAAGAGCCAGCACTCAGGGAGCCTTGGTACGCAGTTGGACGCCGTGCCACTCCTTCATCATGTCGCCCAGCACAGCGTTGACCATGCGCTGCTGCCTCAGCATGTTTGCGCCCTTGAACTTGGCCGATGTGATGTCAATGGCGTACATGGAGCCGCACCCGCCCGACACGTCCTGCACGATCAGCTCCGAGGGCGCGAACTCGGCAACCAGTTTGTCCCATATCGTCGACTCGGCGGCGTCGAGGTGGTCGGGCTTCTCGAGGGCTGGCGAGGTGGGCGTCGTCTCTGAGGAGTAGCACCGTCTCAGGCTCTTCTGGATGTTCTGGAGCGGTGATGGAGCTGTGAGGGCATGGTGCGAAGTGGTTGACCGAGTCGTGAGAACAACCCGAGAGGAGTATTCTCTTGTCGCGAACGGGAGGCTTGTGACGGAACCTCTGGCGACGATGTTGCTGGTCGAGTAGGTCTTGGAGACAGCCACCACGCGGCGACACGACCTGCAGATCATCTTGGCGGGTGTTAGAGGTGGGATCGTGGTATCGGTCTAGGTAGTTTACAGGAGCTGTGTTGTCTCGATCTACAGGTATCGCGTCTCTTGGTCGTCGCCGTCGATGACTGATCGCTCGCCAAAGAGAAAAGTAATGGAGTGATTAGATAAGCGGAAAGCTCTACCTCATTCGTGATTAGGTAAGCTCGGCTCGATCTGCAGCGACGGCCGAATACTATGCCGAGGTTTAGCCGACCCACCCGCTTGCCTAGCAACGTGGGTATCCCACCGCGCTCGGCGTCGTGCACGGTGTCTCACTCAAGCAGGATGTAATTATCAAAGCCATAATTGTATGAGTCTCATCGTGAGAACCAGCAGTGTTGAATCGTCATTCATCTTACATACAACATACAACATACAACAAACGCAATTAAACACACGTACACACACATATATAGACACATGTGTAAATACAAACACAAACAAAGGCACAGACACACACAGAGACAGACACGCCCAAACAGTCTAGGCGCATCTGCAAACAACTGATCCTATGCGCTGGTATCCCACCTGAAGTTGGTGTGTCGGTAGTCTGCCGCTACACACTCACTCGAAAGCAGGCTAACTCACATTTGTAGTCTTACCCCGAGTCCAGGGGCTTCATGCAAGGGCTTATTTTCACCGTGACGACTTCGTCCCACTCGGCTCTCAGGCTTCATATACATAAGGGCCACCAATACAGGCCACTTTAGACGCCGGAAAAATATCATCTGCATCTCATGTTATGCTGGCCTAAAACTATTCCTCGGCCAGATTCATCACCCGGCACTCAACCCAGTTCGAGACTGCCGTCCTCCCTCCTCCCCTCCTCCCCCCTGTATCCCCCGCATTCTTCTCCAATGAGTTACCCCGGATGGTAAAGGCTGGGGTTCTGGCACTAGGGCGCTGAGCGCGATGAAGCTCCTTTTGCGGTGTTGCTAATTTCCTCCAATCAAAGATCTGTCCGACAAACTTCTTGGGTCGTGGTATGGCGATTGAGCGCATCAAGCAAGCCAAGGTGCCTGCGGTGCTACTACGCTGGAGAGGGCGTATAAAATGCTCTACATGAGAGTAGGGACGGGCCGCTTGGGTCGGCGAGGCAGCTTACTTCTGTCTCTTCCTCCTTCTCCGTCTCATGGCTCGCTTGTGTTATTTGCTTGCGGCGGCCTCGGCCTGTCTCGGGGCAGCCGCAGCTCGGGAACCTACGGCCCAGGTCGTCAACGGCACTTACCAGGGCCGTCATCTGTCAGAATGGGATCAAGATGCCTTCCTCGGCGTCCCCTTTGCGCAGCCTCCGGTTGGTCAGTTGAGATATCGTTGGCCCCAAAGCCTCAACTCATCCTTTGACGGAGTGCGAGACGCCACCCAGCAAGGGTATAGTTGTATGCAGTTCAGGGGCGACTTCAACGTGTCGGAGGATTGCTTGACACTCAACGTTGTCCGGCCGGCCGGGGAACACAAGAAACCGCTTCCTGTCCTGGTTTGGATATTCGGCGGCGGCCTGTATACCGGCTCCATTGTAAGATACAAAAACCCTCTCCCTGCTCGAGGCCTATCACTAAGACCTCGACGTCTCTCAAGGCCGACCCGCAGTACAACCTCTCGGGCATCGTCAAAGTCAGCCAAGACATGGGCCAGCCCATAATCGGCGTGGCCATGAACTACCGTCTCAACATGTACGGCTTCCTGCAGACACCGCAGATCCTCGCCGAAGGGTCGAGTAACGCCGGCCTGCTCGACCAAAGACTGGCGCTCCGATGGATCCAGGAGAACATTGCGGCGTTCGGCGGCGACCCGGACCGGGTGACGATCTGGGGCGAGAGCGCCGGGGCGCAGAGCATCGCCTACCACCTCTTCAGCTATGACGGCCGCGACGACGGCCTCTACCACTCCGCCATCCTCGAGAGCGGCGGGCCGACCGGGGCCCAACTCCAGAATCTGGCGTACTACAACGCCCCCGTCGAGAACCTGACGCGGTCCGTCGGCTGCTGGACCGCCAAGGACCAGCTGGCCTGCCTCCGCGGCCTCAGCCAGGCGGACCTCTTTGCGGGGAACCCGAGCCAGGTGTGGAACCCGATGGTCGATGGGGACTTCTTGACGGGCTATCCGAGCCAGCTGATGCGCAGGGGCAAGTTCGTCAAGGTGCCGCTGCTCACGGGCGCCAACGATGACGAGGGCATCAACTTCAACCCCAACAGCCCCAAGCCGAACACGGGGGTGGACCTCTTCAACGGTTTCGCCTACTGGCGCTCCTACGGGCTCTCGCCACCAACGGTCCGCCGGCTACTAGAGCTGTACCCCGACGACCCCTGCGCCCAGCCGCCGCTCTCTATCACGGACTGCTCCGTGTATCCCGAGTACGGCCTGCAGTGGAGGCGGGGCGCCGCCATCGGCGGCGACCTGGTCATGATCTCGGGCCGGCGCAAGATGTGCGAGCTCTACGCCGGGCTGACCGGGGCCGACGCCCGGCCCGTCTACAGCTACCGGTTCGACCAGCTGCTGTGGGACCGGACGCGGCTCGAGGGCGTGCGGCACTTTGACAACGTCGCCTTCAGCTTCCAGAACATCTCGGGCCTGCTGGGGCCGTCCCCGCAGTTCGACAGCCACGCGCGCTTCGCCAGGGCCATCGGGCAGGCCTACGTCCGATTTGTCCACGAGCAGGACCCCAACCCGCGGGGGGGCGGCAACGCCACGTACACCAACGCCACCGGGTTGCTGCCGTTCTGGCCCAAGTACGACGTGAGCGCCCCGAAGAACATGGTCCTGAACGCCTCCGGGAGCTTCGTTGAGGATGACACCTGGAGGAAGGAGGGCATAGACTTCATCAACAGCTACGAGGTGGCGAGGGAGCTCCTTGCATGATGGGCTGGGCTGGGTGGCATTGAGTGTTCTGGAATACCCGGCAAGTGCGGAACCACACCAAGATACATAACCAAGGCGGTCCCCCGTAGGGCGGAACCATGCGTAGTTGAAAGAACGTGTGTGAACTGCAAAAAGGCGTCTTAATAAGCAAGGCTTTAATTTAAGTATGGCGTTCTCCCGATTCTAATCTCCGTACTCCGGTGGAGCCTATACCGACCCCGTGAGTTCGGCCATTCGGCCAAGATGACAGGGCAGATGAGTTCCTCCGTACCTGTGATGCAACGCAGCAACCATCACACCACACCGCTGCTGCCCAGCCGGCCATCGACGTCGGCCCCTTTCCCGAGGCGCGTTATCACGGTGGCATCCGCCGACCTGTAAGGTACTGCCCCTCGCTTGGTTTGCTCTCAGGGGACTCCGGGGAGCCGGGTCGGGTGACTATAAGGAGACCATTGGCATGCATCCGACGGCGTGTTGTACAGTCACTAGTACCAGAGTTGGCACCTTGGCATGGCCGGGACTCGTGGGGCTGGTTATGTGCTTTGGGCACAAATCACGAGAAGCAAACATGTGCTTCATGACATGAGGCGCACAGCGTCTTGGCCATCAAATCCAGCGCCCCCGGCCTCAATCAGACGTACACGAGTCGGTAGGTTCAACTTAGATATGGTTCCTGTAATCTATAACAAACGACTGTCGTGATGCGTCAGATGAACGCCCTTTCTTCGAAAACGCAAACTGCGCAAAAGCACAGTCGTGGTGTGGCTTGAATGCGCAGTACGAACGATGCTTTTCAGAAGCCGCTGTGTGTTGTTGGACAGGGTTTCGGCCCATTCGAGATTTCGAGCGGTTTTGCCTTTCGTGGCCCGAAGGGACCTCGCAATTAATGCTCTGCAACGTACGGAGTATTATATTTTGATTTTCCTAATAGACTCCACCGTCATTTAGTCAAGAAAGGGGTCACGTTGTCTGGACAAGAGTCAGTTGAATTGAACCATTTGTAGTTTAATCTGCACGGCTTTGCTTGGCGGCGACGCGGTTCAATAAGGTTATTACTGCGTCTTTCTGTATATTAAGCATATTCCGGTATGGTCTTTCGTTCCGAAACTATAGAACCAGACGGAGGGCCTGCATCTCATGAGTCTTCTCATCACCAGTTCAACGCAGCTTCGGTCGAATTGCAAATAGGTTTTCCGTAGGTGGCGTATACTCTACTCCTGGCAGAAATATCAACTTCCCCAGCCGGTATACTCCGTAGTCCGTAGCACCCAGCAAGGCCGCAAATCCCCCTTGCGTATCCGTACAGATACATATCATAACAAAGTACGGATAGGCCCCCCCCTTTTAATCTGATAACAGGGAAGAGGGGGCCAGTCCCAATGCTGACAGAGTCGTTGGACGATGATGGCCCGGGCGTATCAGTATGGGGGCCCCGTTAATGTTCCTGGTTATTCCCGGGGGGGCCGCAGACCGATCAAAGTTCAGAAAGGATAGCTCAGACAGACATGCATAGTAGTCGACCTCAAGGAGCGGATATTGTTCCTTGTCTTTCTCATACGTAATGATAAAACCCCCCAAAAATAACGTCTGCTGCACTCGACCGCGTCGAGCCAGAAACTCGAACGGCATCGGCACCCGGGCGATATCCAGCGTTGCTTGGCATCAACGCTAGCATCCCATACACCTTTCTGCGCCCCGTTCTAGAACCGGGGGTGGCCACTGGGTTATCTACTTTTCGACAGGTGAATCGGACGAGGAAGAGGGAGGGATGGAGGGGCACAGCTACGGAGGAGCGAACTCGTGCAACATCGGACGACAGGTAAACCAAACCCAAACTGCATCTATGCCTGTCTTCTATAGCTTGTCTTCCATAGTAATTACCTACTCAAAGTAGGTAGTACTACCTAACTAGGTAATTAAGCATTAAGTCTCTTTGCTAAGCCCCCATCGCTTCTCCGCCTCCCTCGCCTTCCCCATCACTTTTGACTTTCGGCCTTGTTCTCGCTTGAGTCGAGTGGAGGAGGCATGACACGGGTGGACAGGACCGTCTGGCGGGGATCAGAAGCTAGCAAAAGGCCCTCGGTGTTTGCACATCTCCTGCCCAAAGTGAATAGCTTCGGCCGGGATGCCGACTCGCCTCCGGTCCACAAGTTGCTAATGGGCGGTTTATTGGCATCCGGCACCACCCACTCGAGAGTTAACCGGTTTACCCGGCCGCCTCCCCCCCCCCCCCCGCGTAGATATTGCCTGGCTACTTGAGTGAGTATACACCCATCTTCAAGTTTCGCGCTCCACTGCACGCGACCTGCGGTTCAAGAACGGCTGCAGCGTTACTGCGTAGAGTTGCCTTGGCCTACCGAGTGCCGTGCCGCCGTCAAAAGTAACCAGCAAGCAACACCCCCTCCCATGGGTTCGGAGACACGGACAGGACAGCGAGAGTTGCATCAAGGAGAATCCATAAGGCGCAATACGCACGTCTAGAAGGCCGATCGTAATGTTCTTCTTGGCACCGGATGAGCCAATACTACATGGTCAGAATCCCTTGTCCAGCAGCAGTCTCCCGACCCGGGCGCCCGCACCTTGGCGACGCCGCGCACTCTGCCGAGGATGCGCATTCCCAAATGAAGGCGTCAGCGATAGAACGCGGCCGGCCAATGTCCTTTTGCCGTCGGCAACTACAGGCCCCTGGCTGTGTCACCACCGGATGTGAGCCGCCCCCTCCCCCTCCCTCGTCCGCCTCCAACGACCCCGGCCTACAGAGACATCTGGCAAAGAAGAGCAAAGTCTAATCTGTTGATTCTTCCAATCGCTCTCCAGCGATAGCGCGGCGGTGACAAACGCGAGCTCGCCACCAAACGAACGAGGGGATGCGAGCTAGCAGTGCTCCCCCCCCTTGTGCATAAGAAGAAGAACCGAGGCCGCGTCTGTCTGGTTCCTGACACGGGTCGGATGCGCCGCCAGGGACTAGGACCGGCCCAGAGGGGCTTGACCAACGACAGACGGAGACACTTGCCCGGAAAGGAAGGCCATCTGGTCGAGACAGACCTCGCGAACGATTCTCCGGGACAAGGGTAGGCCGGGTCAGGTAGTTGGAGCAATTTTACTCCCCCACCCTTGACCCCCGGGACCACCAAACGAGCCTCTCGTTAATGCAGCTCACAATGTACTAGGTGATCGTATGTATGTTGGCCACACTAATATCCGTACGCTGACGAGCATCAAGGTGCTTGTTTCTTCTTGCCGATGCATGGTGAGCCACTGAGTCGTTGTCGTACCGCCGCAGAGGCAACATGTCGCTGCATGCAATGTCCCACGTCCTGATCCTATTCGCTTGTGCTTTGCATACCTATCTATCTATCTACCTATCTATGTCCCTCATACCTGTCTCCCTGTTCGTCAACGGACCCCCTGGACGTGCCACCGCGTTTGTGCATCCACAGTTCCCATCCGCGTTGGTCTCTCTCTCGCCATCCACCTGCCTCGGCGAGCAAGCGTCTGGTTCGGCGTGCACAATGGCCCAACTTATTCCATGACGGCAACGACATGGGAGCCCCGGTACTGTCATTCGTGCTGCCCACTTGATTGGGGACGTCGTTTACGGCCGCTCTCTTCTTCCCCCTCGGTGGGCAACTCCCCGCCGTTGGAAGCTTGGGCTGCATTGCGACGTTATCCTGATGGGACTTACATATAAGTCGAGGCTCCCGGCGCGTCGCTGTCGTGAGATGTTTCCCGTCTCCCCAGCCTCGGTCTCCCTCAGGTCATCCGTCAGCCAAGCACCATGGTCAGAAGCAGTCTCTTGCTGCCGCTCGTCGCGGCGGCATCCGCCGTCCAGGCCTACGTCCAGTCCCCCAAGACCGTCGCCGGTGCCTTCATCGTCGAGTTGGAGGATGGTCAGGTTAGTCGCTTCCTAAGAGTACGACGCAAGAGAGAGCTCCCTGGCTAACCATTCCGTTCCCCCAACCAACAGGATGCCTCGGAGTTCCTCGCCAAAACCAAGGCTGACGCCGTCACCCGTATGAACCTGAATTTCACTCTTTTCAAGGGCGCCTCCATCCAGTTCAACGACCTGGACACGGCCGACGCCAAGGCCGCCCAGCTGGCCCAGCTCCCCTCGGTCAAGAACATGTGGCCCGTCCGCACCTACGGGATCCCCGACTCCGAGGTCGTCTGGACGGGCACACAAGGGCGCGACTACGTCGACGTGAAGAAGCGCCAGCTCGGCAACGACACCTTCTCTACCCACGTCCAGACCCAGGTCGACAAGCTCCACCGCAACGGCGTCACCGGCAAGGGCATCAAGGTTGCCGTCATCGACACCGGCATCGACTACCTCCACCCGGCCCTCGGCGGCTGCTTCGGCCCCGGCTGCCTCGTCAGCTACGGAACCGATCTCGTCGGAAACAACTACGACGGTTTCAACGAGCAGGTCCCCGACCCCGATCCGATGGATTGCGGAGGCCACGGAACCCACGTCGCAGGCATCATCGCGGCCCAGTCGAACCCCTTTGGGTTCCTCGGCACTGCCCCCGGCGTCACGCTCGGTGCTTACAAGGTGAGAGGACAGCACAGTATCATCCTTGGGGGGGATCACTCGCTCACGTGCTCTTGAACAGGTCTTTGGCTGCGAGGGACAGGTCGGCAACGACGTCCTGATCGCCGCCTACAACCGCGCCTTTGAGGAGGGCAGCAACATCATCACCGCCTCCATCGGCGGGCCCTCGGGCTGGACGGACGAGCCCTGGGCCGCCACCGTCTCGAGGATCGTCGATGCCGGCGTTCCCTGCACCGTCTCCGCCGGCAACTCGGGCGACCAGGGCATCTTCTTCGCCTCCACCGCTGCCAGCGGTAGGCACGTCACCGCCATCGCCTCGTTCGACAACGCCGTCACCCCGGCTCTTCTCATCGAGAACACCTTCACCGTCGCCGGTGGCGCCCCTAGCACCTTTGCCTACACCCCCGGCGAGCCTAGCGAGTGGGCCGGCGTTGAGCTCCCCCTCTGGGCCATCACCACCGACTCTAGCTCCGACGCCGCCCTCGGCTGCGACCCTTACCCGGCTGGCACCCCCGACCTGAGCGGCAAGATCGTCCTCGTCAAGAGAGGCGTCTGCACCTTTGTCGTCAAGGCCCAGAAAGCCGCTGCCGCCGGCGCCAAGTACATCATGGTCTACAACAACGTCCCCGGCGCCGGCTCCGTCAGCGTCACCGCCGTCCCCGAGATCCTGGCCATCGGCATGACCACCCCCGACCAGGGCGCGGCATGGCTCAAGTCCATCGCCGCAGGCTCCGAGGTCGTCCTGAAGATGACCGACCCCGAGAAGGCCGAGCAGATCCTCACCCAGTCCGTCAACACCGCCACCGGCGGCTACGTCTCCAGCTACAGCTCTTGGGGCCCCAACTGGGACGGCCAGCAGAAGCCCCAGTTCGGCGCCGTCGGAGGCAACGTCCTCTCCACGTACCCCAGGGCCCTCGGCTCCTACGCAGTCCTCTCCGGCACGTCCATGTCCTGCCCCCAGACCGCCGGTATCGTGGCCCTGATCGCCGAGGTCCGCAAGACCCTGGACCCCGCCACCATTGAGAACCTCCTGTCCGCCCACGCGAACCCCGTCAACTTCAACTCCGGCAGCGGCCCCGAAGGCCTGCTTGCCCCTGTGTCCCAGCAGGGCGCCGGTCTCGTCCAGGCCTACGACGCCGCCTACTCCACCATCCTCCTCAGCCACTCTAGCCTCTCGTTCAACGACACGGACAACTTCATCCCCGAGCTCAACTTCACCATCAAGAACACCGGCTCCGCGGACGTCTCGTTCGACCTGAGCAACGTCGGCGCCGCCACCGCCTACACCTTTGAGACCGCCGGCGACTTGACCCCCGCCCTCTTCCCCAACAACCTGACGGCCGAGCACGCCACCGTGGCCTTCAGCGAGAGCAAGGTCTCGGTGCCCGCCGGCGGCGAGGCCACCATCCTCGTCACCCCTACCCCTCCCACCCTCGACGCCGCCCGCCTGCCCGTCTGGTCGGGCTACATCGCCATCAACGGCTCCGACGGCTCCAGCATGTCTCTGCCCTACATGGGCATCGGCGGCAGCCTCCACAGCCACGTCACCATGGACGAGGCCCTGATGACCACCTCCACCAGCGCCACGGCCGCCGAGTACGCGCCCGTCGCCAGCAACTACACCTACGTCCTGCCGCCTCCCGGCACCGCCAACAAGACCGACGCCGTCGTCCCGGCCCTCGCTATCGACATGGTCTTCGGCTCCGCCCTAGTCCGCGCCGACCTCGTCCCCCTCACTACCTACCCCCCCAACATCACCCACAAGGTCTTCGGCACCAAGACCCTCGGCCAGCCCCGCTCGTTCCCTTACACGTACACCTCCCGCGGCGTCTTCGCCGTCAACTGGGACGGACAGATGGACGACGGCAGCTACGCCCCCGCGGGCAAGTACAAGTTCTCCGTCAAGTCCCTGCGCGTTTTCGGTGACGCCTCCAAGTTGGAGGAGTACGACGTCGCCGAGACCCAGCCTTTCCGCATCATCTACGGTGCCGCCAACGCGACGGCCCCTGCGAGACACTAGAAAGGGGCTTGTGTGTGTGCGTGTAATAATAATGATGCGTGTCTCTACGACATTACTTTTAATGTAGTTAGCTTATCAAGGCAGAAAAACAATGTCTAATATTCCTTAAACTCCTGCTTCTCCCCCTCTTTGAATACGGTCGTCCTAGGCCCAACTGCCGAACCATGCGGTAACGATGACACTGTTGAGCCCATCATCGTTTTTTTATTATTTTTTTTGCATTATGTGTTTCTAAGGCTAGCTAGCCATACTCAGTCACTTCAACGAGACAAGATATGACGGGCCTACGAGGTGATCAAGCCTTGATGCCCAACACGTTTGTGCTCCATGTGACCGCTTTGTATCCGGGGGACTTCCATCGAGCATGACGTGAGTTCGAGCACATGACTCTCCAGGTGAAGCGGGACTTGCTGCCCGTCACAGGAAAGCCAGCCTACGATCGTCAACACAGGCTTGCGCAGACTAACTAGGCAGAAAAAGCATCAGCATCCATCATCTCCAAAGTCAAGTCTTGGCCACCAGGAAGGGCAAAATAATAATAACAATAATAAAGCTTCGTGCTCAGGCGCGCCAGTGGCGTCTGCCCCAGCCCCCTCTGCTCTGTCATGGTGCACCCTCTCTCCCCCCTCACAATCCACTCCCCCAACGAACCTCGCTCGCAATATCTTAGCTTCAACTCTAATGCCCTAGAACAGAGCCAGCCAGGGACCTCGGAACGGTCCGGTACTCGACAGCGGCAAAAAGAAACAGCATCTACCGAGTTTCAGAAGCGCCTGGCTCGGATCGAACCGGAGGAAGCGGGCGTTTATATCAAAGGTCCGAGCGGGCGAGGGTCTTGCAAGAGCCGCCTCGCCTCCGTCGTCGACGACGACGGAGGCCCGTTGTTTTGGTGTGGCGAAGTGAGGCCGCCTCTCGATTAACTCAGGGTTCGTCCCATGTCCCCCTCTCCCAACTGTGATTCCTCCCCCGCCACCGCTGGTTCGGGAGCAAGTCAGATAGATCATCCCATCTCGCATGCTTCGCCGTGTCAGTTCGCCTCCGCGTTTCTGTCCGACTGTCTGACACATGTCCGTCGCCGGTTCGGGCCAGCCAAAGCCCCAGAGAGAAGATGTGCTCCGTCCGAACCCTCGACGAATCGCATTGTTTCCGGGACACGAAACACACACACACACAGGCTCTCATTCGCCCGAGTTGCCGGCATGCAAAAAGGGCCTGTGAGTGAAGGCAGGGCGAGCAGGTCCATCCATGGCTTGGCAGCGTATGGGAAACATAAACAAAAAACAAAAAGCGCGCAACCCCTCCAGCTCTCGAGCGCGTCTCAACTCTGCTTTCTCTTATGCCAAGAAACTTTTGGTCTCATCTACTGGGGAACCCTTCCCGCTCGCCGCTTAGTCACCGGCCTCGTCGAACGGATGGGCAGGCGATTTGGTCTCGTCAACCGACGAAAAAGACGGGCTCTGCTCTACGGTATCATTAGCTTCCGACCAAATGTGTCAGTCGTAAGAACTGTAATGTAATGATGACGATGGGATTTGGAAATCTTTGTGTCATACTTCGGGGGGGGGGGGGGGGGGGGGGGCATTGAAGTGCATTTGGCGACCTTTTGGGTGTCAAAGTGCCAGGTTGATGCGGTCGATCTGCTTTTCTCGAGATATACACTACTGTCTTACTTTAGGGCTTTAGGATAGCCTTTTTACTGGAAAGTATTGACAGTCGAACTGATATCTGTCGTGAAAACCCGGCTACACGGAGCTATCCCATTGAGTGCCAAGTGACCTCACATAACCCAAAAATGGGTCTATGTAAATAATTACTGACAGCTATTGGACAGTCAGCCTGGATTGCTGTACTCTTATTGGTCTGAGGTTATGTGAGGTCACTCGGCACTCAATGGGATAACTCCCCAGTCGGCACAGTATGAACGTTGACCTAAAACAGATTCACGCAAGTTCCTCCGTTTGGGAACATCAAGTTGAATTTCTTTTAGAAGCCTGCTTCACGCAAGGGTTTTCTTACAAATGGCTAGCTGCGCTAACTTGGTTGCGCAGAGGAAGAAAAAAGCACATGGAGAGGGCTTCTGTCTCTCAGACGTTTCCGAGCCATGTTGCTATATGTAGAACGACAGTCCAATCTTGTGCGTAGGTTCTGCTCTCGGAGGCTATAGTAGACGTTATTTCGACATCGGAAGAGACATCGTCGAGGAGCCCCCCAAGCTTAAAGCAGTGACTAGCGCACATTGTCTGTTTGCGGCGGTCTCTAGCGCGATTGCCGGACTATTTTTGTATCGCGGGCGGCGCGTGCCGGCGTGGACGGTCGGGAGGTCTTCTCATCGGTCGTCTGACCACTTTCTTGATGCAAACATGGCCTGTCCCCCCCCCGGCTTGTCCCGTAAGAGCCGCCAACTCGAAAACGGCGCGACCTCATGCTGGCCCCCTCCGCGGGGCGACGAAGCAGCTACGCAACGCCTCGACGGCGGTTGGCCCCGTTGACGAAGAAGCTGAGCTGGACGAGCACGGCCAGCCAGACGTGACGTCGTCCGGTCGCAGCTCGAGGCTCAGGTGTTGTTGATGTTGCTTCCAGGCGGCGCGGATCACCGTGTGAACGAAGCCGTTCTGGCAGACGGTGACGGCGTCCGCGTCCGACACTGATGTCTCTGGGCCGACTCCCGGGCTTCATCCTCATGCGGCACGTCCCGGGGGGCAAAAGGTTCGGTGACTTGGCTCGTCGAGCGGTGTATCTGCCCGCGGCTTTGTCGTGCGGTCGGATGGTGGAGCCGTGATGCCAGGGACCCCTTACAGCCACCTGTCCTGGCCGCAAATGACGAGCAACGCCGCCCGCCATCCGTGTTCTCTCTCGCAGGCTCCGCTTCCTACATGGACGACAAGGGAGACCGGCGTTGTTGAACATGGAGGCCCTGCCGGGACGTTGGTCGTACGATGTATCCGTATGTATGTACTCCGTATGGTTGGCGGGGTCTGAATCCATCTCGGCAACATCTTGGTGTTCCGCTTCAAGTCAGGAGATGAATGATAGAATGGAACTGATGATGAAAGGCGGTACCCCGACAAGTGTCGGGACGCTAGCATTGTAGTTGATTTGTGACGTTTTATCACAGGTAACTGTTTCCATCTCTTCCATGTCCGAGTAGAACAGCAGGCAACGATGTTATGAACGTTGATTCGCATCCTTATCAAACCAAGCTGAATCAAGCCCCTTGCACACCACTACAAATGACAACCTCACCTCGACAACCTCGCGTGGACCAGACTTGCTCGGTTCAGTTTGACAAACTAATAGCGGTAGTTGGAGTGTCTATATTCATACATCGTAGAAGGTATTATATCCATATCGCATTCTAGGCCCCTTGATAACCCCCGCGGCTTCTGCTGTGGCAGTCGTCGTCTGTATTTGCACCAGAACCACCAAGTAAAAAGAAAAAAAACATAAAAAACAAAGCAACCCTTCAATCTCCGTGATATGTTCAGATGGCCCGTTAGCGCCAGCCCATGGTGTCTTCCTCATCTGTCTCTCCTCCAAAATGCTCTCTGATCCTCCCGTCTACGTGCTTCCACATGTTTCGGTACCCCGATCAACGCAAAGCCATTCGACAAAACCCTTTACTTATTTATGGCAGCATCGCGGGCGATGAACTTCCCGAGCAGCTGTCCTCGTCAACGTACCCCTTCTCGTTGCCCGAGTCGATGTCGCTCTCGGTCGCCCACCGCCCGGGGCACCCGGGAATGTCGCGCTCGTGCTCGCGGTACACCTTCTCGCGGTCGCCCTCCTCCTTACGCTGGCGGAGATTCATCGTCAGGGACGGCGGCTTGGTCGAGATTGGGCCGCTCTTCTTCTGGTCGCGCGTGTCGACGTCGGGCATGCCCAGCTTCATCATCTTCTCCTCGTGCTCCTCCTCCTCCTTGGCGGCCTCGAACATGGACCGCAGCAGGTCGGCCCTCTCAGGTGTGCGGATGATGGTGTCGAACTCGAAGGGGGCCGGCTTGGCGATCAGAAGCGGGGTGTAGTCGTTCCAGTGGACGGGGACCTTGGTACCATCGGCGTTGCGCTTGTGCTGGATGTTGAAGGCCCAGGCCATGCCGCCCATGGTCAGGAAGAGATCCTGGTCGACGATGGGGACGCCTTGGCAGGTTCTGCGGCCGAACCCAAACTGGCTGAATCCGTCGAGGGCGGGGAAACGGGTGAGAGGCTCCTTGTAGGTCGGGTACTCGGGCAGCAGCCAGCGGCCGGGGTTGAAAGACTCGGGGTCGGGGTACATGGATTCGTCACGGGTGATGCCCCTTGGCAGTCGTTAGCTCGGACCAGTTGGCCGGGAGTGAACTCTATACTTACCACTCAAGAGCGTGAATGGTGGCGCCCGCGGGGATGAAGTAACCGTTGTAGACGTCGTCCTTCTCAAGCGCGTGGGGAATGCCTGCGAACCAATGTCAGCCAGCCGAACCTCAGAGCAAACGCCTCACCACGCCACCGACGGACTCACCAGTAGGGACAGGGGGTCTCCAGCGGATGACCTCCTTGACGACGGCTCTCAACATGGGCAGCTTCTCACGGTCCGCCCACTGCGGGCATTTACCTCCGCAGACCTCGTCGATTTCCTTTTGCAGCTTGGCCTGCCACTCGGGGTAATGCAGCATGGCGAGGAGGAAACTCTGGATGGGGCTGCCGATGGTCAGAGCACCGGCGATGGCCATGAGACCGACGACGTTCTGGGCCTCGTTGAGATCGCCCCATTTGCCCTTCTCGTTGCCAAGGCCCTCGGTGATGAAGGTGCTGATGAAGCTCGGTTGCGCGGTGCCCTTTTCAAGCTGGTCCTTGACGTACTGAACGTTGCTGGTGAACTGCTTCGACTCAATCTCGTGGCGTTCCTTCTCCTTCTTCTTCCACGGCGACAGCGCAGCTGGGACGTGCATGAGAAAGGAGACGACGTTGGGAAGAGCACCGGCGGGCGAGATGGTTTCAAGCAGGCCAAAGGTGGTCTTGCGCAGGATACGGGCGGGGTGGGCAGAGCCCCAGGAGAGACGGCTGACAGTACGGCTGGTGAACTGCTCAATGTACTCGCGATACTCACTGGGCTTCTGGTACAGCAGCCACAAGAAACGATCACGCTCGCGGGTCGGGTAGTCGTGGAGCTCCTGCTTGTCACTCTGGTTCATGAGGTGGTGGCAAAGCTTGCGCTGGCGCTTCCAGGTTTCTATACGGATTGTCAGTCAGCGCCAACAGGAAATCTTTACACGGGTACGCGTACCTGTGCGGCCGAGGAGGGCGAGGTAGTCGCCGCTCGTCCTATTGTCCGGAAGGTTGGGGATCATGGGCCGGTCAGAGTAGATGATATTGCGGCGGCCGAGGAGGTCGTGGGCAACCTGCTCCGAGGAGATCCAGATGTGGACGGAACCGAACATCTCTTGCTGGTAGATGGGACCATACTCCTTGCTCCACTCGTAGAACTTGAGCCAAGCCGCCTCAGCTGGTACATCGTGAACACGTCCGATGAGAGGGAGACCTATAGTACCATGAGCCACATGTCAAGATACAGTTTGTCAACAATGTTAAGATAAGGCCACGTACCCTTGGGCCCTGGGAGAGGCTTCGCCCCCTCAGGAAGCTTGCTCTTGAGCTTGATGGCAGTGTACAACCGCCATGCGCAGAAGACGATGAAGGCGAGAAGAGCCACGCCTATGGCCATGATGAGAGGGCAAGTGGATTGCACAGATATAAAAAGAGGAATCAACCCTCAACGGTGTAAGGAGGGGGGGGGATGAAGAAGCGAAAATTCCAAAGACGTCAAAGGTCGGGGTTGAAGGGGAAAAGAGTAGAGAATAAGTCCTATTGTTGCAGGAGAACAGAAACTAGAAGAACCGGGATGACGGACCTCGAGGGTGTGCCTCTCAGCTGTTATTAAGAAGAGTCAGGGCCGAGTTGAGCCATCCGGTCATGGGCGCCCGAGCGGGCCGATGGGGAACGGCCAAAACGGTCCTTTATTCTTGTTGGCTGGAGACATGACTGATCGCTTTTGGGCATAGGTACTCCGGATTCCCCAAGCGCCAATGCCAAATTCTTCCACATTGCCAACTCACTAGATGGTGGGTGGATGTGCAACAGGCGACGGCAGCGGAGGCAAGCATGTCAGACCGACCACATTATCTTCCGCCAAGTCGTCCCTCCCAAGCCCAATGATTGAACGCCCTGAGGCTTGGTAAGGTCCGGGATGAGAGGATTGGTTATCGTATCCAAACATAGCACACCGTGACATGCGGCGCTTGCAGGTCAGCCTTTCCGGTAGCTCGACGTTTTCCCCGTGGAATCGTTCGTTCCTGGCCTGACATGTCGTGGACATCAAACCTCCTCAGCGATTCACGAGATACCCGATTCGCTTCGAGAGAGACACGCCACCCAGAGGGAGAGGGAGAGTGTGAGTGTGGGCGTGAGCAAAGCTTACACAACGCCTCAGAGTATCACCTCCAGAGCTGACGGAGACCTAGCAAATACCGACGCCCGTCCTTGCGTCTTTAGATCCATGTCATCATGGACGTCAGCAGGGGTGTGCCTTGGCTGTTTAGGGCCCAGGGAGATGGTTAGGATATTGGTTGACTGACTGTAAGATGTCTGCGTGTTGCAGCCGCGGGAGCTCCAAGCACAAGGGGAGGGGGCAAAAGATGAGCCGAGTCGCCATCCCGCCGCTGCGAAGAGTGCTGGCCAGGTGTTCCACGTCGAACCCAGTGAAGGGAAAGGATCATCCTGGTCCCACACATGGTCTCATCGTCTGGGCATCTGAACTCGCGCCCTGACATCAAGGGCTTCAGGTAGAGCTGCTGCTGTTTGGTGGGTGCTGGGCTCGAGGCGTCGAGTTCGGGCTCGTCCGACCTCGGCACTAGGTAGCACGAAGCCACTTTGCCTCACAGAGACACTCGCTATGCAGCTAAAACCTTGAACTCCCCTCGACCCCCCCCCCCCCCCCCCCCCATAGTTTCTTTGCAGAGTATCCGTATATGGTACCGAGAAACTGACATTTCTTCTCTGGGAACATTCTAGGCCAGGAACTCCCGCTAGGGCAGTATTTCTGTTTGCCCGGGGGTTTTCTCATAGCTACAAGAGAAGATGCTAAGGCCGAGTTGCGCGATGATCCATGACGGATGCACCGACAACGCCCATGACCCGCACGCAGCCTGGGCGAAATGTCAGTCTCGCTCGGTCTTGACTCAACTTGCTTGGCCTTGGCTGGGAAAATGTAACACAAAAACGAACGGATATACGGCCGCTACACTGTCTTCTTCTTGGGAGAGTCTGGAGGACTTGTGTGATAAAAGTACGTTGACTTGGTCAGCCAACTCTGGATGTGGTGGTCACTAATGTCGATCAACTGCAAGCCACGGCGCCGCTGCGTCCCCTGTTCAACCGGAGTCCAGCCAAGAAGATAGGCGTCAAATAGAAAGCCAGTCAGAACCATCGAACAGCCATCGCAACTCTAGCGTTTGAGCGTATGCAAGATTCGGTGTTTGCAGGGATTAGGACACCCTAGCGGCACCCGAGCGGGACGATCATTTCGTTGGCGCCCAGGGATGGGACTCCCCCACGTAGGTCGCCGAGTGTAAGACAAAGGCCACCCTCAGCTGCTGGTCCGTCGAGGCCACTTCGAGGGAGCTAAGAGGACGCCACCAGGTACAGCCCATGGTAGGGTAGGCGGTCGCACTATTTGCGGTTACCGGTCAAGAGTCTGCTTTGACAGTCCAAGACGGGCCACGCTTTTCCTTCACCTGCAAAAAGGGGTCAGTTTGCTCCCCCAGACGAAACACACTCGTCGCGACCTTGGACCTGTGCAGTGCAGTGCTGTGCTGTGCTGTGCTGTGCTCCAATGTCATGTATACGATCTGCTTTGCTCAGCTCAGCTCTGCTCTGCTCTGCTCTGCTCTGCTTTGCTCTGCTTTGCTCTGCTTTGCTTTGCTTTGCTTGTCGATAGCAGCCCTACTGGGATTGCTGCTGCCGCCACCATGCACCCTCAGTTGTCATTGTAGTCAAGTCTTGGGCCGTTTTTGAGTCTTGTGTATATGTATGTGTAAATGTGGGTATGGGGTGTCTAGTAAAATATAGATCTTGAATTATTCAGCGCTAGTGAGCTGGTGCATGCGAGTCCTGTGTGTGTCCTGTGTCGTTCATGCCGTCTGTCCGACGACGGTGAACGGGGACTTGGATCACACCGAGACAATCGATGGGCTGCTCTCCTCTGCTCGAGGTCGTCTCTTCGTCATACGATGGCGCATTGGCAAAGGTCGCCACGGCGTCGAGCGCCGCCACATTTATGGCTGACAGCTAGTCGCCGTTGTGCCGCCGGCCTAGGTAGGTCGCGGCATCTCCTTCATCGTCACCGCTCATTCATCCGTATTGGTCACTGGAATGAATGCTGTCGGCGCCGTTGACACTAGGCTCACGAAACCTGGCTCCGGTCTTCCGAGCAAGGAGCCTGTATCGAGCCCGCATTTTTCTTCCTCCACTCCTCGCCTCACATAATGGCCTCCGTCATACAGCTGACAATTTACATCCTATTTGGTTGGTCAGCGCTAGGTTTCACGTGCAAGCCAATACCGAGCAGGCGGTATCAGCAGCAGCAGCAGCAGCAGCAGCAGCAGCATCAGCAGAACTCCAGTGGCTGCAGCACTGAAGCAGATTATTATGCAACTCACCTCTCGACAGGGGACAGTCCCAGCAGACGCATGCCGTTGTAGAGCACGGTCCTGGCAGATGAGTACAACGCCAGGCGGGCCTTCTGGATCTCGGGCTCGCTTCCGACAATGCGCAGGACGTCGTAGCTGCTGCTGACAACGTGCGTGAGGCGGAACAGATACGTTAGCACGGTAGTGGGCTCCAACGTCTTTAGCGTGTTCTGGACAACGTCGGGATACTGGCTGACGACGCGGATGAGCTCGATGGCATGCTTCTCCGTCAACAAGCTGAGGTCGGCCTTGACGACCTCTTCTTCCGGAACGCCGGCCTTGCGGAAGATGGAGCACAAGCGCGCGTGGGCGTACTGGAGGTAAGGGCCGGTGTCACCCTCGAACGAGGTCATGGTGTCCATGTCGAACTTGTAGTTGTTGATCCTGTGCAGGTGATATAACGTGTTAGTGCAACCGGGACAGCGGCACGGGGAAAAGCACCGACAACATTACCTCTTTCCGCTCATGTCCTGGACCATGACACTGCTGATGCCAAGGATGTCGGCGGTAGCCTCCGGGTTCTCGACCTGGGAGTACTTGGTCTCGTTCTTCTTCATCACCTCGTGCATCTTGTCTCCTACGTCGCGCAGGATGTCGTCCAAGAACTTGACGGTGCCCTTTCGCGTGCTCATTCCGAGCACCATGCCGAAGTTGATGTGCTGGCACTTCTTTGCCGTTTCGGGGTAGCCCATCAGCTCGATGATCTTGAAGAGCTGCTTCAGGTGCAGATCCTGCTGGGAGGCGACGACGTAAATCATGTGATCAAAGTTGTACTTCTTCTCGCGGTGCAGGAGCTCGCTGATGTCTCGGGTCAGGTACAGTGCTGTGCCGTCCTTCTTCCGGATGATGGGGCGCTCCAGGCTCTTGCCAGCTTTGCCAGGGATGTGCTTGGAGAAGTCAATGATGACGGCGCCCTCCGACTCCTCCGAGATGTTCATGTCCTGGAGCTTCTTGGCCGCGGCCTCCATGTCTTGCTCGGAAACCTGACTCTCACCCGAGTACTCGTCAAAGTGGATGTTGAGGCGGGCGTACGTCTCCTTGTAGCGGGTGATGCTGAGATCACGGAAGCGCCTCCACTGAGCAACGGCAGCCTCGTCGCCGGCGACCATAGCCTTGAAGTACTTGCGGGCCTGCTCGTCCAGGCTGTTGTCCTTGAGGGCGGCGACGTCCTCGCCAGCCTGCTCCTTGGCCGCGATCTGCTCCTTCTCGTCGCTCATGGCAGCGTTGATCTTGACGTAGACCTCGTACAGGTGGTTGATGGGGTCCGCCTTGAGGGCGTCCTCGCTACCGAAGCGTTCAAAGCCCAGGGCCAGGAGGCCATACTGCTTGCCCCAATCGCCGAGGTAGTTGATGCGGGTGACATCCCAGCCGGCGCCGTCGTAGAGGTTGGCGATGAAGCCGCCGATGATGGTGCTTCGCAGATGACCGGCGTGGAAAGGCTTGGCAATGTTTGGCGAGGAGAACTCGACAATGATCTTCTTCTTACCCTGGGAAGGGTCCTCGGGGTTCTTGAGGCCGTTGTTGGGGTTCTTGCCGAAGGCCTGGCCGCGGTTCCGGACCTGGGGGATGAGGAGCTGGGACAGGGGTCCGGCCTTGAACCAGAACTGGAGGAAGGAGCCGTTCTGGAGGGAGATGGGCTTCTCGATCAAGGGGGACTCGGGGAACTGCGAAGCGGTGCAACGTTAGCCAACTGCTCTGGCGGAGGGCGGAGGGCGGAGGACGGAGAGTGGAGGGGAAAAAGCTCGGCGCGTCTGGTATCCTCGCTCGACGACGGCGGAACGTACCTTTTCGAGCCACTCGGCAGTGAGCTCGGCAGGCTTCTTGCCCTTTATGCGCAGGGCAGGGACGGCCAGAACCATGTCACCCTTATCCAGGCTCTGGGTCCACTGCAGAGCATTGTAGATGATGGTCTTCTCGACTCCCGTAACATCGTGGAGCAGCGAGGTGATGTGGGAGCGGTAGATGTCGATTGGGTTGACGTCGGGGTAGCAGCCGGGGAAGGACTCGAGCTTGCCGATAGACAGCTTCTCCAGCTGAACCGTCAGCTGGTCGGCCATTGTCGCGAGATTGGCGGGGGTGGGGTTGCAGGGAGGATTGACGAGAGACGATAGACTCGGGGACGAGGACGAGAAGAGGCGGGAGGCCGGTCGAAGATGGTGGAAGGTCAAAGGCGAGGCTGAAGAGGCTCCTCGGCGAAGGCTGGTGGTATAAACGTGGGCTGAACGAAGTGAAGACGAAGGAGAGAAGAGGAAGCGCGCGACGCTAGTCATTAAGAAACTTGACTGGGTTTTGCCAGGGGTGGACAGGAGGAGGAGAGGGGGATGGAGGGGCAGAAGGGCTTTGTCGCATAGAGGGGGGGAAAAGATGGAAAAAATAAAAATAAAAATAAAAATAAAAATAAAAATTGCGGCTGGACCCCAAGCACTGAGTCACCAGCCCCATTCGTGGCTGTGGTTGGTCATTCACCGAGGCTGAGGATTCCTCACCGAAATGAGGGGTAACAGTGACATCCCAAGGAGGATTGTGCTTAGGTAAGCATCTCAATGCACACCGAGGAAATGTCCCATTGTAGTCGGTGAGTGAGTCGGTGCACTGCGTCTCTCACCAATATATTAACTACTTGATGGTTCCAATTGTCGTCTATTGTTTCCTGAACACTACATTAGTGTATCATGAGATGGCCGATATATGGGGGTGTGACTCAGGAAATTGTTGACTGACTCATAAGCGCAAACTCGTGCAAGACTCATTGTTTCTATAACTGAACTCGACTCTCAGCCTCCCTGGCTGTGTTATGCGTACGTACGTCTTTAGCTTTTTGGTCTTAGGGATATAACATGCTTAATTGCCAAGTAAACATCTTTATGGGCCTGTATGAACCTGTATTTCCCCGACATATGCTTGCACGAACGTAGAAGGCGTCTCCAGGGTCGTATAGGAGCATACGTGCCTTCCAATTCCCAATACACCATTAATAAAGCTCCCACCACTAACACTTCACCATCAGTAGCACTTCAAATCGTATATCACACAACAAAAGTCATATACTATACTGTAAGGTTTAGCAACATACCGTATAATCTTTTCTGATATGCCATACAACCCATTGTTGTCGTAATATCTTTCTTCCTGCCTTTACTGTGGCTCTCTTACTAGTGGGTTGAATTTTGATACTGTTAAACTGATATATTTGTCTGTCATATCGTTGTAACTGGTACTCTGTTGGGCTGGCCTTTTGCATCTGCACTACTTCATACTCCTATCTTACCGCAGTTACAACACAGTATATTTGTTCTCTCCCCTCACGCCAAACATAATACATAGACACAAACAGACAGACAGCCAGCCATTCCTTACTCGGCTCAAGCATGGACTGTTGCCAACACCACATGTTATGCCTCGATACAAAAAAGAAGTAGGCCATCTGTGTTGATTAACATCGAACTTGATGGGATCTGGCTTTTGCCTCTGGCTCGTTCATACATGTAGACCACGAGGCATAATCAACATCCAACTTGTTCTCCTACATGAATGTTCATGCTCCTGTGCTTGCATTCGGACCTAAGGCTAGACTAACCCCCGAGTACTTTCAAGTATACATAGCCATCTGGTCTAGCTCTGCGCGCCTATAGCCTCTCCGACATTATACGGGCTTGCGGAGCGGTGCATCTATGCCATCTATTGCACTGGATAACTGCTACCCGACTACTTTGGCTACGCCAGAACGTGTATGAACACCTTTGAAGGATCTGGTTTCTCTGTTCGGGACTTTCTTCACGACCTCCCTGGCGATTGCCTCACGGCCTGAGTCCGTAGTAAACTTGGCTATTTCCACGAGCAGCGGATCATCATTCAATCGTCTCATCTCTAAAATATATAAATCCCATGAAAACAAGTGGTATTAACCCTCTCCCTCGTCCCCCCGTCATTATACACGTCTAGAAAGAATACTCCTCCACAAACAGGTGGATGCCCTGCGCCCCCGTCCCCTTGTGCACCGCCCTCTCGTCCGACAGCGCGGCCACGCAGTTCCGGACCGAGCTCGTCAGCGGCCGTCCTCCGCACACCACGACCGACGTCTCGCCGCCCGCCGCCTCTACCGGCTCCCTGATGAGCTCCTCGAGGTCCGGCCGGCAGTAGTACTCCCTCACCATGCCCACCATGGAGCCGCTCCGCGGCCGCTGCGTCAGCTGCACCCCGTCCCCTTTCTCCAGGTCCAGCGCGGCTCGTTTCTCTCGACAACAGTCCCCGCCGACGGAGCCGTCGGACGGGTCCCTGCGGTGCTGCGCCGCCGCGGCGGCGGCCGCCGAAGACTCATAGATACTGAAGTGACTGGGGGATTGGATACGCCTTCAGAACCGGCGATTCGTCAGGCGATTTCAGAAAAGCTTTCCGGAATCAGGTCGGCCTAATCTCGCTCCCCGACGGTAGCAAAAATACTGACTGGATCATATTCGCTCTGAATATGTCAGTCGGGATTCATGACCACCATGTAACGCACGTAGGGGGGTGTGAATATGGAGCGCGAAGCCTACTTTGTGCGTGTAACGTCGAGCCTGGGATTCCATACCTGGGCGGCTTGGATGGGAGGGGGGCATCCGGAATTAGGGATGACACATCTATACTTGAGAGGATCCCCGTACCGACTAGCGGAAGGAGCTTGCTGTGCAACCAATTGCGACCTCTAAAGTGTTCAAGCTTTCCACCCCTAATCGAGCCGGTAGGGTCTCCCGTTTTCAATTCTGCGAGCCTAGTCGCTCGGCTTCGGCAGAAAACGAGGCGAGTCCATAAGGTAATCTCTGTGCTGATTCGTGAGCAAACAGGTGAGCCCAAATATGGAAGCAATCCGTCTCTCAAGAAAAATAGCAGCCGCCGCGTGTAAAACTCAATCTCCTCGCCCTGGCGCGCAAGGAGCACGAACTCGACCCGCGTCGTGCAGCCCCGCCGCCGCCGGCCGCTCTGCACGATGCTCTCGAGGATGGGCAGCGTGAACGACGCCCCCGTCGACGCCGAGATGAGAACCATGGTCTCGTAGATGTCCCACCGCGGCGGCGCCCCGTACGGGCCCATCACGAACCCCGTTAGCGCTTCCCTCTTGCTCCCCCCCGACGACGACGACGACGACTCCAACGCGTTCTGCGCGTACCGGTGCAGCCGCTTCGAGAAACCACCGTGCGACCGGATTACCAGCTGGACGCTGTTGCACACGCACGTGTCCGGCAGCTGGTGCGCGCAGGCGATGGTGTACGGGTGCGCCTCCAGGGGCCCGACCCGGGGCAGCCAGAGGTACAGGTGCTGGCCAGCCTTCCACGAGAAGTGCACGTCTTTGATCGTCAGGACCGTCGTTGACGGGCCCACCGCCTGGACCTGGACCTCGTGCCCCAGGCGCCTCGTGCCCTTGCACGTCGACCGGTCCGGCGCCCGGAGCCGCATGTTCTGCCAGGCGAGGAACGCCCACCGTGCGAGGCGGTCGAGGCAGACGAGGGCGATCGAGAACCAGAGGTACTGCTGCGCGTAGTTGGGGATGTGGACGTACACCAGCCAGAGGAAGAAGGCGGCCGTCAGGACGTGCTGCGCGACGAACAGCTCGTACGCCATGCCGCGGAAGGGCCGCACGCCGACGAGGAACGTCCAGACCAGCAGACCCCACGCCCCGAGGCCGTACTTGATGGACGGCAGAATGCTCAGCTGCTCCTCGACGAAGTCGGCACGCACCCACTCGGTCCAGAAGTGGAAGCCGTGCACCGTCGCCGTGACGAACATTGTGCGGCCGACCCAGCGGTGCAGCCAGTTGAGCCGCTCGTGCGAGATGTCGGCGATGAGGCTGACGGGGCTGACTTTCATGGAGAGCAGGTAGACGAGCGGCATCTGCATGAGCGTCACCCAGGCGTTGCGGAACCCGATGCGCTCCCAGAAGTAGGCGTCTTTGACGACGGCGTCGTTGGCCATCATGTAGATGATGACGGCCCAGTATGCCAGCAGGACGAGCACGTGGCCGAGCGGCGGCGGCGTTGCCCACCGCAGGCCCCGGACGGGGATGTAGAGCTGCGGGTGCCCCGCCTCGCGGACGATGGCCGTCGCCGTCGCCCAAATCTGTGCGATGCGGTTCGAGGGACGGGTCGGGAACTGTACCGACTCTGAGCGGCATCGCCGTAGTCTAGATGTCTAAGTATCACAGCACCAGAGAGGGATGGTTCAAGAAGAAGAACAAGGGGGAGGGTCTCTTCTCACCTTCTGAGGCCTTCGAGGTAGTTAATGCCCCGGATGATGCCGAGGAAGCCCACGACGCCAGCGATGATGTACCAGAACGACTGCGCGAGCTGGATGTTGGTATCCTGGAACAGCGCCGTTCCCATCGGCATGCCGCTCATCCCGCCCATTCCCCCCCCTCCTCCTCCTCCATGATTATGGCTCATTGCCGTGAGATGTAAAGTAGCACCGGGTCGTCGTCGTGCGGCAAATGATTAAGCCGACGGCAATGGTGTGAGAGCCCAACTTGGGTGTGTTTTTCCCCTCGAGATAGTCGACGATATCCAGCGCCGTCGGTTTACGAAAGTCTCCGTGTTTATCAGTCGGCGGCGGCGCGTGTTAGGGTCGAGTGAAAGGCGGAAACAGCAGCGACGGCGAGCGAGACGTCGAGAAAGGGACAACAGCGCCGCGCCAAGGTCATGAGGTTATGACAAATCCGGCGGAATCATCTCACAGACAAAACCCCCCTCTCATCTGCGCATGAACGTGAGTGAAAGGCTGTGAAGGTCGATGTTTGCTCGGCGGCAAGACAGGAGGAGGGGGGGGTGAGCGCCTGTAACCAGTTCCCAACGGCCCGGCGTGCCTGTGTCTAAAGACGGGGGATCCGGTCGGCGATGAGGTGAATTGAGCAAGTTCAGGATAGCCGCAGACTCTCGGCAGCATGAGCAGGATGTCAGATATGAGTAAAGATCAGTCAAGACAAGACACAACTGCTGTTATGGAACGGCTCGACCTTGGCGGATGATGCGCAGGCTGAGAGGGCGGCTGCTGGAGGGGCCGGTCGTTGCCACTGCTATGCTATGCTATGTAATTAGCGCGCCGCGGCCCAGGGCTCATCCGAGAGGCCATGGCAATGACATGGCATGGGATGGCATGGGACGGCATGAGAGGTGGCCCAGGTGGGATGCTTCCCAGAAGGAAACTTGACTTGATGACTCGCTCACCCACGGGGGAGGGTCGGCTCGGTTGGTACGGGTACGGCATGCCTTGTCCACGATCGTGGGGGAGGGGGGGGGGATTGATGTCTCGGCTACATTTCCACTCGAAACCCGGCCGAGCCTAGTCAGGACGGCTTGCTGAATTCTACATGAGCAGGAATATTCGTTGTTTCGATTGCCGGAACGCTACGGGGCACATGGTATTCCGTATCAAACATGACCAGGGCAACTCGTGTTCTCACACTTAGACAATTAGTGTATCTGTCCACACCCTGTCGATAGTTTATTTGTCCCTTCAAATGCTCTTCCCCTTCAAACAGGCGCGCAGAGAAACATCAAGCACCTCCCCCGGAGTCGTTCAGGGTTTTGTCTCCAACTCACCAGACACCGTCATGTTGCCTCAGAAACATGCTCAGAACGGTAGATGGAGCACCCCTGGAGTCTATCCTACATACCGTAGTACGGATACTCTGTACAAGTATGTACTAGGTACTAGACGCAGTCCCAAAGTCCCGGGGTGGAGAGGGAGGGGGAAGGGAATGCGCGCGCAGACGCCACAATTTGCTCAAATCCTCTCAATGACAACCCTCCATCCACGCCGTGATTGGCTCGAGTGCGGCCCAAGGACATGGAATCCCTGTGCAAATCACGGAGCTAATCCGATCAAGGTTTAACCACCATCCCTCTTCACTTTGGACTGCTCCGTCGACGGCAATGTGGCACAATCTCTACGACGACTGCTCGATACGACACCGTTGTCTTGGGAGGAAACATGGCCGGGTGACAACTCGGTCTATTTGTATATCGAGCAGCTCTCGACAGAGCCTCGCCGTTCGGCCCCCGAATAGCCTACAATTCCTATCGTCCTCTATCCCTCTGTATACTGGTCGTCCTCGGGGGTCCATAGCAACATCCCGCCCGTCTCCCCGCATCTTGGGAAGAGGCAAATATACGACCCCGGTTGCCTGCGAAGCTCTGGAGCTAGTCGGGGGGGTCATGCTGCCGTGAGCAAGTTTTCACTTGAAATCCCTCTTAGCCCGGGAGGGGAATAGGTAGTCCAGCAACCGGCCCAGTCACGGCCACCTTCCTTTATAGTTCTTCGTCCCTGTGCCGAGTCCCGAATCTAGAACCGTTCTCTCGTCACGTCCGGGCTCCTCGTTTATGACGATGATACCCTTCCCCCAGGATCCCCCATGACGCCGTCCGACTCGTGTGAGGCCGCCCCCTTAGCCGCTACGACACGTCAAAACAAGTAACCCGTGAAGCAGATAACCTAGTCCCATCGTGTTGCGATGTGAAGAGCTCTCCTTGTGTTCTCAACACAGTTAAGCTTGGCTTGTTCGAGACCGACGGCGCAACCAGGCTTAGCCCTATCATCCCGTTGCTCGGGACAAGTCCCCCCCCTTCCCCTCTCTCTTCCAATTGACCAATTCCTACCCTCGCGTAGCCGTTCATAAACAGCCCGTGTGTCCCGTCAACCTTGTACCGAGCCTTCTGATATCTCATCTCAAAGTCCAATCCGTACCACAAGACCTCTCTCCTACCAAACTCGCCCTCCGCGCCGTCTCCGTGCCGACATACTCTATTCAAACACATTCGTCACCTCCAAGACGAACATATAACCCGAACCGCAAACCAAAATCCAAACCCGCCGCCAAAATGACCCGCGTCCTGCTCCCCCTCCTCGCCCTCGCCTCCGTCGCGACCGCCCACTTCTCCCTCACCCTCCCCCCGCCCCTGAGCGACAGCGACGAGTCGGAGGCCACCGCCCCCTGCGGCGGCTTCTCCATCTCCTCCTCCACCAAGACCACCGACTTCTACGTCGGCGGCGACGCCATCGGCATGAAGAACGGCCACCCCCAGAGCAACTGGCTCTTCCGCGCCACCACCGACCTGACCGCCGCCGGCGGCTGGACCCAGCTCTTCCCCATCGTCATGCAGACCGGCCTCGGCAACTTCTGCGAGCCCCAGATCGTCGTCCCCGGCAACTTCACCGGCAAGAAGGGCATAGTCAGCGTCGTCGCCCACTCGCCCGACGGCCTGCTGTACGTTGTAAGTCATCATCAGACAAGAGAAACCCCTCGCCACACCCCCGACTAACGCCCGCCCAGTGCTCCGCCGTCAACTTCGTCTCAGGCACCGCCCCCACCCGCTCCGACTGCAAGAACGCGACCATCACCGCCAACTTCACCAGCGATCCCTCCCTGACCGCCCTCATGAGCGGCGACGGCGCCTCCGCCGGCGGTGCGTCGTCCTCCGGCACCCCCACCGCCTCCGCTTCCGCCTCCGCTTCCGCCTCCACCTCCCCCAACGCCGCCGCTCCCCGCGTCGCCGTCGGAAACCTCTTCCCCGGCATCGCCGCCGGATTGCTCGCGTCCGTCGCCGCTGCCGTCGGCGGTGCCGCCATGCTCTTCTAATTTGCTTGCCTTTCGTGGCTGGGAGGAACGGGAGGGGGAGGAGGAGAAGAGAAACACACACCTCCCCCCGTCCCTATTTTTGTATTACATTATTTTTTAAAAAGAAACATAATGGCCCTTAGCGGCTTGCAACAAAACGATATGAAGGGTTCATCGGTTGGGCTGACTCTATCAAAGAGAAGCCCGCAGCTGTCATAGAGCACAATACATTGAGAATATCTTTTGGCGTATACGCGAGCTGTTCGCGGCTTGCAGTCTTGGGCTCTCGGATCATGTACATCACCCAACCAAAGATTGTGTACATCTTGAGAAGCCTGTTATTGTCACCGCAAGCCTAAATGCCCCCGATTGAACAAAAAAACAGCCATTGGAGCTGGGTATGATAAGCACACTGTCCTATCTATGTACATGTATACATGGGGGGGGGGTCATGAGCTCTTCGCTCTGTACAAGTTACACGACACAACACTGTTCGCCAGATGCTCTTGTTCGTCTATGAGAATATGTGCACAACTGAAACCTCGTTCATCGGAACACACGCCGGCCGCGTTATCATAAACGACCCCTGACTCTCCAAGGGCTACGCGCGCTCGCGGCACCAGCAGCACCGACGCCAAAGTTGTGAAGCCTCTCCCCAATAAGGTAGGCCTCGTCCCTGATGCGCGCCTTCCAGTTGTTGAACACGCCCACGATGCTCCAGAAAGCCATGGCGGCCAGCGCGCTCAACGCCGCGGCCGGGTACGACAAACGGTATATCGTCTTGAGTTCGTGAGGCGCAGGCCCCGGTGTTCCGAGGACCCCGTGAGAATCCATCCAGCCCACGGCGTAAGGAGGGCCAAAGATCGCGAGCCCCCCGATGAGGAGGCCAGGCACCACGAACGCCCGCGTCAGAACGAGCACGTCGGGTTGCAGCCAACCACGACGCAGCACGGCGCGAACAGCTTGTGCCATGCGGGTGCCCTCGTATAGGCTGGTGATGGCGCGAGCGCCGAGCTTGACGTAAAGCAAGCCCAAGGTCCACGATTGTATGACTCTTGCCGTGTGCTGGTTGGAAACAATGACGCCCTCCTTGAATTGCCCGTTGTAGTTGGTCCCGGCCATGTAGGGTGTCGGCGGATACATGTAGGTGTGCATGGGAATGAGGCAGTACAGCTCCATGAGCGCCGTCAGGATCAGAGGGAAAATGATCAGAAGGATGGTGTACGCATAGGCAAGCCTGGCGACTTGAATGCCCATGAGTGCCACCCCCATCGGGGCGTTGCTCTGCCACGCGGACTGCAGCGTCTTGGTGGCCCAGGCCGTCATCTTTCTGAACATGGAGCGGGCGTGGAAGAGGAAGTAGGCCGCGGAACCTAGGATGTAAATGCCGATGCTGAAAGCGTATATGTCGTTGGTCCGGATGTGCGCAGGGATGAGGACCTTGAACATCTTGCGACCGAAAACGAGAGGCACGATTGTGAAGCTCACGCCTGTAACAGCAGCAAACATCCAGATGAACATGATGAACAGGAAGACCCTGGCTCGAAAGTGCGGTGGGATGTACACCAGCTGATACTGGTCTGTCGAGTAGAGGTCCGTGTCTGGGGAGTCAGGTTTGCCGTCTAGACGAGTGTTGGCCTCGGAAACGGGCATAAAAACGCGTCTTCCTTTGGGAATCTTGACCTGGTCCGACGCAGGCGTTCGCACATATTGGCCGTCTTCGATCAACTGCCCGGTGAGAACAAGGCTAGCTTTTCTTAGACTCAGGTTGATCATTTGATCATTGGGAATTGAGGATGTTGGTTTGGCTGTGCCACCCTCGAAAGTATCTTCCCACGTCTTCGGCACAACTTCGTTCTGCTTATTGACCTCCAGAAACAACCGCCTCCACCACGGCAAGTTCTTGAGGTCCGAGCCCGGGCGCACAGCCAGGATTCCTTCCTCGTCGATGCGACGCTCGCCGAATAGAAACCAGGTCAGGCGAAGTCCTCGAGCGCACTTCCGGAACCACCAGGTGTACATGGCGTGCAGGCCATCGCTGGGTTTGAAGAACTTGACCGCCAGAGGCATTGCGAAGTTGTAGAAGAGCAGGTCGACGGGGAACTCCAGCACAGGCTCGTTGGACGAGTAGTGAATGGGCAGCACGTTGGGAAGGCTGAGAGCCAGACCCCAGACCACGCCACCGAGGCAAACGATGACAAGTGCGCCATACACAAAGGCGGAGAAGAGAATCTTGCGCAGCTGCGTCATGACGTTGCGCTCCAGCACATCGCGGACGGGATGGAACTCTGGGTCATCGGGATCACGGATAAAGTCTGCCAGAGTTAGCGGGCGCATGAATTGGGGGCACGATACGAACAAACTTACACAGAACGCCCTTGCGCATTATCTTCCGGCACATGGAGACGAATAGTGCAAAGTGAAACATGTATCCTGTGCCCACGAACCAGTGCACGAATATTGAGGTTAGCGGAAAGTTGATCGTAAAGGCGACCCGGGATTTGAGGGTGGTTGCTTCGAAGAGGGGGAGAAGAGCGACATCCAAGAGAAGACCGCAGTAGAGAGGGAAGATGAGCATCTCGATACTGATGATGAGAATGACCTTCATGACGCCGCTGGCCTGGTTGAGCAAGTCGATCAACGAAGCTTCCCACTCCTGGCCTGTCGGTCCGGTGGAGAATGGGGAGCCACGTCGTAAGTAGAGCGCGCTGATGGCCGAGAAGGTAAAGTATCCGCAGAGAATCGCCCAGAATCGGTCGTTGCCTGACCAGTACGACAACGCAGGATTCACAGCTACCGAAGGCTCAGGCACACTAAAGCTGATCACCCATGAGCCAGGGTTGAGGACGCTGATGGGAACATCCCGAACGGCGTTCCACGCAAACATGGATGCGCTTGCCGAAAGGGATGCCACGTGCTTGGCATTTGTGATGAGGTCGCGGTCGAAAATGGAGCTCAGAATGTCGCCTACAGCAGCAAGCGAGCCAGACAAGTAGGATTTGAAGTTGAGAAGTGCCTCGTGGCTGATGGCGGAGAAGTTCTGCATCTCGGTGGTTGAGATAATCGGCAATTCGCTGGTGAGACTTTCGAGAACCCGACTAGATGCACTAATAAAGATGTTGAAAGTCTTGGTCATGAGCAAGCCAACCCCATTCCCGGCTGGGAAGCCCATCATTCTTCCTGTGGTGTAAACAAAGGACAGGGCTAAGCTGCCCAGGCCGGCCATGACGCCGACAGCCACATCTTGAACGAACTTGGTCATGCTGAAAAGCATACGAACTAAGCGCATGGGGTTCATCGCTGCCCAGACGCTGATTCGTCCTAGGTTGTACGGTACGAAGACGCAGACAAAGATGGTGACTGAAACGAGCACGACACAGAATATGGCGTTTTGGAAGAGACCCGCGATGGGTCCGCGCATGCCGATCAACTCCATGATGCCCTCGAAGTCCTCGGCATCATCGATCGCTTCAGGGTCAAGGCCGGCGGCGACGGCCGCTTCGACAACCTCTCGATCCTGCTCGACGCCGTCCTGGTCATCGTCCATGTCATCGAACTCATCGTCGTCGCTGTCATGATCATGCTCATGAACAGCCTCGTCGTCGCGCCCGCCAATGTCCAGCTCTCGGATCTCAATATCGCCCCACATAAAGTCGGCGACTCGGTTCATGACTCCTCGCTGAAGAGGCGGACGCTGAGCCATTCGGACGTCTTCGGTTTCTGGCATGTCGTTGTTCTCTTCGACCGCTTCCACAGCGGTACCATCGTCTTGTCGCGGGCCAACGCGGTCTACGGTGTGCGCATCTGAGCCTCGGGGATCGAAAGCACCGTTCTCTTGAGGCTCCGCAACGCCGAATCCGAAATCCAGGTCGGAGCCGTACTCGGGGGAGTTGCTGCGGGGCGGAGTGGGGCGACCAGCAGAAGGACCAGCATCGTAAGCTCGGGGATTGGCGCCCGACGTTTGCACCGGCTCCTCAGTCACGAACTCAGTTGGAGGTAACGTGTTCAGACCGGAGAAAGACCAGCTGTTGTTTGCCAAGGGGTTAATGGTATCGCTCCGTTGCGGGCCGTCAGAGACAGATCTAGGTCGCAGGGGGCTCTGATAGGATGTCGACCTCCACTCGCTTGCACCTTCGCCGCGATCAACGGGTTCTTGCTCGTCTGCTTGCTGTGCGATCTTGCCCTTGCCTTTGCCACTCTCATCGGTGCTATTTTCGCCCGAATGGTAGGTCGGCCAGGAGAATTGCGGTGTTGAGGGGGCAGGCAGCTGAACCGTGAATGGAGTCGGGGCTGGCGAATCTCTGGAGGTCGAGGGTCCATCGGATCTGGAGTCATTCTTCCTCGGCTGGGCCACGCCCGCCTCTCGGTTCTTGTCCATCATGGACTTTGTGATCCTGGCCCAGTAGCCTAGCGGCTCGTCCAAGTCCTCGTCCTCGATAATTTGGAGGATCTTTTCGGGATCACCATTGGCTTGGCGATATATCCGCAGGTACTCGTGCACAGCTGCGACAGGGGCCTGTGTGTCCTTGTCCTTGTCAGTGCGGCCTTCTGGCGGCGTGTTGAAGTCGAATTCCGGTCCAGTGTTGCCGTATGCGTGCGGACCAAGAGTGTCGAGGTGCCTTGGTAGTGAGGGTCCCGCAGCTTCAGCTGTCGCTTCTTGGTCGTTCCAAGGCACATGAGGCCTAGGTTCCAGGCCTCCGGGTCGCTGGCCGGTCATCGATTCGTCGTCATCCTCATCGCTTTCGCTGGGACCTCTTAAGTCCTCGTCATTGAAGTTGTCAAGCATGTCGGCGTCGTCTTCATGCTCGTGATGGCGATGGTGATGATGTTGGTGCTGGTGTTGCGGTTGCACCGGAGGTTGCGGCTGCTGGTTGTCATTGGCGGCGAAGGCAGCCCGCATGTTGATTTCCGGTTGTTGCTGGACAACATAGTCGCGGACCAGGATGACGAGAATGAACGAGATTATGACTAGGATTGTAATGATCTGGCCCTCTAGCACGCCAATAATGGTACGGTTCACCACTGGATATCTAGTCATGTTACGCAACCACGACACGCCGCTCAACAGAGACGGGTGGCGATCCAGAACAGGGTCACCGCCTCCGGCGGACGTTCCAGTCGAGTTGGTGGAGCCCGAGGATGTGATGGAACCGAGTAGCATCCTCAAGAGGGCAGCCGACATGGAATCATTGGTTGTGATGTTGACACCGTGGAATGACCGGCTGAAGGGGAGTTCTTGTCCCTGAATAATGTCCTCCAGCATGCCTCCCAAGTTTGCGGGCGTCGTGGTTGGTTCGAGGAGCGGCGATGCAGGGCAGACGTGGGAATTGGCGACAGAGAAGGCAACCGAGACGCCGCGGCTGACGGTCGCATTCGAACTGTTCCACAGGGCGCCGCTGCCCAGACCCTCGTCGCTGACCCAGAACAAGAAAGCCCAGACGGATCGCATCAGGTAGGGCAACCAACAAAGCCAGACACTGATAACGAGGGCAGCTCGCAGCCACACGAGGAGATTCCGGAAGAGATATTTGGCCATGTGACCGACGAAGACGTGGGCAGGCAACGTCTTGGGCATCTTGGGCGAGTACAGCTTCGTGAAGCGGAATGGTGTCTTGCACAGCTCGCAGTGCTTCTTCTGCGAGTGAGAGAGCCACTCCATCAGGCAGTCTTGATGGACGTATTTGATGCTGCCGCTGCATTTGCACGGGTAGAAGAGGGGCTCGTCGGCGGTTGCCTCTCCTCTGCAAATACGGCACGTGTCTGGATCGAGTGCGCCAGCATCGTTCGCTTGGGATCGTGGCCTCGCAGTATCGTGGAGAGCGGAAGAAGGTTTCGAAAACGAAAAGCGCCGGTGAGGGTGGACGACAGCGTCCGCGGCCATGAGCGGCTCCATCGCGGGGTCGTCCATGATGATGGGTTGGTGGAAGTCGGCGGCGGCGGTAGCAGCGGGGATGTAAGCCCTTTGCAGAAGTGCAGATCTTTTAGGAACTCATGAGTAACCCTAGGCGGTGGACGGTGATGAGATGGGATGGACACAAAAGCGCGTAAGCTCGGAAGCAGGGTTGACGGTGGCGGCGACTCGAAATCGGATTTCGAGGTATGGACACGTGAAGGGGAGGGAGCTCGCAGGGTTTGATGTCGAAGTTGGAGTCAAAGCTAGGTGCGCAGTTGAAGCAGCAGAGACGGGGGTGCGGGGGGGCAGACAGCCTGTTGAACGTGGCAAACTGCTGTACAGGTCGAGAAATGAAGAAGTGAGAAATGGAAGAGTTCAAAGACGAAGGGGTTTGGGTATCATGGGTGAATCGTCAAGGCATGCGAGCAAGCAAGCAGGCAAGCAAGCAAGCAAGCCACTGGAGAACAATCGTGAACCGGGACTTGGATGGGGTTTAATTAATCAAATCGGCCAAAAGATGCCTTGCGCTAGGGTTGTTGAAGGTTCGGGTCCAGTAGGCAGTGTCAGTAGCAGTGGCTGGACTGGCTGGGTCAGTCCCGTTGAGGCCGCAACTGTGGTCCGAGCAGGGGTCCGCGACAGGGTCCGGATAATTGAATCATCCGCTCTGTCTCTGTGGATGGAGTGAGTGCCCGCCTAGATGACTAATGTGCCCACAGCACGTGACCGAGTTCCTCCAGTTTAGCTGTCTGATTACCTAATGAATACACAGTTACCTACAGTGCTATCTGGTACCTTATCTACTACCTAGGTACCTAGGTGTATCTGTGGCCTGTAGGTGATTTTGGGGGAAGGCATGGCCATGACATTAGCTTGGCGCTGGCAGCTGCGTCATTATACGGATATGCCATCGTGCCTCTGGCATGTCGGGGTGCACCTCAACGTTTTTGATGACGGTTTTCACCGGCAGCGTCGTTGAAGATCAAGTCCAACCAACCTGCCACTTGGGTGAATGCGCAGACGTCGGATATTGTTCGATAGGAGGTCCAAGTTGCCCATAAGTTTCTGAGTGTCTGGGCATTCTCAAGGTCATGCCAAAACTGGCGTCTCTGCGGTGCACGAAGCACATGTCAGATCAGATGGCGTTCTCACCGTTAGGAACCCCTCGTATCGAGCAACCGAGATACCTAGGTAGGTGGGTAAGTAGCTACCTAGGTACTGTACTGTACTGCAAGGTCTAGATGCTGTGTAGGTAATCATCTCGGATCATCAAGACAACAAACAGCATCATCATCATCATCATCATCATCATCACCACTGCCCTATTATTATCACGTGGGCCGCCAGTCGGCTGCGCATTCCTCAGCTCCAAAAAGGCCCCAGGAAATCCAAGACGGTGAGCCACACTTGCGTGCGAACGATGCAATACTGCATCACTAGAGCCTCGTACGACCCACTTGATTGGACCCTGGTTGGGGGTGTTTCGGGATGGGCCTGTAGCTCGCGGAGGGCGGCATGGGTACCAAAAGGCCGTCTGCCAATCATACCGGCTCATCCGTTCCTGCGCGTCTCCTCTGGCAGGGTTGTCGTCCAGTTTCAATGTCGTGGAGAGTACGAAGTATACCTACGCAGTACTACTAAGTGTATAACACCCATGGGATGGATGGCTGGCAGAAACGAGCATCGAGCACAGAGAGGCGAGCTGGAGTCGAGGGAAGGTCGAAGTGGAGGGAACGCGTTGGTCGATCTGCGATGTCCTGCTGGCCGGCTTGTTACTTGCATGCTCGCTAACGTGTCTGGTTGGTTGGAGGCACGCGTTGAAGGCAACAGCTGGGAAGACAATGACGTTGGTGAGACATGGACATCCCACCGATATGGGTGGCAGGGCAGCAGCTCTTTGCATTTTTCAGCAGATGATGGTTGATGGTGCCGCTAGAGCTGGATTTGACACTTATGTACTCCGTACAGAGCAAAGATAAGCTCTTCGAGAATGGTACATTTTCGCAGCAAACGTGGCGAAAAGATACATTCGAGTTGAGGCCTGTGCTCCCATCCTCCTCCTCCACCCCCTCCACCCTCCTCAGGCTAGACACTAGGGAAGGAGGAGGGGGAAACTTGGCCATGAGCACTTGGGAAGGAAGCAGCTAGCCTGGAATGATTATCTCCTACGTAGGCGAGGTTGGGAAGGGGAAAAGAAAGGGAAAGAGCAAGGGAAAGAGCAAGGGAAAGGGTAAGGCTAAGGGTAAGAAAGGATAGTACCTACCTAGGTACCTACGTAAGGGGGAGGAAGGGACAGGGAAAGGACTTTCCTGCATCGAAACCGAATCCCCCCCCCCCCCCCCTGTCCGTCTTCCTCATTTTTCATCTTGTCTCCAAGCATCATTGCCGTCTCTCCCTCTCACTAAGCCGTCCTTGCCGAATTTACCAATTACCAATACACGATACACAGCACCGTATCTCAGCAGTGAGGCAGTGTTGGTCCTTGAGGCCCTGAAGCGAAACAACAACCAAAACCATCGCTATTCATCCCAAAGGTAGATCAATCATTGTAAACTCCTAGCCCCACAATCCTACGACCCTACCTGGTACGAAAAAAAAAAAATTCCCAACCAAGCAGCCCGCAGTCCACTATCCACCCTACGAGTAGCTCTTCTGGCCGCCTAGCCCGGTCCAGGTCGCCAGAACTAGCCCATGTTCGCCGACGACTGGGAGCTGCGACACATGAAAATCATCAGAGCTCGTTGTGTAACGACTACCTCGCCTCTTACCTTTCCCCCCCTCTGTTTGCTCCCCTACCTTACGTCGTCGCCCTCGGCTTGTTTTTACCTCTCTTTCTCCCTTCTTCCTTCCCCCTCATCACACACCAAGCTAATCAACCTATCTACCTACCTAGCTCACCGCAGCTTCGAGTACCGGCTTCTCTCGTCCCCCGACGCGTGCCATCCGGTTTACCTCGCCGCCCACTTGACTCTTCCTCTCCCCGTCTCTCCGGCTTTCTCGGCAACACACGCGCGCGCATCACGTCACTCGTAAGCGAGCGGTCTGGTAAACTCTACAACGCACAACCTCCGCTATGGAGGCTACCAGCGGCTACGCCAATAGCTTCCCCAAGGTACCGAATGGAAAGATTAACGGAAAGGCAAACGGCAAGATGAACGGCAAGATGAACGGACAGGTAGTGACGGTCAAGAGGAGGACAACTCCCAAGAGGGGACCGACCCTGCTCGCCCGCTCTTTTAACATGATTGCGAGGTTGGTGCACTCGTCCCCGATGTCGCCACGCCCCAGACCTCCCTTTACTGACAACCCAACCCAGGATCCTGACTTGGTATTCCATCGTCTCCGTCCTCTTCCGCTGCCCTGCGAACCTCGAGGCTTGCGATGAGTCCTCTCCCAAGATCTGCAAGCCCTACTTCCAACTGAAACATGCCGTCACACCGCATCTCGAGCCTTACTACCATACCTACGCCGCTCCCTACGTCGAGAAGGCGACGCCCTACTACAACATTGCCAACGAGAGAGTCTTTGTCCCTACCAAGGCCTACGCCGTCAAGTATGGCGCTCCCCGCCTGCAGCAGGCTCAAGCCTACGGCAAGGCCCAGTGGGACAAGAGCATTCACCCGAAGCTCGCCGTCTACCAGAAGCAGGCCCAGGACAAGTATGACCAGACGGTTGCTCCTCATGTCGCCAAAGCTTCCACCAGCATAGGCCCCTACTACGACATCGCCCGTACTAGTGCTCTCCAGACCTACCACGACGTCATCCTGCCTTCGTACCATTTTGTCCACCCTTATGCCGCTCAGGGCTATGCTGTCGCCTCGCACTTCACCACTGAAACGGCTGTTCCTTCCGCCTACTGGGCCTGGAACAAGACATACAGCTTCCTTGACGCCACCGTTTGGCCCCAGTTCCGCGTTCTCTACATTGAGAATGTCGAGCCCCAGCTGGCCAGGATCGGTCAGCGCCTTGGTCGCTATAAGAACAAGACTAAGGGCTCGATCGAGAATGTTTCTGAGAGGTACCAAAAATTCTCCATGACGCCCACGCACCTGACGAGAGACTAACATTTTGCATAGCGCCGCTGCCAAGGCATCTTCATTCACCAAGCCTGCGGCTTCGACGGCCTCCACCGTCGCTTCTTCTGTTTCCTCGGCCGTCTCCTCCGCCTCGGAGAAGGCTTCCACCGCCGTTGAGAGCGCGCACGTCCCTGACGTGTCCGAGGTCGCTCAGCACGATAAGTCGGAGCAGGTCCAACCACCCCCGCCTGAAGAGGATGGCGATGAAATCCGCAAGAAGGCCCAAGAAATTGTTGCTAAGGATCTCAGCAGTTGGCAGGACAAGTTTGCCAAGGCCGCCGACGAGGGCGCCTCCGAGATTGAAGACCGCGTTGATGAGATCTCCAAGCGCGTGATCAAGGACAAGGCCCACGGGGAGGGCAAGGCCCTCGTCGCCGAGCTGCAAAATGCAGCCATTACTGAAGTTGATTCTTTGCAGAAGAAGATCATCGAGCTTGTCCAAAAGTCTGTCGAATCTCCCGAGGGCATCCAGGACGAGCTTTTCGCCGCTGTTCGGAAGGCCGGGCTCAACATCAAGGAGAAGGCGCAGAAGATCCGCGCCTGGAAGGAAGACTACGAGGCCGAAATTGAGGGCGCCGTTAGCGAGGCTGCTGATTCCCACTTCAAGATCCTCGAGAGCATTCAAGACTTGGCACTCCAAAAGATTGGAATGAAGTGGGCCTGGACGGATGGCATCACCTACAAGGATTGGGCCAAGTACCACGAGTTGAGGGAACGCTTCGAGGTGTGGACTAATGACCTCAAGAAGCTTATCATCACCCACCCTGGCCTGCAAGAGGCACGCGAAGCCTCCAACGAGGTTGAGGACTCCGGCATGGCCGCCGCTCAAGCTGCTGCTCAAGAACTTGCCAAGCTTAAGCAGGTTGGCCTCTGGAAGCTCGCTGCCCAGGATTCGTCGGACAACTTCGACAGCGAAACTGCCCGCCTCGCTGCCGAGGAAGCAGAGCGCCTTCGTGCCACTGAGGCTTCTGCCACTCCCTCCGACGCCGTCTCCACTCCAGAGGAAGATCCTCTGGAATCAGCTGCCAGCGTGGTTGAGAACGAGTCTCCCGCCACCGACCTCGCTTCTGACGGAGCATCAAGCTCTGTCAGCAGCGTTGCTAGCGAAGTCAAGGAGAGTCTCAGCAGTGGCATTCCTGCCGTAGCTTCCGCTGTATCTGAATCCGCTACCAGTGCAGCCAGCCAAGCGTCGAGCGTTGTAGTCGGCAGCTCGTCCAGCACTGCATCGGGGCCCGACCTGGCCTCCACCATCATCCCTGGCGACGACCAGACTTATATTGCCTCCACCGATGGATCGTCGCCTGCTGGGGCTGAGGAGAGCGTCGTCCCTGGCGAGAAGCTGGAAGAGGAGATAATCTCGGAGTCTGCCGAGGACAAGCCCGTCGTTGCTGATACCGAGACTGTCAAGCCCGCCTTCCTCGGGGCTGCCGCGCAGTCTGTCTCGAACAGAGCTCCGGTTATGGACGATGACGAGGATGCCGACAGCGTTTCATCCAGGGCTCAGGAGGCTTACTCTGCCGCTGTGTCCAAGGCCTCGGCGCAGTATTCCTCTGCGAGCGCTGCCATCTCTGCCAAGATCTACGGCACGCCCCAGCCGACGCAGGAGAAGCTGATTGCATCTGCCTCTGGCGCCTACGCCGAAGCCATCGCAGCTGCCAGCTCTCGCTACGACGAGGCCATCAAAGCGGCTTCCAAGGCCATTTACGGAACGGTTGCCGCCAAGCCTACTCCTTCCTATGACTGGGCCCACGTCGAGGCCATCGCTTCCCAGCGCCTCAACGAGGGGCGCCTGTGGGCCGAGCAACAGTACGAGAGCGCCAAGATTGCGCTTGGCCTTGCCACTGCTACCCCTACTTCCCAGGTCGAGAAGCTCCTCGATCAAGCCAAGTACAACTACTACGCTGGCTTGGGCGTCGCCCATGCTCGCTACTCGGAATTCTTGGCTGCTGCATCCTCGGCCCTGAGCGCTGCGACCGCGACCCCTACTCCCACCAACGTGGCCGGCACCGCGTCCTCTGTCGCCTCTGTTGCTACCCGCTCAGCCGACGCCGTGGCCTCGGGGGCGCAAAAGGAGGCTCTTGCCGTGGCATCGGCAGTCAGCGACGGCTTCTCGGCAGCTGCCTCGATTGTTAGCAATTCCGTCTCAGCTGGCGTCCAGGAGGTTGTAGAAGCTGCGCAGGCCATCGAAAAGGGTGTGTCGGATACCTGGGAGGCTGTAGTGAGCCGCGCAAGCGTCCAGATCTACGGCAAGCCCACCCCTACCGCATGGTACGACAGTGCCGGACAGTACGCGTCGCAGGCCACTGCCGCCGTTGCCGAGAGCCTCGCTGCCGCGCAAAACCGCGCTGTTAAGCAGTACGAGGAGATGAGCAAACTTGTCTCGGAACTGATGGTTGGCAAGGAGACTACCTACTCGGAGAGCGTTTTGGCTCGCCTGCAGGCCGCCTATTCTACGGGCATTGCCTCCGCCGCCAGCCTCGCCAGTGCTGCCTCGGCCACTGTATCATCGGCTGCTTCTGCTGTGACGGACGCCGTCAAGGAGACTGTGCGGCACGGCCGCGATGAGTTGTGAAGACGTCTCTCTTCACCTTTGACACGACGAAAAAAAAAAAACAGTACGATTGCACGAGTTATAGCACACGAAACCATCTCAACACACGCCTGCAAAGGCAAAAACAAAACACCCGATGACGCTCTTTTACGTATCAGATACCCTCGCGCCTCGAGTCTCGGGGCCGACTTGTCTTGAAGATGTACTTTTCTCTCCTGTTCCCTCATCTGGCTACACAGCAGCCCCGACGCTGAAGTTACTGAAACTGTCTGTCGCCACCCCGTCCTCTGTAAAAGGTTGAGCACCCGATTTCTTGTTCTCGTGTCTGAGGCTGAGGAGGGAGGGGAGGTTGATTGTATTACACACTACGGCAGGGCAAGGAGCTGGCGTTTTTTCTTTCTTTTTCATTTGGCATTGGGAAACCGTCGTGGTTCTTTGGGAATACAATGACCGGCTGGCCCAATACTATTTTCCAAGTTTACTTTTTATGTACGCGCGCGTGTGTTATGTCTGCCTGTTTAGTTGAAGTATATGCCGATGGAAAATAGTCGACGACGTGTCGTTCCCGTGATGTCGCTCGTGAACCGGTGTGGAATGTAGTCGTGCTCTCGATGGCGATTTGTCGAACCGTCTGTGCATGTGCTACAGTCAGTCAGTCCCCCTACTTCTTGGGCGGTCTTTGTCTTCACGGCTGGATGATGTTTCGCGGCTACTTTTTGTCAAGTTACGCCCGATGGGCTTCTCTATCAAAAAAGGGCCGCGTCCTGGCAAGGATCGGGATCCCTACTTGGTGACATATAAACCCGACCCACGTATCCGCTCGAGACAGGGATTTTGCTCGGGTCTAGTACCCATATCGGACAGCATTCTTTTTCTTTCTTTCTCTTTTTTCCCCCTTTGAGACGAACCGTCAACAAACTAAACTATAACCAAAAAGAAAAGCCTACAATGCCGCCGTCGTCTGTAATTTGCCAACGACGTCGTGGATCTGATTACATACGGGGGCTTGCTCCGCGCGAGTCTTGAGGCGGTCAGACATGATGACCACCAGGAGGAATCTCCTGGTCAGCTTATCCAAGTCATCGAAGCGATGGGTGTTTACACAGGCGCCTGGACAGTACAGAAGAAGAAGAAGAAGAAAAATGAGAAAAAGGGGCAATAATTTTGATTCAAACCGTCCGTGGTGGAGGCAACGGTGATGTGGAATTGAAGCGGTCTTCAGCAGCCAGAAAGACACCCCCTTCCCCCCTTTCGCGGGCCAAGATGACGGGAGCAAGTGGTCAACGGAGATTGGCCATCCTGCATCGCGGTGAGTCGCGAGTCGCAATAGGCTAGGAGACCCGGCTTCAGTTACAGCATGTGAAGGGGGGTCCCGAGAAGCGTCCGGATTCGTCAGTTCGTAAAGACAGTCGACGGTCTCGCGGGTGATGGCCGAGCAGGCAGCAGAATTACCGGCATTTCGACATGTTTGATAGGCGGTCTGGTTGCGCCGGGCGTATCAGGAGCGGCAGAAAAAGGGGAGCAGATGCTGTCGTGGTCAGATTAGGTTAGGGAGGCTGCAGCCGAGAATCTACAAGGAGTCCTCCACGAAACGTGCGATTCGCCATTGGCCTTGCGATGTTGAAGACAACGGCAGGGTGCCTTGACACAGCAAACGGGTAATAGTGGCTCAGGTTCTCAGTGTATGGTTCTGTGGACTCAACCCGATACTTGGAGGTTGTTTCGGTATCGACCAACAGTCGACTGCCAGACAAGGGCCCAAAGAGGAAAGCCCGTATAATATGCGGAGACTCCTCATCCTTCTCCTCCTCCTGCACCTCCCTCTCCTCCGCCGGGTACCCTGACGAAAGCCCGTCATAGCTCATGGGAAAGACGGACAATTAAAAGTAACCGGATGCCGTTATGTAGATCTGTTACGCGGTGTTGTGTCCCCATACACGTGAGCTTTAGCGTTTAGGCAGCCAGATAAACAGGGAGAGGTGCCCAACTGCCGTGGAACAGCGGGTGGGCTTCCACCGCGGGACTCTTGGCTGACGGGACACTCGAGGGTTAGGTCTGTCCATGTTCTTTGGCCAACAGTCAATGTGATCTTGAGACGTGGGTGATGTATGGGAGGGGCAGCCTGGACAAGGAGTCCATGAAGATCAGGATGAAGAGGAAGAGGAGGAGGATGTGCTCTGGGACACGCAAAAAGGGACTTTGGCGCTGAATCATTGCTGTGGCTAGCGGCCAAGAAGAGTCAGTCCGTGTCGGAGTGAAGTGAGGTAGGATAATAGGTATGTAGTAACACGGACTAGCCGCTCATGGATGGATAACGCAATGGTCGTGGCGGGCAGGGATTGTGCGGACGGACCGCCGGAGGCGCGATACAGAGGCGGCAGACCGGGGGCACACAACCAACATCGGGCGTATCCAATACGGGGTTGTGAGTAAGGTACCTAGGTAGGTAGTGTAGGCAACGAGAAATGGGATTCCTGTCTTGGTTCAATGGGCTTTTGCGCAGGTAGGCCATGCTGATCACTGTGGATGCCGCAGATGTCTGTATTAGAGATGCGCTCGTTAGGTAGTAAAGTAGTCGAACAGGTTCATAGATAAGTGATAATACAGCATGAGAAGATGAGCATCATGGCAGAGATGCATGGTGCCGTCTTGACATGAAGATGATGCACGCAGCAGATATTCGGTACGTACTCGGCACGACGGTACCTCCGTCTCTTCACTTGTTCTTTCTTTTTATGAGGCGACGTCCTCCTACTCTACGAGTTACAATCATGAAGTACAGGCAAGTGAGAGGCAGGTATGAAGTGTTAGGCTGGATGGTGCGTATACGTACTTGCCTGCTGCCAGTTTTCGGCAGGCCCCGATTGCCCGGGGATCCACTTTGCAGGCTCCAAGATTACTGAACCAATCAGACCAGCTCGGCGCCGATGACCCACTTTGCACAAGCGGGTCTAGCCGAGACAGGCATAGAAGAGGGATCGCAGGCAGCAGCATTCCAGCCAGCCAGCCAGCAAGCAGGAGCAAGAGCAAGAGCAGGAGCAGGAGCAGGAGCAGGAGCAGGAGCAACGCACACACACCACACACACCACACGCACAAGCCACAATCAGAGAATTAGTCTGTCTCACCCCTTACGTTACTGGCTTTCCTTTCCAACATGGCCCTTCCTTTCTGCTTCTGTTCAAGTTAGACGTCTCCATAGCTCCGTCTTTGTTTATTTGTCCGGCCACCACCCCGGCAATATCGACATTAGTGTGGTTTTGGCATCGACATGCATTGTCATCATCACTCACCATTCCAACCGTACACAGACAATCCTCGCCGTCCGTCCATACCTGATGGATTCATTGTCTCCAGTATAGGGCAAAGACCGTCCCGTATACTGTAGGCACCCAAATAACTGCATCCTCCTCCATCCAACTGCGTCTGGTACCAGAAAACCTTGGGGGGAAGACCCCTCTCTTCCCCTCCCCTCTCCTCAATTGTCCTTGATCACCACCACCACGATCCGATCCATCCATTTAATTCCCTTCTCCCTCGCCGCCTCCGCAATCAGCGCAGCCATTGCCGCGTAATCATCTCTGCAACATTCCACATCCCGGGAAAGGCCTGTAAACTATAAGTCGTATTTCGCTTTCACCTACAATTCAACACACACACACTCCCACACCCAGAGAGGGTGAGAGAGAGAGAGAGTGTGTGAGAGTGAGAGAGCCCCGCCCGCAACAGCCTGGCCGAGCTGCACTCCCGGTTCTCAACGCCGACTCCGACTCCCGCCGGCCTGGGGTCATTCTCCGCTCCTCGCACATAAACAAACACGCACACCCGACTATGTCATCGTGAATCAAGTCGCCCCGACACACATACTCACAAAACCTTCTTGTCAGGCACCACCTGCTTGCTCCTTCATCTCCTCAACCGACCGACGTCTTACCTCGCCTCTCAGGTGAGGGGCGTCCCTCATTGTTTTTAATTTTCTCCACATCTCAACCCTCGACATGGAGGGCATCCGCACCACCGGTGGCTTCATGCAACGCCGCCTGAGTCGTCTGTATAATGACACAAAAAAGTCTTCGGATTTCGTCCAGGAGACGGCCAAGGCCCCCGAAGACCCCGAGATCAAATCCCTCTTCAGGAAACTACGCATCCAAAAGGACCGCGTCTCCGTCTGGGGCCTCGAATGGACCGACCCTAACCAGTCAGATGAGATTGACAGCTCATTGTCAAAGGCCGGATTGAGCGAGGTCGTCCACAGCATCTTGTCCAGAGTTCGGGAAACACTGTCCGAGTTGGATGCCCTGTGGAAGAGCTACACCAAACCCCTCGGCACCGTCTCAGAGAAGTCGGCCATAGACCGCAAGACCCCGTTCGTGACCTGGGACAAGGCCGTCTTTGCTGATGCCATCGCCGACCTCACTCAGTCGGTAGACACCCTCTACGACCTTTCCAGAACCCGCTCCTCGGGCCACATGTCGTCACGCTCCAAACTCGAAAAGTCCATGGCCTCCGCCGAGGAGCTGAGGCCCTTCGAATCCACCAGGATGCAGACCCCTCAGGAGATCGACCCCAAGACCTTGACCAACATCCGCTCCATGCAAGCAGAGCCCATGACCGAATCCAGACCCAGCCTGCCCCCGAGGGACATCGTCTTCATGAGCAAACAGGCCTGGTCAGATTTGTCCCAGCACATTGGCCGTCACCCCTTTGCGCCCCTGTTGCTCGAGTACGCCACCTTCGATTCCATCTACTCCGTCACCGGCATTATGCCCCCCATGTCACGCTTCGAGAAGCTGTCGGCCGGCTTGCAGCAAGATTCGCAAAGGGCCCCTGGTACCTGGATCGGCCTGCCGCGCCTGCTGGGCTACTTTGAGGATCTGGAGCACTCCCGCCTCGGGCTCGTCTACCACTTCCCTCCCAACTTCAATGCAGTCTCTTTCGAGAACTTCACCCAGAACCCTCTCTACAACGTCTGCACCCTCGCTGACCTCCTCTCGCGCCCGGATTTCGAGCCTACCTTGGAGGCCAAGTTCCGTCTGGCCTCCAACCTCGTCAACACCGTCTTCGACTTGCACGCCCGCGGCATCACCCACGGCTGCATCATCGACACTAACGTGTCCTTCTGCAACCTGGCCACCCCGGACCTCACGACGGGCCCCGGCGAAGTCGACATCCGCCGGCCCCTCGTCTCCTCTTTCGACCTGTTCCCCGATGCGCCATCCGACGAGGAGCCGGCTTCGCCGTCACTCCCTCTGTTCCGTCATCCCCTGGATCCCCGCACGACGCCGGCATCCCCCATTAACGACAAGATGGATTCCCGAATCCTTGACTTGTACTCCCTCGCCATGGTTCTGCTGTCCATTGGACTGTGGAGCAAGCTCGAGAACCTGGTCACCGACCCGTCCCAACCTATTTCTGAGGCCGTCCTGAATCAGCTGGGTATCCGCTGCTCCTCCATGTACAAGAGAGCTGTTGAAACCTGCTGGAATGCCGTCGACATGCAGCTCCAAGGAGTTGCCGCCGACGAAGAGCTGCTTTCCGCTGTGCAAGTGACCGTGACGCGCTGCCTCGATTCGTGCGCTATTCTCGACAACATGAACTCGCTCGAAGATCGTCTCAACCTCGACCTTGGCAGGAAGACATCCTCTCCTATTGGTACCCCTACCAGGCAGAGCATTTCTGGGCCTTCAAAGGATACACAGGCAGCTTCTAACCCATCCGTCGACATCCATCACTCCTCGTTCGATACCAAAACCCGCGTCTCGGACCCTGATCCCGCCCGCCGCTCGTATCCCTCGGCCGCAGAGGAAAAGCGGCAGCTTTCTAGGAAGGAGGCTGGAGGTGAGTCGATTTTGTGGCCTTACTCTGCTCCGCACACTAACCGCGTCACAGCCGCCCCAGCAGAGCTGCCTGCTGAGACAAAGGCCGCCAAGCCGCCCTCCCCCAAAACCCGGCTTTATCCTCAGATCCCACTGCCTCCGGATGCTGTCGAGAGGTGGAACACGCTTGTGATGCCCCAGGTCAACCAGGCTTTGCGCCACTTTTATCGGAAGAACCGGGAAGAATCCGTCGAAGTGTCTCTCGAGTCCATCGGCAGTCACCCAACAAAGACGCAGCCTACCGTTTTGGTTGTGTGTACGTCTGTCAGCAAGGTCAAGGCCATCCTCACACGTAAGTTGGGCGAGCTATTTGACGGTGGCAAGTCTGGGTTTGGCTTGAAGGTGTGCAGGGGACAGGTCATGAGGTCACGGAAGCAGCCGGGCGACGTTAAGCGGAGCGCAGCACACGACGAAGATGATGAGGGCGCCGTCAAAGCCGCCAACCCCGACTTTCAAGCGCGCCCCAACAACGGCGCCAGTATTGGAGCTTGGGTGGGGGACCGCCACCTGCCGCCCGTCAGCTTGGGCGGCCTCGTCATGGTGGATGGTAAGCCGTACGGGATGACGGTTCATCACATGTTGGATGACCCCGAGGAGATCTACAAGCACGCCAAGGCGCAGGACCCCGCGAAGCGGAGCATGGCGAGGGACACTGATCGTGCGCGTCTTGACTGGTACGCAGATTCGTCTGCTGAAAGCAGCAGCGGAGACGACTATGCTTGCGAGTTTTCCGAATCCGAGTCGGGGGCCTATTCGGACACGGAGGCCACCAGCGACGCCTCCGACGAGGAGAGCGGCGACGAGTCGGGGGGCGAATATGATGAGCCGGGCGACATCCCGGGGATCGAGCCGGACTGCGGTGAAGGCTACATCATCACGCAGCCGGCCATGGACGACGTCGACGAAGAGTTCTATCCTTCGGAGGAAACGGCGAATGAGGACCACCTGGACAGCTACACCGTCGGCAAGGTCTATGCGTCAAGCGGGATCAAGCGCAGGGAGCAGGACGGCCTGATTCACGAAATTGACTGGGCCTTGTTCGAGTTCACCCCCGAGAGATTGCCCAAGGACAACACGATCCCTCGGATAGAGGGCAAGCAGCTGTCGCCATCTTACGGTAGATTTCCGTCGAAGCACGGCAAGTTCATGCATCCCACGAACGTGGCGCCAACATCGAAGCTGGCGGGTCTGGAGGTGCAGTGCATGGCTCGTACGAGTGGCCTGCAGACTGGACTCATCCTTCCCGCCCTGACGAGCGTCAAAATCTTTGGGCGAGTGACACCGAGCCACACGTACCAAGTCAGCAGTGTCGCCGCCGAGACGCCTGCCGAGCTGGCCGGCGACGGCAAGAAGCAGCAGCCAATGGGCGTCCCCGGAGACAGCGGTGCTTGGGTCGTTGAGCGCGCCCACGGCCGGGTCTGCGGACATGTTCTGGCGTGGAGTGGGCGGAAGCGCGTTGCCTATATTTGCCCGATGGACGTGATGCTCCTCGACATCAAGGAGACGCTCGAGGCCCGAGAAATTGGGTTGCCGGGTGGCGACCCAGTCTTTGGCCTACGTGGTCAGGAGGAGGAGGAGGAAGAGGAGGGCACCTACAGGGACGACGAGCCCTTCTCGTCGCCCTTTTTGGATCCCAAGGATGACGATGATCTGGATGTGGTGTCAGAGGAGGGGGATGACGATGAACTGCCGGTGCTCGTCAGGTCGCGCGCGCCTCCACGTGGACACGGCAAGGACAAGCGAGAGGAAGAAGAAGAACAGCAGCCGCAGCAACATAATGATGAGGGAAAAAAGACCGAAGGGCAGACGGCGGAGCCGGAAAAGTTTGTTTCGGGCGACAATGATTTATCGCACAGGATGGAGTCTATGGGCATTGCAAGGAGTCGTAGGGGTATTGGCATGTGCAGCTGACTGTCTGAGGGCCTTGGGGCGCGGTCCCGGGGTCATGGAACAAATACCCCTCTTGGTTATCACTCATTTTCTTGTTTTTTTTTTTTTTTTTTTTGAGTAGATGATGCCGTTAACGAAGTGACGAGACATAAAAAGTAGTCAAAACATATTTCAGCGAGCAAGTCCAAGTGATGTTAATAGCGTATTTCACATTCATGGTGTTTTTGATTCAGGCACAATATGGCTGCTAGGTTTTTGCAATCTAGACGGCACGTGGTAGATGGAAAGCCTAGCAGCGTATAGAGCTGTAGGCGATGAGTTGGATATGTTGTTCAGGCTGGTTTATAAGTTGACCATGTCAAGGCTCTGCAGACTTTCGTGTTGGGGCCATCTCCAATCACGCGGTCTTGGTAGATCACGCTGGTTTCATAGTTCCTAGGGAATATCCATGTGAACAGGATACCCTGCTGGGATGCTAGCACAAGTGTGGGACATGATGTGCGTGTAGTGTCACCAGCGTCTCTTCACCGATTGTGTTTCCCTTTCTTATGGATTCTATGCTAGCAGATAAGCTAACTTGGGCACAAAGAGAAAAAAAAAAGAAGAAAAAAAAAGAGGGAGAGAGAGAGAGAGAGACACGCAGAGCTTTTACATAAAGTCGTCCTCCCAGTCGGGGGCGCGGTTCTGGTTGCTCGTCGACTCCATGTTCTCCTCGGTGAAGATGTCATCGTAGGCATGGTCCTTCTGCCACTTCTTCTCCTTGCGCTCCTGGGCGATGCGGGCCTCTTCTCGTTTCTGTCGGTTGTTAGTGCGGGATCCATCAGCGACTTTGTGTCGGGTCCATCCATGGGAGGGGGGAAGTGAAAAAAGGAGAGAAAAGGGGAGCAAAACGGAGGAAAGTAGAGAAAGCCGTACCCTCTCGAGAGCGGAGGCTTGGTCCCTCTTCCGTAGCTCCCTGAGCCTGTCGTCCCTCTCCTGCTTGAGGTCGGGCTTCTTCTCGACCTTTGTCTTGTTGAGGCGGTTGACGACGGGGTTCTCGCGCTGGGGCACGAGGATCTTCTTGACTTTGCGGGGGTCCTTGAAGGAGACCTGGCCGACGGCCATGCTGCCGTCCTTCTTGAGATTGGACCAGGGGGTGTAGATGACGGTGACGTTGTCCTTCTTGTTGCCCTCGATGGAGTTGGCCTTGGTGAGCTGGGCGAGGTCGACAAGGAGCGGCTCGGGGATGGCATCCCACGTCATGGGGGAGGTGTTGGCAGGGTCCTTGGGGTCGGGAAGACGGAGGTAGATATGTGCCGATGAGAGCTTGTCGGCGTGGAACTGAGGGGGTGTTAGTGGGGGAGGATGAGGGTGACAGGTGTGAGTGAGTGAGTGAGCGAGTGAGCGAGTGAGAGTAGGAGTATAGGAGTGTATGAGTGAACGAGTGAGTAGGTGGACAAGTGAATGACTGAATGAATGAGTGAGTGAGTGAGATGAAGCACATACCCTGATGAGAGTCAGTTAGGCTAGGGTTCGCGATGAGTGAAGGAGCGGAAGAAGGGGTAACGAACCAGACATCCTCCTCCCAGCCGTACTTGATCAGCTCCTCATCTGTTTCCCGCAGTCAGCCAGTCCATCCGTTTCTGCCGAATGATGCCCGCCTCCACAACGTGTGCCTCGCGGCGGCGGCATGTCGCGCGCTCCCCCGCCGTCATCCACGGACAGAAGCGCGACGTACTCTCAAACTTGTCCTTGCCGACGTAGATGAAGGCGGGCGGGTCCACCGCCTTGGAGGTGAAGTAGTAGACCATCGCGAACGGAAGTAGGGGGGGGAGGGGGGGAGGAGGGCTCGGTGTGCAGCGCCGTCCGTCACGTCTATCGATCTCGTTTGGATGGCGTTCGTCGGGATCGGGTCTGGTCTGACGAGGCGGTTTTGCGACGGGGACACGGGAGAAATTTCGAGGTGGGGGTGGGGGATTGGAGGAGGTGGGGGGAAGTACATCTGGGTTAACACCTTCCTTGGGCAGGCGTGGTGAACGCGTGTGTGGAAATGGTGGTGGGTCCGATAGTGAAGAAAGTAGCGACGCGACCACTGAGCACAGAACCGCGACCGTGCGAATCGGGCAACAGGTTCCGTACATGTGTACTTCCTACCTTCTCGCCCGTTGGGATGTCATAGATGCACCGGTCAACTAAACTACTTACCCGAGATAAATAAAAATGAGAGGGCCGGTTAACGAGAACATGCTTATGGAATTGATGAACTGTTTCGAGTTACCTATATTTCTCACATTGTATTTGCAACGGCACTCAACTTGGAAGGAAGCTTGCAATTCGCTCGACTGCACTGATCAATCCCATTACAATTGCAGCTGTGCTGATTAGAAATCTGAGCTGCGACAGCGACGACGTTACACTATCTCCAAAACCAAGCACACCATTCATTCCCCCGAGTCCTCTTCACCAGCTTTGTTTATCCCAGAAAAGAAAACTGTCACAATCCCACCTTGGCAACCCTTACCGTTGGCATTCCACGAACCCGCCGTCAAACTTGATATTCCTTCTGCTGCTGACCGAAAAGCAAGCCTTGTTGGCTAAGTGGTATAGCGTCTCACTAGTACTCTAGTGTCATGAGAAGATCGGCGGTTCGATTCCGCCACGAGGCACAGCTTCCGACAGCCTAGCTGATCACGATTACTTTTCGCTTTTTAGAGGTCCTTCGTTAACTTTCTCCACCATTCGTTATGTGGCTTTCATTTAGATAGCATCGTTCTAATTAGGTACTTTGTCTAATACTTATTTATCCCATATCATGCATGCATGTTATATAACGCTCAAAATTTGGCCGTGTCGTAAATGTCATCAGGGTCTGTCATCAGTTAGTAGTTGTTCAATCTCAAATGTGGATCCTCGATAATCGCATACCTTTGCCGTGCTCCATGATATGGTCCCGAATCTCCTGCACCTTGGCCTCGACCTCCTTGATCTTGTCGTCCAGCACGGCCTTGATCTTCTCGTTCACCTCGGCGCCTCCCTTCAACGCCCGGATCGCAACGTCGTATCGGCTGACGCCGTTGAGAAGCATCATGTCAAATGGCGTCGTTGTACTTCCCTCCTCGCGATACCCGTCGACCGTCATCCTGTCCAGATTGGGTCGTCCGAACAGCAGACCCTGCAGCTCCGTCGGGTAGCCGTGGTAGTTGAAGACGATCGCCCGATCCTCGGTGAACATGTCCAAAAACGCCTTTCTCGACATCGCGTGCGGGTGCTTGGCCTCCGCCTTCAGAACCATGAGGTCCGTGACGTTGACGACGCGTACCCTGAGCTCCGGCACCAGCGTGCGCAGCAGTTCCGCCGCCTTGACCACCTCGAACGTTACCTCCACGCCGATGCCGGCAATCACTACGTCCGGGTCGGCTCCGCCGTCCGTGGATGCAAAGTCCCACGTGCTCGCGCCGCGCCGGCAGTGCTCTTCGGCTGCGTCGGCGTCGAGGTAGTTCGACGTCGGCTGCTTGGAACCTACAACGAGATTGACGTAGTTCTTGGACTTGAGACAATGGTGGACGGTGCTGAGGAAGCAGTTGGCGTCGGGCGGAAGGTAGACCTATGTGTGTACGCGTGAGACTAATGCGCTAGGTTGGGGCCGGAAAGGGGATTTACTCGTGCGGCTTCTGCCTTGAGATTGAGGACGGCTCCGATGAAGGACGGGTTCTGGTGCGAAAACCCATTGTGCTCCTGGCGAGTCCACGTGCTCGTCTCAATGTAGTTGATGGACGCCAGATCCCCGCGCCACTTGACCTGTTTGGCAATCTTGTTGAATTTGGCATACTGCACCATCATCGTGTGCACTATGCCCAAGAAGGACTCGTAACTGGGGAATAGGCCGACGCGGCCCGTAAGGGTGTATCCCTGCATGAAGCCCTGGCAGCAGTGCTCCGACAGAATCTCGATAACTCTGCCGCCCTGGTTGCGCGAATATTGGTCCCACTGGAAGTTGCGGCCGGTGTGATCGAGCACGGCGTCGAGCTTGTTGCTCTCCAGCTCGTCGGGTGAGAACATGCGGAAGCTGTGAGGGTTTTCCTGCATCACCTTGTCTAGGAGCTGGCCCGTCACTTTCATGCAGCTGTCCTGCTCACCCGCTTTGACCGCAAGCGGCTTCCAGTCGGTAAGCTTGAGACCTACGTACGGGTCGTAAGTAGTCTTGAGCTGACCGAGCTTCTTGGCGCTATTCTTGGGGATCGCTCCGGTGACGCTCTCAGTCGGCTTGCCTTCTAGCAGAAGGTTCCCAATGTCGTACCTGGACAACCAGTCGCGCAGATTTCCGAGCTGGGCTACGTCAGAGCCGGCCTTGGCTAGGGGAACCTGATGGGACTTGTATGAGCCTTCGACAATGACTCCATCGACCTTCTTGGGGCCAGTCCATCCCTAGAAATGTCAGCACGGTGACATACGCTCTTGTTAGGACGGGACTACCTTGGGAGTGCGGAGAGCAATCATCGGCCATCGCGGTTTGGCAATGGCTTCTCCGGAGCGAGCAGCCTTTTGGATCTTCTTGACCTCGGCCACCGCCCACTCGAGGGCGCTGGAGAGGTCGGTGTCGATGTCTTGGAGGTCCTCGACAATGCAGACCTGGTACCCGTATCCGGAGAACAGAGCGACAATCTCCTTGTTGTCCATGCATCCAAAGATGGTGCGCTCGCTGATCTTGAAGCCGTTGATGTGGAGAATAGGGATTACAGCACCAGACTCCTTGGGGTCGAGATATTTGATGGCATGCCAGGCTCTGGGGCTCATCAGCATGGCTCGATACAGCACCAGAGCACTCGGACTTACCCGGCAGTAGGACCACTTTCGGCCTCACCATCGCCGACAACGCAGGTCACGATGAGATCCGGGTTGTCCATGACCGCACCGAACGATACCGACAAGGCATAGCCGAGCTCGCCACCTTCGTGGATGGAGCCAGGGGTCTCGGAGTTGATGTGGCTAAGCCGGGTTAGTGCACGGGCACGCCTTGGCAAGATAACGGTCTCCTTACCTGGGGAAGCCCCCGGGGACGGAGAACCTGGTGATGAGATTATGCAGACCCTGCTTGCTGACATCGTACTCGCCAGGGTAGAACCTCTCGAGGGAGCCCTCGAGCCAGAGGGCCGCCAGAGCTGCAGGAGCACCATGGCCGGGGCCAATGACATAGATCATGTCCATATCATGGTTGCGAATGAGTCGGTTGAGGTGGGACCACACCAGGATGAGACCGGGACACGTGCCCCAGTGGCCTGGAACGTTGTTAGGTGACGGTTCCAAGAAGCAAGCATATCAAGGCGTGGGCTTACCGAGCAACCGAGGTTTGATATGCTCGAGTTTAAGTTCCGACTCCAGAAGGACATTGTCCCGCAAAAAGATCATCGCTGGGGGCTGTTAGCTGCGAACGAGCGGCAGATCTAACGGCAGATATAACAGGGATAGGCTCGGCTCACCAGCAGCGATGTAGCAGGCGGCATTTTGGAAGTCGCGCAGAGACTTTGCATCCTTCTCGTCCAACGGCTTCTTCTCCGTCTTAACAGCAAGATGGAGAATACTATCGGGCAGGTGAGAGGGTATAGGTGGCGGGTTCGCCTGCCGAAGGACTTGTCCAGCCATGTTAGGGACTGGATGGATTTGGTGTTTGATATTGTATCGATTTGACGCTGGCCGTTTGACCGTGTCTGAGCGTATACAGGACAAGACGTGTGTGTCTTGGCCTGTTGTTGTCTTTTTTTTGAGTTGGACTCGGATGAAGCTTGGTTCGCAAGTACAAGGGTAATTGGCAATGAGGCGGTAGGGTATATGGATTGAGAGATTGGGATGACAGGGTGCGACGCTGTTCAATCGGGGGCTCGGGAATATCTGTTAAGCGGAAGCTGCGGCGAACTGGTGGGCTGTTGAAGGGCCGATAATGCAGACAGGCAGAAGCTGCTTTGCTAACAGTAGCAGGTATAATCAGACCGGAGAGAGAGTCTGGACCATTTGCTGCGAGGTTCAAGCGGGAAGTGGGTGACGGGTGACGGATGACGGCGATTAGTGCAGTCTATGACGTCGGTGCTCGGCCGAAAAGAGCCAAAGGTAGGCACACAAACACACCCGCAAGTGGAAACAACGGCGGGGAGAGAGAGAGAGAGAAAGGGTGGATGCTTCAAGGTTTCAGTCAGTCGCTGCTTCAAGGCCAGGAAAATATCTGATTAATAGATGCTTGACTTGGGTTTGTTCCGTAGTAATAGTTATTGCACGTTGACGTCTAGCCCTGGGGTTTGTTTGCATGCAATGACGAGAATTGTCAACGAACGGCCTGTCAAGAAAAGACTCTTGACAGGGAGCAGTTCCAGCCGTTGAGCTTGTTTATCCCCATGAGTATTGCGTTTACTTTGGATCATGCCGATGTAACTCGAACTCTGTCTCGAGACGGCAGCCTCTGGGTGCACATCAAGCTGCAAAAGGACTACCTACCCGGTGTGCGGAGGAGGGAGGTACTTGTACATGCTGCGACGGGACTTCCGGATCGAGGATGGGGGCTTCAACGTTAGTAACAGGTTGCAACAAAACAATTGGATGCCAAAGAGATGGGCTTCTCGGCAATCAGAGCCCACATCTCGATCGATGGATTACCATGCAATGATCTCACCAGTGCTGCAAAACTGTCGAATGAGGCGCCTTTGGTGCCAATCACCATAGGGCACACCTGCCTGCCTGCCTCGACCTTTTTAGCTAATAAGTAGGTGGGTGGTAGTAGTACCATAGTAGCGGTACTTTGTAGAAAAGCTTGGACCATTGAGGGGCAATTGTCCAGAGGAGGGGGAGGGGCATCAGGAAAGAGAGTACGTACCGTCTGAGCTTCGGTGAGAGACCCACTCTGCCGCTGGCGGTAGCCCAGATAACGGTGTCTTATTGGCCAATAGGGCCAGCTGTACCCACTTGCCGGACCATAAGTCCCGTTGTTCGACTACTGGCAGGGCAGGCACGAGAGGCATATGTACAGGGGGGGGGGGGGCGTGGAGCGTTGCTGCTTTGGGACGCGGCGACTTGGGGCTCTGACATCAACATGGCGAAATCACGATGTGCCTGCGCTTTCCGTGATCTCTGATCTCTGCTCTCTGCTCCGGCCAAACAATTCCACACCTTTTTTGTCTTCTGCTACCGTCAAGCTCGTCTCTACCGCTACACTCATCCAGACAGCTACGCTAGCAAGTAAGCGAAGCGTTCCATGCCTCCTATACGCCACCTAACGTAGTCCTCCAGATGCCGAGAATGTCCCACCAATGGAGCTCCTTGCAGCACGGCCCCGTCCAACCCCAGTGTAGGTAGAGGCGATAACTGTCGTCCTCGACTGTCATGTACCACCATTTCATGCACTCTGCCCATATGGTTGACGTCAGGAATTGCTAGGAGATCGACTGCATTCTGCAGCTCGAGCATCGAGGACATGGATCAATCGTTCAACTGCCCAATGGTAGCACTTGTTTTATAAAGACGGGGTTGGCCAGGGGTTGACGACCACGCCCGTTTCTTGAATCTTCGCATCTCGTCCTCCGCTCCTTCCCACCTCTCGGATTCATATATCTTGCCTCTATTCTCTCCTTTTCCAAGCCCTTTTCACCAATCTTCTACCTCAACATGTCAAACATTCTTCCTGCAACCCTGAAGAAAGCCGGAAACGTCGTCATGGGTCAATCAAACAAGAAGAACGCTCAGCTCGCTGAGAACATGGTCGAGCCTAACCCCAAGGCTCCCATGACCACCGACTTTGGCACCAAGATCGAGAACACGGACGACTGGCTACGAGTGACCAACAATGACAAGACCGGTCCCACGCTTCTTGAGGATGCCATTGCCAGGGAAAAGGTATGCTGTGTCTGCTTTTTACTGTTTGCATCACTCTTACTAACACTGCCAGATCCACCGTTTCGACCATGAGAGAATCCCTGAGCGAGTCGTTCACGCAAGAGGTGCTGGTGCTTTTGGTACCTTCAGACTCTTCGAGAGCGCTTCGGATGTGACCAACGCCGGTATCTTGACCGACACCTCTCGCGAGACCCCTCTGTTCCTCCGCTTTTCCACTGTTCTCGGTAGCAGAGGCAGTGCCGACACCGTTCGCGATGTACGCGGCTTTGCAGTCAAGTTCTACACGGAGGAGGGAAACTGGGACCTTGTTGGAAACAATATTCCCGTTTTCTTCATCCAGGACGCCATGAAGTTCCCCGATGTCATCCACGCAGGTAAGTCGTCGTTCTTGCTACCCCTGTTGGGAGTACATCATGCTGACCAAAACCAGGCAAGCCTGAGCCTCAGCTCGAGTTCCCCCAGGCCCAGTCTGCCCATGACAACTTCTGGGACTTCCAGTATCTGCATACAGAGGCCACCCACATGTTCTGCTGGGCTATGTCCGACCGCACAATTCCCCGCTCCTACAGAATGATGCAGGGTTTCGGAGTCAACACCTACACCCTCATCAACGACAAGGGCGAGCGTCACTTTGTCAAGTTCCATTTCACACCCGAGCTCGGTGTCCACTCCCTCGTTTGGGATGAGGCTCTGAAGCTTGCTGGCCAAGACCCCGACTTCCACCGCAAGGACCTCGCCGAGGCTATTGAGAATGGTGCTTACCCCAAATGGAAGTTCGGTATCCAGGTCCTTCCCGAGTCCAAGGAGCATGACTTTGACTTTGACATTCTTGATGCCACCAAGGTCTGGCCTGAGGAGCAGATCCCCATTCGTTACATCGGAGAGATGGAGCTAAACAAGAACCCCGACGAGTACTTCACCCAGACCGAGCAGGTCGCCTTCTGCACCAGCCACGTCGTTCCTGGCATTGGATTTTCCGACGACCCTCTCCTCCAGGGCCGCAACTTTTCTTACTTTGATACCCAAATCACTCGTCTCGGCATCAACTGGCAGGAGCTTCCCATCAACAAGCCCGTGTGCCCCGTAATGAACTTCAACAGGGATGGTCAGCACCGCCAAACCATTTCCAAGGGTAACACCAACTATTGGCCTAATCGCCACGAGGCCGTGCCCCCCGCCAACCACTCCAAGGTCTCTGGTGCATACGTCGACTTTGCACAGAAGGTGGAGGGCATCAAGCAGCGCACCAAGAGCGCCAAGTTCAAAGAACACTTCAGCCAAGCTCAGCTCTTCTTCAACAGTTTGTCTCCTATTGAGAAGCTTCACGCCGCCAACGCTTTCGCCTTCGAACTGGACCACTGCGAGGACCCCGTCGTCTACGAGCGCATGTCTCAGCGTCTCGCCGACATCGACCTCGGCTTGGCCCAGACTGTTGCTGAGATGGTTGGTGGAACCAAGCCCGAGAAGGCTGGCCTCGCCAACCATGGAAAGAAGGCCAAGGGTCTCAGCCAGCTGGAGTTCATGCCCGAGACACCCACCATCGCCTCGCGTCGCGTGGCCATCATCATCGCCGATGGCTTCGACCCTGTCGCCTTCGGCGCTGTTCAGGCCGAAGTTGTTGCTTCCATGGCCATTCCTATGGTGATTGGTACTCGGCGCTCCGAGATCTTCCCCGCAGGAGTATCCAAGACACCCGGCAATGGTGTCAAGCCCGCTCACCACCTTGAGGGTTTCAGATCCACCATGGTTGATGCTATCTTCGTTCCCGGTGGCGAGGAGTCTATCAAGACCTTGACCAAGAACGGCAGAGCCGTTCACTGGATCCGAGAGGCTTTCGGTCATCTCAAGGCCATTGCAGCTACCGGTGAGGGTGTTGAATTCATCCGCACTGCCATCACTCTGCCTGAGGTTACTCTGTCCACCGACAGTACCGTGACAGAGAGTTACGGTGTCATTACGATGAAGAAATTCTCGCCCGACAGCCTCAAGGAGACGGTCAAGATTATTAAGAACGGCAAGGGATTCTTGGAGAAGTTCTTTTACACGATTGCTCAGCACCGCGTGTGGGCTCGTGAGCTTGACGGTCTTAGCACCCAGCTTGCATACTAATTTCTTCGTCACTTGGACGGACTGCACAGGCGTTAGGGACTGCAATGGATGGCATTAGTAGTATCACGGCAAATTGACCACAAATTTCAAAAAATAAGTTGTTCGTGATGAAAAATGAGGGATATACGCATACGAATTGTTTATGTCCGCCCATACTGTCCCCATCTGTTGAAGTCTAGGATGTTGAACAACTTAAAGTTTATTTAAGCCCTGTATCAAACCTCATGCATGCACAAAGAGAAGATTGCCCGTTTTGCACAAAGGCATAATGATTTGTTCAAATATTGGCTTCTACGTTTTATTCTATAACTGATTATGCGCTTGCAGCCGCCGTCGTTGTGGGAGCGGCAGTCGTCACGGCAGTCGTCGGCGCCGCCGTCCCCGACGCCATCGAGCTTCCGCCGCCGCCGGAACCGCCGCCCTTGACCACAGTCGCCCGCACGACCTGGCCGAGGGTGTTGAAAACGATGTTGACGAGGGAGTTGAGCGGGGAGTACTGGAACGTCTTCTGGACGAGGCCGTTGCCGAGGTCCTGCTGGTTTCCGGTGAAGGTCATGTTCTGCTGGTAGTTGCCGATGATGGTGCTGAGGGCGCCACCGGCGCCGCCGGCGACCTCCTGGACGATGTTGCCGAGGTTGTCGATGAGGAAGTTGATCTTGGAGTCGCCGTTGACGATGGAGCCGAGGAGGCCGTCGACGGCGCCGATGACGTCGTCGACGACGTCGCCGACGGTGTCGAGCAGGTTGATGAGCAGGGGGTTGAGGTCGAGGGAGGCGAGGGTGCGGTTGACGATGTCGACGAGGTTGCCGAGGCGGATGACGAGCTCGAGCTCGGCCTCGACGTCAACGATGGTGATGTTGACCTTCTCGATGCCGACCTGCACGCCGGCGTTGATGGTGACGAGCTTGGCGACCTCGGCGGCGAGGTTCACCTCGGCGCTGAGATTGTCGACGTCGAGCTCGATGCGGCCGACCGAGAGCTCGGGGACCTTGAGGTAGACGTCGGCCGGGGGCGTGCTGGAGGGGCGGGAGGTGGTGCCGCCACCGCCGCCGCCGCTGTTACCGCTGGTCGTCGTCGTGTCCTGCGCCGCGGTTGAGGTCGGCGTCTGTGATGGTGTTCCCGTGGCCTCGGGCGTGGACGGGGCCGCCGTTTCGGCGGTCGTCGTCGTCGGGGTCTGGGCGACGACGAGGGCGACGAAGAGCGCGAGCCGGAGGGAGAGGATGGAGGACCTCATCTCTCAAGACTGGGGGTTTGGGCTAGGTGCTGGAATAAAAGAATGTGTGGCGGTGATAGGCCTTGAAGGAAAGAAGGAGTGACGATGGGAGCACCAGGTGAGAAGCCTTGAGGGGGGGGGGATTGCGCTCGTGGTGGATGGGCTTGCCTGGGGGGATATAAGGCGGCATCGTGAGCGATGCGCGCGTGGTATGCCGGGAATCGTCAAGTTACCTCATCCTAGCTATTGCCGCCCCCCCCTGCCCCCCTCTCACGGAGTGCATCCGGATTGTCAAGTCACCCTCATCTCGTCTCCATGTCGCTCGCATATCGGGGGCCTCATCCGCCGGCTTTTGCATCGAGATCATCCCTGACTGGGTCTGATGCAATGCGGGCGTACCCCATATCTAGGGCGGGTATTATGCAACGGTTCTGGGCGGGTGGTGTTGTCCTAGTGTTTACAGCCCCCCTTGTTTTCTTTTTCTTCTTCTTTTCTGGATGGTCAGTCGACTAGGTATTCGCTCATCCAGGACGTCCTTCCACGCCGATGCGTCTCTCTCATAGGAGGAACATGGGCTGTGAGACAGGCAGAAACCCATGACAGGCTGCAAGCCACCGGGCCGAGGCCTGGCAAATAGGGGCGGGGAGAGGGGAGGGGCGGGCAACCGCATGTGATGGAATGACAGAAAAACCTTGGAATATTCCATGTTCATACCACGGGTTCTGGGATGGGAAATGAGGATACCGAGCAAACAGTCTCTTCTCCTCTTGCATGCATGAGGTATGTATGGGCTTGGTCGTGTTGCATCGGAACCGAACGTGATAAACGAGGACGAGGTGGAGGGGGGAGGGGGGGTGGATATGCTTCTGCGTGACTTTCTTTCCCATGGTAGCCAGTCGGAGGATTCGCCTGGAACGGGGGCGCCGCGTGCGGGGGACCTTTCGCGAGCGAGACCCGGTCGTTAACGTTGGAAGCGGGAGAGAGATTAGGCCTTGTCAGTGGCAGTCCAAGATATCATGTCAAGGGGGGATGGTATTCTCGACGCAGTGACGGCCCCCGGAGGCCTTCGTTCTCGTCCTCATGTTTGAGAATCCCACCCCCCTCCCCTCCCATCTCTGTCTGTCTCGTACCACTCATCTCAGCCGGGTTGATAGGCCATACTTGATACTTCTATCGTTGGGTTCCGCCCGCCTCCAAACGTCGTCAGACCTCGCTCGTCCCCGCGGCCCTTCCTTCGTTCAGTCAGTCAGTCAGCTAGTCTCAAGCATCACCAAACGGCCTACAACGGCCATTCATTCATTCATTTTTCGAGACTCTTGTCTGTCCCTCCCTTACCCAAAGTCATCATGATGGCCTCTATGGCCACCAAGGCATTCGCCCTCCTCGCCCTCTCGACGCTCGCCCTCGCCCAGGATGAGCCCAAGGGCGACGGCTACTTCGGCTACGACCTGAACCGCCGCGGCGACAATGAGTCGGCCGTCTACGAGACGGCCAACACCAAGACGGGCATCGACACGCTTAACCCGATTCCGGACGTGTACCTCAACGCGTCCGTGTCGGTGGGCGAGATCAGCATCGAGGTGCAGAACATCACGGCCAAGGTCAACCTGGACGCCAAGGTGCTGAACCTGCTTCACTTCCAGGCGGGCGTCGACGCGCGCATCGACCGCGTCAAGCTGGGCATCTACAACGTCTCGGCCAAGGTCGAGCTCGAGGCGCGCCTGGAGAACGTCGTCAAGATGGTGGACGACGTGCTCACGAGCATCGACCTGAACCCCATCATCGCCACGCTCGGCGACACCGTCGGCGACATCGTCAACAAGACCACCGACGTCGTCGCCGACCCCGCCGAGGACGCCGCCGGCTCGCTCGCGAAGCGCGACCTGACCTACCGCCTCGAGAACAACATCCTCTACTCGGTCAACGACTTCTCCGGCCGGACGCACACGAACCGCGTGCTGGCGCAGAACGGCTCGCTCTACGACGTCTACCTCGACAATAACGGCGACGAGAGCGGCAGGCGGGTCGTCGGCTACTACAGCCGCGACATGACCTTCACCGGCCACAACAAGACCGTCACGGTCGACGGCCGGGTCAAAGAGTTTGAGCTGCAATACCTGTACGCGCCCTACCCCGGCCTGGAGGCCTTCAGCAACATCTACGTGGACACCACGGGCAGGGTCGCAAGGACCAAGATCGTGGCCGAGGCCGAGGGCGGGGGCACGGCGACGGTGAGCAACGACAACGGTAACGACTGGTAGAAGAAAAGAAGAAAAGAAAGAAAGAAAGAAAAGAGGGAGAGGGGTGTGTGATTGGGGACCGGAGAGAGCCCATAGAAAAAACAAGAAGCCCGGGATTCAAGGATTAACAGGATAAATCGAGAAGTCCATAATCGTATTTTCCCATTCCCTTTTCTTTTTTCCCCATTGACAAACGACGGACTTCCATGTTGTCCCGCAAAAAAAAAAAAAATGCAGCAGACCCAGCATAGTGAGCAATTCCAAACGTCCAAATGACGTTTGGGGGATGGTTGAGGAGTCTGAGCCAGTCCGAAAGCGGACAGACCTCCGATGGCATGGGCTGTCGGGTCCGAGTATCGTGAATCCGCCTGTGGGACTGGGGGCCATAAGATAGGTCAGATATTGCCCGGGGAGCTGATTCTCCAGAGTCGAACATTTCTTCTGTTCTCCTCTCTCCTGCCACGCACACACACAGAGAATCTCTCTCTCTCTCTCTTTAAGACACAGTCAAAGCTGTCCCTCACAGGAACTGGATCACACGCCGACGGCGATATGGTATGTGTGATGAACTGACGTTGGAAGGGCAGGGCTTAAAACCGCTCATATCGCCCGTTAACATACTCACCTCCCATTGTTATATTCGTACCTAAGCCAAGCCCAGGACCAAATGCTCCGCGCGATGTAGCGTTCAGAGTTTTCGGGCTGGGCCTTTGCTTTTTCATGGAACCGAACGGGCAGATCATCTGCCCGCTCATCTGCGGAGCGCACAGCGCACGATGATACCCTGTCCTCTGCTACTCGCCCACCCCTGAACCGCCCTCAGTGGGAGAGTTGGAGTTGGAAGGGGGGCTGGATGCAACTCTTACCCGCCCCGTCGAGTGTGGCCAGTCTTTTTGCCGGCCGGATGGAAGATGGCGAGCTTGACGTGTCGCTGTCAAAAAAACGTCGATGGTACCGTAGCGTCGTACCCGTCTGGCAATAGGCCCCTTCCAACGACGACACGCGTTTGCAACTGCGTCTCCCAGTTACGCATATGTCGTTTGCTTCGCATAGATCAACTCCAGTCGAGCGTCTGGAAATAAACTGCTGCCGAGTTCGGCCGAGTTCGCGTCAACCGCTCCACGTTCCGTAGGTGTAAGCAATCCCGACGGTGGGACGGCTCAGCCCCTGAGCACCGCCGTGGAGATGTGCCGCTTATGATCATGTTTAATCGTGGATCGGCGCTCACAGACTCCCCGTTGGGCTAGTTCGGAAAATTTAAAACTCGAGGCCACTGCAGGAACCGATTCTGCTAATAGAGCAGCCCCCCCCCTGTCTTGGGGCGAGTTGAAGATGCTGAATGGTTCAGACGTATTCACTCTGCCGACCTGGAGTGTATCTGTGGGTGTGAAGCAGTGACAGTGGGCTCTCGTCGAATCAATCCGAGTCGATCCGGCATGCTGCCCACACACTAAGGAGATTATCACGCAGCCGACGACAGAAGCGAGCTACCACACGCCTTGTTTGGGTCTCTCCCCTGAACGCGATCGCGCGGCACAGCACCGCACCGCCCGCGGCCTATTGGCCAAACCAGGTCTTGACAGACTCTGGGGGGGGGGGGGTGGTGGTGAGCGTTGGCGCTGCAGGTAGGTGATGCAGGAACCAAGGCAGAGAGGGAGATTTGCCGAGCCTCCACCCCCCTGCGAATCCCTTGGGCCTGGCCTTTTGGTGATGCCATGTACGCACATACAAGGGGAGATGAGTGCCGGCCTTTTACATTGAGTGCCTAGCCGGCAATGCGGCCATGCAAGGTCGGTTGGGCAGTCTGGAGGTCCAGGCGGGCGGTTTTGTTCCTCACTCATGCGATGTGACCTCGCGAATGTGATGGGAGGCCGGAACTTCTGTGCGGATGATGATGCCATCGGCCATAGGATGACCGCAACCCCCCTCCTTTTCTCTACGTCAGGATGGTCTGATGTCGGTCCAGTTGAGTTGATTGCGTTCTGGCAATAGGAGAGTCGGACATGGCCGTGGCATATCAGCCAGCAATCGAGCCGGCGCGACTACCTAGTGTCGTTTCCCCATGATGCTGTCCTAGTTGGACCGCCTGCCCGCACGTCTCGCCTCATCTGGGGAAAAAGGGGAACGTCGAACCGGGCGATAGAGTCGTTTGCTTGGCACGTGTCTACCAACGAATGGGTTCAACTCATCACCTCTGCTTTCTTCTTCTTTTTTCTTTCCGTTGTTCTTTTTGGATTGCTTTCTATCGGTTGCGCAGTTGATTTCGAAGTGTCGTCATTGGAACGGCATTTTGACGATTGGGAATTCGAGGCCCCGTATTGATGCTACCCTCGGCTAGTCGTTATTTCAAAAGACCCATCCGTGCTGTGGTGATTATTTGTGAATGCCTCTGCGCCACGGCACCATGAGTCGCGTTCGAGAGGGGACAATGGGTCTTTCTTTTTCTACCCACATGAGAGCCCGGCAGGTTGTGACAGTGTACGGAACGTGCCCGTATCAGTCTCGCAAACCTCTTGAATAGAGTTGCCGACATTTTTTCAGAATGGCGACGGTAGTCCCGTCTCTCGTCCATGTAATGGCGATATGGATAGAACCAGTGTTGGTTAGCTAATAGGCAATGAGAAGGTCAAAGAGGGCAGCCCGACCGAGGGGGATATATGGGTAAACACGGTGTAAGTGGGTAGCTTGCCAGCTACCCCCCACCATACCCTCGATTCGGCCGGCCGTACTCTTTGGCCCTTAGACATCGACAATATCATAGTCGAAACCCCCGGGCGAGAGCTGTCGCAGGGAGGAGGAACCCGGAAGCACGAGGTCCGCATCTACACGGAGCTCGGCATTGAACACCACGCCGAGCTGGTGAATTGCTCAGCCTGGTTTTATTGGACTCTGAAGGCTACCATGAGGTGTACAAGTTTCAAGAGTCAGATGGACGGCTTCTTCTTCTTCGGCATCCCGCAGTGAACATTAGACGTTCACACAGTAATCAACTCTGAGACGTTTCTGTGAGCTCGCATAACGGACCCGTTGTCCGATGGTAGGTTATCAGCGAAGATGGTTGTATCACCCCTCAAGCTGTCTAAAGCTAGCGCGGAACAAACGACACATTGAGCAAGACTAGCCTGGTTTCTCATCTCGACAACTTTATAAGAGAGGCAAAGGGCTAGAATTGATGCATTGATAAATTCGATATGCGCTAACCCGTAGATCGTCCTCGGCACAAGTAAGAGCTACATCAACTCCAACAAAATTGCACATGAGCCCTGCGATATGCGAAGAATAGCCACCATTGCCAAGAAGAGGATTTCAATCTGCAACTTTACGCCTTGTAATCAGAATATAAGTCTTTCTCCAGAATTCTTGGGTTATTGAGGTGTTTTGGAGGCGGACATACTTTGCTTGAACATGTCCCGTTGCAACGGCTTCAAGCTCTCAAATGGTATGTGACTGATTGGAAACCAGTCCAGGGTTGGTATACCACAACTCTTAGCTTCGCAACTACGTTCAATTGATGAAAACATTGAACGAGTCTGTGGGGGAAGAGAGTTGGTTGAAAAGTCGAGGAAGAAATCTCGGTTTGATTCGAAATCCAAGAAGTTCACTCACGTGGAATGAAGTGCCGCTTGAATGGGTATTTAGGCTCGCGAAACTAATGATGTATACAATCAGTACATCATGAGTGTCATTCGGCGCGAGGCGTGGACATTGCGTTAGCGATTGAATTCATTTCACTATCTGAAGCTCGGACTTGCGGGAACCACCGGAGTGACAGGAGGCCGCGGCCGCCGAAACCCCTATACGACCTTAGGTTGGGATAATCAAGTTCGCCTACAATGTTTCGATCAATAGAGTTCTCAACCTCGTCATCCCAACCCCGGCTCAACCAACATTTATGTCTCTCAGCCCCGGCTCAGAAATATCGCTGGTGCGTACCCGCAAGCCCATATGACAGCTCCGCAATCACGGTTTGGGTCCCGAACTAAGCTTTGAACAGGCGGCTGCGATCGCTGCTCTGGGCGTTGATATCCTGGTCCACCCGATCGACACGTTGATCACTCGCACTCAGTCACCTACCTACAGGACGCACTATAAAAACGCCAATGGATCATTCAACCGGTCCCTCTTTCTTGGGCTGTACCAGGGCTTCGGCCCGACCCTGGTCGCCGGCATGCCCTCGGCCGCTGCATTCTTCACCATCTATGAGGGCTTAAAGAAGGCCTCTCAAGACGCTAGAGCAGCGGGCTATCTCCAGGGCGTGCCGTTGCCAGTGCTCCACGGGGCCAGCAGTGCTGCCGCCGACCTCGTGGCCTGCGCCATCATCAACCCGGCGGAGGTTCTGAAGCAGAATGCGCAGGTGTATCAGCAAGGCGAAGGATCGGCGAAACGCCAGTCACCCACGTTGAAAATTCTCAAAACGTTCATGAAAAGGCCGTCAAGGTTGTGGGCTGGCTATACAGCCCTGGCAACAAGCAGTATACCCGGGACCTCCCTGACGTTCCTGCTCTATGAATCTCTGGCGGCGAAGTTGCTGAAAAGGCGGGAGCAGAAGAGCGGGAAAGATCAAGGAAGTATAACACAGCAGATCCAGGTTCACACGATTAGTGCCGCCCTCGCCGGTGCTTCTGCTTCCTTTCTCTTCGTCCCGGTTGACGTGGTGAAGACGAGAATGAGGCTTGTGGCCGGGCGCCAAGCAACGATTCCCCGTTTATTCCAACTTCAGTCAGGATCCAAGGCAGTGCAATAACACATGTTGAACATGCCCAACCTCGCGCGCCTCACGGCCCCTTACGCGTGGCGCGGGACGTCTTTCGTACAGAGGGCGTTCGTGGATTGTTCAGGGGAGGCAGTTTAACCTGCTTGGCCGCCGCTGTCGGGAGCGGCATCGGTATTGGAAGCTACGAAGGCTTCAAGCAATACTTTAGAGGTTCTACGCAAGCACAAGAAGAGGCATTGCTATAACCCACTACCTGAGGAATGGATCCTCTATTTAGACATCTGTAACATTATGTAACCTTGGAGAGCAAACTTCACTCAACTCGGAGATTGCGTTGCTTTCATGACTTAGAAAACGGACACGTGGTATATTGGTAAGAGGGTTCCGTTCACAAGCTTCGGGAGATGATGAGTTTATGGGCGTGGTGTCATGGAAAGCGGGATTCGCAATATTGTACATTAGATTCTACAAACTCCCATACTGATTGATGATTGTTATTACCCTTGGAATCCCACCTGCACCACACGAATTAAACAGACACATCTTCCACCACAAAATGCTTCTCAGAACCAGGTCAAGAATCTATTCTACGTAAAACTCTGATCCAAACTCCTGGACAGTATTCCACCCACGCGTTCGTTGGGCAAAGCTTGAGAAGAGCTTTATCCGCCATAAGCGGCTGAAGTCTCCACTTGGCCTTGGTATGAGGGCTCGCTGCTGCGGCGAGACGATCCTCAGGTGTCTTAACGCATCTGATCACGAACTCCAAGTGGTGGGTGTACATATCTGCCTCGATCCAACAACACAAGCCGCCTCATCTCAGCTAAGTGTCTGCGTATGGTCCCCTGTTGACGATTTAGGGGAACATGGTTAACATCGTTGTGCCGACGTTGCTCATCCCAGTCCTTCCGCGCTCTTGTGTAGGGGCGAGAGGGTGTGATCGGCGAGGTATCATGGCTGTTCTGAACACCCTGACTGTTGCGAGAGTCGATTTGGGAAGGCGCCGTACTGCTTTGCGAGATGAACTGATGGTGGTGTTGGACGCGGGATGCTGGGCTTGAAGACCCTTCTGTCATTGTTGCACCTAACCTCGTTGACTCATTTCGATCTTTCCCGCCCTCCTCCTGTGGACGTGATATACCGGCATAGACATTGGAGCCGTTTTGCTGGTCGACGGCGAGTTCGTCGAAAGGCGCGCAGGCAATCAGATGAGGAGGCACTCGGTGTCCGAAAATCATATCCGCTACGCGGACGATCTGGTACGAGATACAGGTGATGATGAATCGGTTCTTGGCGGGTGTGTCTGCGGCATTGCTTCCAAGGGCGCCCCGGAGAGCGAAATCGGAGACATCCGAACAACATCCATTCTGATTGATGGGCAACTTGGGTAGATGAGGACGAGCCTGGTGCCACCATCTCAATGTTCCTAGGAGGCTTAACAGCGCGAGGACAGTGGCGCTAAAGGCCACCAGGGTGGCCCACGCAAATGGCAGACTTCGCTGAGTAGAGAGGAACGCCAGTGTACAGCCGAAGGGAACGCAAATGAACACCAGTAGGATGGAGATGAAAATGGTAATCGTCCATGGGTTGGCACGCAGGGGCTTGTAGACCCAGGCCTGCATATCCCGCTGCCGCGTGGTTACGGGTGGGGGGGTGAGAGACCTGGTACCGGATTCCATATCTCTCAGGATGTAAGAACGAAGATAAAAGTATTCCGATTCTTGTTGTGAATTAATTAGGTTAAGCGACGGTCACGGAGAGCAAGATAGCAATTGCATTAAGCCAAAGAATGCCGGTGTATTTACGTCGGATGAATTCATGTCCCTAATTCCCCCTCAACTGGGTTTACAGCATGCAACTTGAAGGCCTGTTTCTACTGTCTCTCACTGCCGCATCATGTGTAACACTTTGACCGGGGTATCGGCCTTTGTGTTGATTGTCTCCTTTCACGAAACACTCTTTCACACCTCAATGTCATCTACGTCTGAGATTGAAGAGAACCAGAAAATTAGTTTCCCAGTGAGACCCAAACATAAAAGCAGAGTTCAAAATAATAACCTGGCTATTTGACGCGCTCTATGGCGGGAAATCTAGCTACTTCGGTTTGCTACAGTATGAGGATTAACGCTGTTAGAAGTGAACGACGCCATCAACGCCATACTGTGGAGAACCATTGAGAGCATTCTAGTGCACAGGTGAATGCTTTGTATACTCAGTGTTTACTACTTACTATATTTTAGGAATTAAGTTCCACTCTTAATGTCTTAATGGTTTTTATACTATATAAGAGAAAATACTTTACTTAGTCTTAAAGAAAGTCAAACTGTTATACTTAGAGATGCATACACTAGAAGAAGTTAAGTTAATAAACAAAAAGAACGCACAACACAGTCCGCAAATATTATTTGAATGCGAAACCCAAAAATGCGAAAAATCAAAGAACCCGCAAGAGTGGCTATACCAATCGCGGTGAGGATTTGAGCCTCACGCGGGGGTCGAACCCGCAACCTTGAGATTAAGAGTCTCACGCTCTACCGATTGAGCTAGCAAGGCGGGTCTTGTTTATTGGTATTTCAGCGCACAATACCAAAACATGTACCTCGATCTAATTACTTCTCGACAAAGACTACGCTTTGCCGCCCTCCCAGCATAGATAATTAACCATCAGTATTGACATTTAGCACTAAAATTCAGAATGCTTTATTTTCTGCATGCTAGCGCAGTGGTAACACTCTGTGTTGTCGTGTGCCTCTATTTCAGGCAGTCAAACGAAGCTACAGAATCCAGCAGCGTGCTCAAAGAATGTTTGGCCTGCCTCCCCATATGAATTAGAGCATGGAGTAAAGCCTTATGAAGATCCAAGGCTAGGCAGAGTCAATACGTCCACGTTCAATATCTGTTCCAGTTGGTCGCATCTACTAATATTGAACTGTGCTCTCGGTCTAAGACTCTTGAGCTGTCAACGATGGAACAGGAACTACAATGTGCCCAAAGCTCAGAAGAAGCGTCGGCACCAAGTTCTCCTTTAGAAGATAAGTTGCTAAGTTCTACAATTATGACCATTACGAATAGTTGCACTGTTTGTGCGTGATCCCGGTGCCGGCGCACCTGCATGAGGAAAGGTTTGTATGTAAAAGAATGCAACAAGTTCAAACATCCCATAACGCCCTGCTCGTAATTAGTGTAAACCCAGCGTTTTCTTTTCGACAAACACTTCTATCGGTCGCCGCCTTTGCCATATAGGTTAACAGGAGTTCCGTCACCTAGTTCGGCCCTTGATCCCTGTTGCTCCATGCCGTCTAGCTCGCTGACCGGATGCAATTCCACCACAGCACTGGAATACTGGCTCGGGTGCCGTGGGGTGTGCCCACTGAGGGAGCTCACATTACTGTCCGTGTAGGTAGAGAGATGACGGTCGTCAACAGGCGGCGTACCCGGGTGCTTGAGTGGGAAAAAGGGCGAGTGCGGCGGTGATGTGGACTGGTACGAATTGGGGGCTGCGGTTGTTGCATAGCTGATATGAGATGCTGCGCTTGTTAGTTGGTTTGTCTTCGCAAGGATGTCTGTTTATGAGACCTACCACGTGCAGGGTCGTACAGGGCGGGACTCCGAGGCGCGAAGCCCATATTTGGGTGGTGGCTTGGGTTTGCGCTTTGAGCAGCGGGCTCCCACGCTGGCTCTCGTCTTTCATTGCGCTTCCTGGCATGCCATCCGCATCTCCAGATCACCGTCACAATGACACCAACCAGCACAGCGGCCCCAATGGCGATACCGACGATAGCTCCTGTGGCAAGGCCGCCGCCGCCGGAGGAAGGATTAGGAGTAGAGGTTGGCGACGCCGACGACGAGGATTCCGGTGTAAATATCGTCCGGTTGACAGCGTCTGGGCTCAGAGTCGTCGCAATGAGGTGGTCCGTCGGGCAGAGGCCATCAGGCTCTTGGCAGGGGTTCTTGGCGCAGCATCCGATGAACGGGATGTTGTTGGTGCATGTGTAGAAAAGCTGGCTAGCAGGCCTCGGGTCGTCGCATCCCTGAGGTGGGATGCTTGCGTATCTGTCCGGGTTGAATGAGGATATCCTCAAGTCCTGGGTTGGGCACCTTCCGCTGCCATCGGCGCATGGGTTTGTAGCGCAGCAGCCCAAGAACTCGATCTTACTGCCCTCGCAGACATAGAAGTCGCCGCCTCGCGGACAGCTTAGACCGAGGCTGGCACTCACAGACATTGTGTTGAGCGCTGAGGAAGTGGGTGATGTTTTGTCTGAAACGTTGTCTGCTGCCTCCTGTCGAGTTTCAATGTACTAGGCGCACAGGAGAAACGGCAACAGTTAAACATTCAAAAGGTCCAATACGTATACTCATATTAAGTGAAGACGTACGGTTAAGTATGCATATAAGCGTGGCAAAAGGAGTCTGACAGCATGCTTCCAAGCCTCCATCTGGTTGGTCTTTGGACCGAACAGCGTCGAATGGGGCTGAACTAGGGATGGTCATGTCAGAATGACAAGCTCCCTAACCAGATCTGTTGAGGCAGACACATTATGTCCCTGTAAGGTATCAAAGTATGTCCCAAATCTAGCACTTGGGCCCACAGCCTCTTTCGAGAGCAAGCTCGCTTGAGATCTGGAGCAGGCTTACAGGCAGCGGAGGCGCAGAGTTTGTCCGCTTGTCGGCTGCGGAATGACCGGCATAAGCTGTACGTATCTGTCCAACGTGTCTTGCACTTCTTGTGTATGCCTCAAGCCTTTTTATTTTGTGTGAGGGGGCTTTACGTTGCCTCTTGAAAGTTGTCGACACGAGCGCAGGACCGGAGCTGAACATCATGAGACCTTTTTACATTGCATGATTCCATATATGTTCTTGAATATAAGACACGAGTGTCGAAAAGTGCAAATCCGGTAGGCTTGTTGATTGTTGATGATGAATATACCGGTGCAAATAATTGCAGATTTTCGACCCCCGCATTCCTTTCGGGAGGCTTCGTGGCTTTGCACTACTTAGAAGGATGCCTGCGGAGGGCTTGGCTGCTCAGCCGAAGGATCAGAGGGGGATAAGCCCTATCAACTCTAATGAGCAAAGCTAAAAATACGAGAGGGTCTGTCATGACGGCGAGGTCAGAGCTATCCCGATCGGCGAGTTTTGCTGACATTCTGACATGCTCACCTGCTGACAGGATTATGATAGCTGCAGTGTGGCTACACAATCTTGGCTCGCCGTTGTCAGCACAGCACCGCGACTCAGCGGTTTCTGAGATATTGGAAAGGCCGGGGCAAGCTCGTGAGGGCAATGGGCGAAGAATGTCACATGTCAGTATACTGAACGAACCAATTGGTAGAGGCTCAGGACGCACCTCATTTGCGCAAGAGATGAATATTATATAATTTTGGAGAATCCCATCTGAGATTGCCCATGCGCGCAATCTTTCAAGTATAGAAGTAGACCTGGTCATTATCTCTATGCAAAAGAAGACAGAAAAAGAGAAGAAGAAGAAATAGAAGAAAGAGGGGAGAAAGGGAGAGAGAGAGAGAGAGAGAGATAGAGAGAGAGAGAAGGGATCTGACTTCTTGACTCCATGCCAAATCGCTGGCTTGGTGAAAGAGAAATGGCTTTCAGGCCTATCCAAAGGCGATCGCGCTCGACTGTCCTAAACTCCTCTTCCTGGAAAGGAAATTTGTGTTTCACTTTTCACATTGTCACCGTGTTGCTTCCTTGCGCAGTCTCCTTGTGCCCGTAAGTATAAGGAGATTGTGAAGGGTGTGGCTAGTACACCATTACGAGCTGGGAATGGTTCTCAGACGAGGTCTCCTTTTTTTCTTTGTCGTTAACAGGCTCGACTTGAACAAAGGAACCAGCTCTAACCAAGAGAATTACGCGACTGATTGTAAGCTTCCGCCAAGCATCCCGAAAGGTAAAAGCCAACAAATCACACAAAATTATCGTATGTAGAAAGGGAGAAAACCCGAAGGCCGTAGAGGCGGGGTTCTGCCGCGATAAGTCTCGGATTGCCCAGATTGCCGGTCATGAGATTGTAGGGATACGAAACCTTCACAAAAGTGGGAAGTTCTGGCGTGGATTGTGAGGGAACCCAGCTAGGACCGAAACTTCCGGTCCGTCATGATCGGATTGTCATCCCGAACTCAGTGTAGGTATGCCCGGGGTGGATTGCTCTCGTCGGCTCTGCTGCGCCGGTCAGCACGAGGTCTCCTCGGAGAGGGCCTGTTCCGGGTCCGCACTGAGCACACCGAGCTGTAAAGATGTTTACGCCGTCCAGCTTGAAGTGTGTCCCAAGACGGCCCCGGATGGGTTAGGTTCGGCATGCTGATGGGCTCGGGAACCGCCGAAGGATCGAGTCTAAGTTCCGTATCTCAATGAATGAACCCAAACTTTCGTCCCCAAACAGTCAGAGCCGTTTCTGGGATGACATATTACCCTTGAGTTGGCCAAGTACGAGAATTTCTGAGCAACATCTCGACATCAGATGATCCCACCTCAACACCGCGACAAACAATGTAGACTCGAAGGCCGAAAGCTCGCACGTTCACATATTGACCTTGCACTGTCGGTCAGGCATCGTCGGCGGGCGCGGAGCTGGCGGGGCCTGCCACGAACGGCTTCAGCTGAAGTCCGGGCCCAGAACCTTCGCGTTCCTTCTTTCTCAGCACCGAGTCTCAAACGCGGGCGTGGCATTGTTCCACTCGGACCTCGGACGGCATTGAGACTCGTGGCGGCGCCATGCCAAACAACAGTTGACCGGCAACCTTGCATGTTGTGCTCCCGTAAGGGGTGACCGGTGGCGGGGTGTGGAGGTGGAGACCGGGGAGAGACCCCCCGAACCATATGTCTCGAGACTATCACACGCCGACGCTTTGCGGCCTCACGGTCCACTAGTCAGAGCGGGAACTCCATGTCGTCCGAATAGCGCGAGAGCGCGAGCAAGTGGGCCAAGACCCTTTCAGCCTTGGGCCACCAAAGGGGTCGCACCGAACGAGATATTAGCGAACAGGCGGCTCGCGTTGTTGATGCACTCCACGGGAAGCGAGCGATGGTTCTGTGTCTGCACGAAGGCGGAAGGCCGAGCAAAGGGGCCCGCCGCGGTGGGACAAATCGTCTTGGCCTGCATCCAGGACTTGCTTGGTCCGGGCGGTCCAAATACCTAGCTGTTAGGATAAGGGGATCGCCCGCGTTGCCCGGGGAGCGCGTCGGTCGTGGGTGACGCCAAGGGACCGGCCAGCCATTATTAGTTCAGGGATGGTGGCGGGAGATCAGCCGAAAGAGAAGAAGGACGGGGCGATGTGGCGTGCATTCGGCTCTCGCTCTTTGTTGCGGGGAGCGATGTGCATGTTGGAACTAGGAGATTAGCAGGCGGAGCGGCGTCGTTTCACGGACGTCCGGTGCGCGCATATGCAAGTCCGGTCGTCTCTCCACGGGCATCCGGGCGCAAGCAAAGGAACGGGCCTCAGGTGAGGCGGTACCACGAGTTCCAAACGGGCATCGGGAATAGAACACATTGGACGGACGGGCTGGCCATCAACATGTCGAGATGCCGTACATAAGGCCTCGAAATCCAGCCCAACTATTCGTTCTTGGAACACTCGACAGAACTCAAACACTCACTCAACCAATCCACTCTTAGGTATCATCACGATCCAGTTCCCTGCCACCACCACACCACCCCAACAACAGTCAACCTAAACAAATCAGCCAAAATGCCTGGTGTCACTTCTCAGTCCACTGGTTCCAAGTACGATGCCATCCCCGGCCCCCTCGGTCTGGGCTCTGCGTCCCTTGAGGGCAAGGTTGCTCTTGTCACCGGTGCCGGTAAGTTTTCTCTATACCTATTCCACGACGAGATGGGATGCACCCTGCGGGAGTGCCGCAGCCGGAGATCGGCAAGCCTTGGTGAAATTGCGGGGTGCATTCCCCGGTCCGTTCATCTGATTCGAGTTCTAACCATTGTTTTCATCTTCCAGGTCGTGGCATTGGTCGTGAGATGGCCCTGGAGCTCGGCCGTCGTGGCGCCAAGGTCATTGTGAACTACGCCAACAGCGCCGAGACCGCCGAGCAGGTCGTCCAGGCCATCAAGAAGGGCGGCTCCGATGCCGCTTCCATCAAGGCCAACGTCTCCGACGTTGACCAGATCGTCAAGATGTTCGCTGAGGCCAAGAAGATCTTCGGCAAGCTCAACATCGTCTGCTCCAACAGCGGTGTCGTCTCCTTCGGCCACGTCAAGGACGTCACTCCCGAGGAGTTCGACCGTGTCTTCGCCATCAACACCCGTGGCCAGTTCTTCGTGGCCCGCGAGGCCTACAAGAACCTCGAGGTCGGTGGCCGCGTCATCCTGATGGGCTCCATCACTGGCCAGGCCAAGGGTGTTCCCAAGCACGCCGTCTACTCCGGCTCCAAGGGTACCATTGAGACCTTCGTCCGCTGCATGGCCATTGACTTCGGTGACAAGAAGATCACTGTCAACGCTGTCGCCCCCGGTGGCATCAAGACCGACATGTACCGGTAAGAACATGCCACTCTACAATCCGCCGTCTCGGACCATCAAACTAACAAAAATCCGCAGCGACGTCTGCCGTGAGTACATCCCCAACGGTGGTGAGCTCGACGACGAAGGTGTCGACGAGTACGCCGCTGGCTGGTCCCCCATGCACCGTGTCGGACTCCCGATCGACATTGCCCGTGTCGTCTGCTTCCTGGCTTCCCAGGATGGCGAGTGGGTCAATGGCAAGGTCATCGGCATTGACGGCGCTGCTTGCATGTAAACGTTCAACACATATATCGGAGTAATGATTCGCCACGGGGACTTTAGATTGGACCACTGTACATTTTAGATTTACTACATGGGATACCCTGAATAAGACCATGTACCCCCAAGTCACGGGAAGCCCTCGTCTTGAGAACTTCGTGCATGCCACTGAACGATCACTAGCCCGGGTTCTGGAGCCACTTGTGTCCTCAACTGGCACACTTTTCCAGGTACCCTCTCAGTACCGCCGAAGCCGATATTTCGGCGTCTCGTAGTAATTCGCATTGTGGTAGCAAACACCCTTGAATCTATCGTGGCCTTGACGAATACGCTGAAGCTGACAGCAGTTGCCGCCGACCCTATAACCTCAGTTTAAAATAGAAGATGACTCTACCAAGTTGACATTGCATCGGATTATGTTCAGGTGGGTAAAGGCTTGGTTACCATACGATATGTATGTCCACAGTTGATTAGTCATGAACCAGACGCCTTTGGATATCTGTTCGCCCAAGCCAAACTGAATAGCAAGAGGGTATCAATCAGGAAGTGGTCCGAAGCTGCGCGGGCATCCATGGATGTGGACACTCAACTTGTTCGGAATTATTCTGTGACACAACGTGTTTCATTTCTTGTGTATTTGGAGGTTGCTCCAGGTCGCAATCGGCAATTATATCCCCAAGATGTCTGTACCCATTTTTGTCAGAGCCCGCTGTCCTTGGCTGCGGGTTCCGACCTGGAGGTGGGTACACTCAGGGATCCGGACTATCGGCGATCCCGTCACCTCTTCAACCTTGGAGGGATACTTTTCTGTATGTTGTTTCTTCGTATTTGATTGAAGATCAGTCCGTTGAAGTGTATTAACTGGGAACGAGCCCATCGAGCTAACGTGTATTCGTCCTTGGAATATAGAATAGATGAGTTTTCTAGCCCCAACCCGATAAAGAACAAATTCTTCAGTTCTTCGTATGCTGATATTAACACTGGGAAGATAAAGTTTAATGAGACCCGTTGCTTTTAGTAAGGAGGCAGTATGATCGTCGCCTATTCCCTGACTCGTGTACTCACATGTAGCTGGAGCATTTAATTTGAAGACATACGATGTACATTACAAGTAATATAACTGCAGTAGAGTCTTAATATAGTATCCGGAACAGCCGGGGAGAGATTGATAGTTACAGGGCAGCATCTTAAATACATAAGGATACGACGAACCGGCCATCATCAGCAACCCTCAAGGTCATTCTGTATCCAAACCTTCGGCATAAACCAAAAAGTCCTCTCCAAACTATTTCATTCGTTTTCGACTACATCAACCATCAAAATGCGCACCGCCTCTCTGCTCATTTCTCTCGCCGCCTTTGCTGGCATGGCTGCCGCCAAGCGAGGCTGCAGACACGACCCGGCCCACCCTGGGCAAGGCTGGTACTATATCGTTTCAGGCGACGACCTCAACTCGATCGCCGCCGATTTCGGCACCACAGCTGCCGCGCTTGCCAAAACGAACAACATCGCAAATCCCGACTTTATTTCAGCCGGGACGACGATTGTGGTCCCCTGCGCCTAGGGGATATGAGCCGACTGTGCGACCGCTTAGGTCCCAAAACAATCTACGGGTGGAGCCTTATAAATATGAGCAGAAGCGTAGCGACTTTAGGATTTGATGAGAAGGGTGGTTAGACGGTCATCTTTGAGTGCCGTCTAACCGGGGAAACAACTGGGAGTATTTTTCGGTTGGAACAGCTGTTCTGGATTTTGTTTCCCAGGTGGAAGGCCGCAGGCCAAGTATTTAAGATTGCCTGATTCAACGACGAGTCCAAAGGTTTTAAGCTTTGATGACTTTAGACTTTTGAGAATCTAAACTCGATGAGCAAGCGATCGTTCGGCTCCATCGCGCCAGGCAGAGGATTGTTTTGGTCAACGTCGAGAAGCATCCCGGAAAGGGCAAGCAATACTTGGTCGAGCTAGATTCCTTACGATAATATACGTGCGAGCCATAGGGCAGTGTAGTAGTCCTGATAATATCACAACGGTGAGCAAGCCCGTTCGTATTCTGACAGCTTAATGAGGTTGATAATTGATTGAGCCGTAACATGATTTATTTGCTCCATGTAAGTGTGTCAATCATAGTATACTAGAAGAAATATGCTTATTGAATTGTCAAAGTCTATGACCGCAGCAATAAAGTTACACCAACCCAGCCCGCCAGAGTTCAAGCCGCATCTTTTCTACGTTCCTGGCCTGCAATCATGATCTAAAAGCTGAGGGTCTGACCAGCAATAGCGACAGCCCTGCTCTCAACATTGGGCTTTTTGATTCGAAACCCTCGCCATGTCGCCCTACCAAGTTGTCAATATCTCGCAGAAAAGGGTCTCGTTTTCTACAGACCAATCCCAGTTGATTCAGGGGTCACCAGCGATCAGCGATTCAAGACAGCCCCGCCCGTCGGGTTACTCCTACGGGCGACGGGCGTCAAGAAACCACACTGGCACCCTGACTAAGCATCGTGATGCTCAGTCTGACTAATGCTGATACAATTCATGCCAATTGTCAACTGCCTTAGAATGAGGGGTTAGAATCTGGATTGAGTAGCCAAGGCCATCATCACAACTAAGTATAAGTCGCAGGTTGTTCTTGTGAGACCCTGAAATAGCTAACTACAACAAAATGGATCTCCTCATTTGCGGTACCTGCGGCGTGCAGTACGGCAGCCATTCAATCAAGTCATGCAAAATATGCGACGATCCTCGGCAATACGTCCCCGAAGGAGGGTGAGGTTGTCCCAGTGCGGTCTCAATGTCGCTTTCGTTCGTCACAAATAGTCAACAGGACAGGCTAATAACAGCTGCAGCCAATGGTTCACCACGCTTCGCGAGCTCCAAGATTCCAGAAAGCACAGAAACGTCTTCACCAAGGATAAGTACAACTCGAGCGTCGTCGCCATCCGCACCGAGCCCCCGGTCGGTATCGGCCAAAGAGCATTCCTCTTGCGTTCTGCCATCGCGGGTAACCTCCTGTGGGACTGCATCACGTACATCGACGACGAGACAGTGAGCCGCATTGTCGCCCTTGGCGGCATCGACGCCATCGTCATCTCGCATCCTCATTACTTCTCCACCGCGTTACACTGGGCCGAGGCATTTGGCTGCAAGGTGTACGTCTCGGCCGAGGACGCCGGGTGGCTTCCACGCCGGGGCGACGCGCACGTGCTGTGGGAGGGGCTGGCGATGGAGTTTCTCTACGGGCAGTTTCTGGCCGTCAAGGTCGCGGGCCACTTCCCCGGCAGCTCGGTGTTGCTATGGAAGAGCGAGAAAAAGCTGTTCGTGGCGGACTCGGTCATGGTGGTGCCGAGCGGCATGTATCACGTCGACCGGCCCGAGGGGACCGCGAGCTTTACATTCATGTGGTCGTATCCGAACATGGTGAGTAGGCCCGGTTGCGCTCTTGGGAGTCGCTGGGTGGAGAACTGACTTTTGGCAACGCCCATAGATCCCGCTCTCTCCAGATGCCGTGTATGGCATCTGGAAGGCCGTTTCCGTGCTTGATTTTGATGATGCACACAGTGCCTTTATCGGCCGCGATGCCAGGGGCGATGCGAAGAGACGACTTTTGGAGAGTGCGCAGATTTTCATCAAGTCCATGGGATACATCGACCATCCTATTCGTTACGAAGAAGTTTAGTTCCTCTTCACATAGAAAGCGATACTCTCTGTATCCAAGAGAGAGGCATTGTTCTGCTTTGCACGTTGGTGGGTTTTACCAGTCACGTCATGTCTTGAGGCATTTACATTTGGAGTATCTCGACTGTTCTGTGTTATCTGTCCCCTCTGGTGTTTCCGTGTGGGGTATCCCAAAGCTTTTCAGCCCTTAAAGCCAAGCCCCTTCAAAAACCAAAGATACAAGTAGGAATGTGGGTGTGTTCGGGGAGTTTAGCCGAAAAGCTTGTCCAGCACCTTCTCGAACGTGTTGCTGCTCAGCTAGTCAGCATTCGTTGTTCAAAGCATTGCAAGTGATTATGACTTACGCTGGCGGCGTAGGCACAAAATTCCTCTCGTACTCATCAACCTCTTCCTGTTTGTTATACCGTCAGTAACATGGTGATGAGACTGCCACTTTCTTTCTACGGGATATCACCGTACCTTGTTGCGATACAGATCGACCTCCTCGGGCTTATAGATCTTGGTGTGCTTGATAAACTTCCAGCCTAAATACAAGACGGGGAAGATGCCGACCATGGTGTACCTAGCCATGTTAGCCGTTTTGCTGTACGAACCGCAGCATACGCGTTAGACCTACGAGAACAAAAAGTCGGGAATGTTCCAGTACCCATCCAGGGGCAGAAAAACGGTGTAGCCACCGACAAACGTCATGATGAAGGTGCCGATGAGGCCATACCAAGCGGCATACGGCTGGAACCACCCCTTGTACGGCAGCGAGTCGCGACTGATGCCTTGGGCCTTGAGGGCGCGGTAGAAGGCCAGGTACGCCGTGCACATGCAGGAAAAGTTAATGAGTTGCGACGCGGTGACCAGACTGACGAACCAATTGAGCACGACGGCCGTGTTGGAGCTGAGCTGGAGGAAGCTAAGGAGTCCGATGAGCAGAACGGCGATGACGCAGTAGACTGGGACGCCCTTCTTCGTGCACCTCTTGAAGAAGGCGGGCGCTTTGCCCTCGAGCGCAAGCCCGTACAGCGAGCGCGAGGCGCAATAGACGTAGCTGTTGCCGGCGGAGAAGGCGGCGGTAAGAACCATGGCGTTGACGATGTGCGGCAGGACCCTGATCTTAAGGCGGTTCATGGCGACGACGTAGGGCGAGGCGGCGGCGCCGGGCTCCGCGTCCTTGAAGGCGCGGGTGAGCTCCTCGTCGTTGTATGGCACGAGGATGCCGACGCAGAGAGAGCCGAGGACGAAGAAGGCGGTCAGGCGGTAGAAGACGGCGTTGAAGGCGCGGGGCATGATCTTGCGCGGGTTCTCGGCCTCGCCGGCGGCCATGGAGACGTAGTCCGGCCCGGCGATCGTGAAGGAGGCCATGATGAGGCACTGCAGGAACCCGAGGAACTTGCCGAGTGAGCCTTCATAGTAGAGCTCCGCGAAGGCCCCAGGCTCGTTCCAGTACCTGAAGCCGAACCTGTCTCCCAGCGGGTTCCCGCCGAGCATGACGATGAAGGTGAAGATGATGAGGCCGACGATGAGGATGAACTTGCCGAGGGCAGCCCAGAACTCGGTCTCACCGTACCACTGCACGGCCATGACGTTGATGAGGCCATACAGGACTAGGATGATGGCAATGATGCCACCGGCGGGGACCGCGTCGCTCCAGAAGTGGATGATGAGGTTGCAGGCGACGACCTCGAAGGGGACAAGGGCGGCCTCGAAGACGAAAAAGTTCCAGCCAGCAGCAAATCCGAAGGCCTCGTCGACGTAGCGACCGGCGAAGCGGATGAAGGGGCTCGAGATCGGGAGATAGGTGACCATCTCAGCCATGCTGAGGGTCACGGCCAGGATGAAGGTGCACCAAACGCTGAAGGCGAGGAACAGGCTCGCCGGCCCACCGTTGAGCAAACCCCTTCCAATTTGGACCTGCAGGTATCGTGAGTACGGTAGCCACGGGTAGCAGGCGGCCACGGGTAGCAGGCGGCCACGGGGTGCGCGATTTTCAACGTACGTAGAGAGCGGTTCCTGTGCGCGATGTGTTAGTCTTGCTGGGTCCTTTGATTTCGCACACGTAGACGACGTACCAATCGTGCCACCGATACCAATTAGCTGGATATGACGCGACTTGAGTTTGCGATGGGTATGATCCTGCTTCAGGCTCGAGTCCAGAGACGAACGGCCGCCTGCTTCCAGGGTCTCGTCATGCGGCTGGCCAACGAGCTTTTCCTGAGGGAAGCGCCCGTGGTAGGAGGAGCCGTAGGTCGGCGGGTCGTCATTGTGACCTGCGCGCTCAATGCCGGTGGACGACATGGCCGGTGAGGAGGAGAATGTGGGGGATCAAAACCCGGGGGCGCGGGGGGTGATCACGGCGCCGCGGGGTCGTCTCAACTCGCCCGGGAATGGCTCGCAAGTGAAGGCTTGGAGATTTGACACTTTCCGTGGGATCAAGGTGCGCAAGATGCGCAGAGCTGGGGGGGAGGGCCTCTTTGGTTGTGAAGTCGCAAATGCGCAAGCCTTCGATTTACCGAATGGCCTTAAGGAGGAGTGAGAAGAACTGCACAATGAATTCCATGTGGTTGATGACGATGGAGTGCCAAGGACTACTGAGTAAGCTACGGTCTTTCTGAGGTCATTCAGGCCGGACACACTTTGAGAGAGTCAGAGAGCTGCGACGAAACGGAAGAAGAGGGAGAATGCCGAGAAGACATCACACGCTCGCTTGCCACCGAGAGGGAGGGCTGCAGATCTCTTTTTAAGGGAGCACCTAAGGATTCCCAGAGATCAGGGACCAGTAGCACATTGCAGCGTCCCGCCGGGCAGAGCAACATGAGCTTGTCTGCGGGATAGTGGGGGGGAGGAGGGGTGAACAGCACGAATCTGCAGGATAGCGGATTCATTCTTTGGCAAATCGTACCAATGCCCTAACATGGAAAGCCCCGGAAACGGGCCTGGATGGGACTGGGGGAGTTGGAAATGGTTACCTCACGTCTCCTTGGAGCAAGGAGCTGTACACTACGTACGCCACCTCCCGAGTACTGCCCGTAACCCTGTACTTTGCACATGAGGGATCCTGGCAGTTTGCCCTTCTGCTCTACATAGTACGGAGTACTCGTAGTAGTAGAGTCATCAAGCCTGCCGCCTCATCCCACTCACCTTCCGCAGGGTCCAGGCCCCTATTAGTTTAAGTTCTGTGCCAAATGTTTCTACACTAGGCGTGGCAGGCGTGCCTGAATGTAAACCACCTCAGAGAGGGGTATGCTAGGCGATAATAAGTGGTGGAGCCCGCCCCGGCATAGCTATCTGTACACTAGACATAAGAGACAATGGTCTTATCGATGCATTCCCGAGACGGGAAGTGAGAGACAATCTCAACTCGCGCCCCCTGTATGAGTGCCATGCATACCTCAAAAGCGCGTGAGGGGGGTTAAGAAGAAGAACGAGAGTCGATGAGGGTCGCCGCGTTGGGTAAGCTTTGCTTTCGATTGCATGAGGCGGCGCATGATAGTCGCATGCTGATAGCTCTTGATCTATCGAATCCGGCGCACCTCTACGGCGGACCATCATCGTCATCATCAGCGTCGAGACTACTCACCAACAGCGTCCCGACAGCTTGGCATCGGTGTGTCCGGCCGTCCACCCCACGCGACGCAATGCGCCCAACTCAACCTGCAGCTGGCGCGGCCGGAGGGGAACACGAGTGAATTTTATTTTTTCCAAGATGAGAGCGAGAACTCCAAGGCGACCAGCGACACGATATGGTCCGGGCTGGTAGATGGCACGCTTTGCTACCGTTGCCACATTATTTTGACAACATGTCTGGGTCCCGGGGCTCGAGCTGTCAAATGATGGTCGCGCTATAAACCATCTTGAGCCAAGGCAGTGCGAAGCTTTTTGGGATGAGGAACAAGCAACGAGCATGGCATGGTGCCCCTGGGGAGGGGAATAGCCTACCGAAAAGGGCCGCTCTCTTTTGATTCCACGGGTGGGTGGCTGGTCGAACTCGCCCCCAGCAGGCTATGAAGGCCATTGCCATTCCCCAATTGCGTTACCGTTGGCTTGTTGACTGCGTCACTTGTCATCTTGGCAGAGACCCAAGGCCAATGCTATGCTGTCGGGCCGGTCAGGATCCCTTGGCATACGGAGGTTACAGACAGAGGCAGGGCTCTCTCCGAATGGTGCAGCGTTATCGAGAAGATAACTTGTAACTTCGTAGCGAAAGTGTCTCATTGGGCGACGCGAGTTGCACAGTTGGCTGTCGCAGAATGTGAAGGTGGTTGGTCAAATCTCACCTTCACCAGAACAGATCGACACCCTAGGGATTCTCTGGCGAACACCCCCACCCTCGACCTGCACGAAGAAGCTCAATGAACCAACCTCATTGAGACTGCAAGTCTATGGCCGAGTGCTGCCGCAGGCCACCTTTCAGCACCCTTTGGCTAGGTATCGGGTCCGAGGATGAGGATTACCTATTCGCCAACATCCGACATTCAGTCAAGTCTACCCCTTAGGTTGCAAGCCGTGGATTTCCTCGTCTAGGAATTGGGATTGAACGCCGCTGTCTTGGTGGCTGAGCAGGGTCACGAACTGAACGGGTGTTGAGAGCCTGGAATTCAGAAGACTCTCACAGAATTAACAGTGATATTGTCCAAGAATGTTTGCGCGTACCACGACGCTATGTCGATCTCCACACAGTACAGAGTAAGCCACATGGTTGTTGTTGTTGTTGTTGTTGTTGTTGTTGTTGTTGTTGTTGTTGTTGTTGTTGTTGTTATATTTAACGCCAGGACGTCCCTATTTAGGGCAAAGGGCGCCTACCGCTAATCCTAAGGCTTACGTCGCCTACATACATATAGAGTGGTACAGGATAACAGTGCTATAGGCACAGAGGGTCCTTTTTGCCTTTAGGGGTAGGAGTTTAATCTAGTGCTGGTTTTAGTACTAACTGGTGCCTAAGGCTCTAGCGTGATTTTCCTTATAGGAGTAACATTAAAGTGCTCCTGTCTAGTACACCTTTAGGACCTAAGCCCCTAGCCTGCCTAAAGCCTTTTTTTCCTATAGAGGTCTATTAGATATACTTCTACTTAGCTAGATTTTTTATTATCCTTCTTATTAGTACTAATTTATTTAAGTTTTTACTAAAGTAAATAATTATACTAAAAAAAACCTTTATAAAGAAAAAAAACTTAATATAGCTAGTTAGCTTATATAATAGTATATAAAGTAAGGGTTATTATATTAGCCTAAACTCTTTAAAAAGGCTTTTAGCTTATTTTTTTAGTATAACTTATTTATATAGAGGTGTTATAGTAAAGAAGAGGTATGTTGTTATAGTGGTGTTAGGAACAGATTTTACTAAAAGAGACTAGATTTATGTGCCCTGTTAGGGATATAGGGCGTCTTCTATACGTTTTTCTAGCAGAGGGGTCTGTGCACCTATGGGTTGAAAAATAAATAGAAGGGAGAGTTGAGTAAGCCACATGGATATAATTGACAGGCGCCCCCTGAATCCACTACCTAAGTAACTCTCAAGCGCGGGGAAAAGCATGCGCACTCACACGGGCCCTGCTATTGATCCACGGCTGCTTCTCCAGGGTAATGGGGATGATGGGAGATTATTTTCCTTTCATTGTTCTGGTTTGTTTCTTCTCTTGTATTTTTCTCGCGTGCTCGTTAGGGCAGCCGGTAGGCTCATTTACGATATACGGAAGCCGAACCTTGAAGTGTTAGAGTCGCACGCCGCTAGGTATGCTTAAACTGACACTAGCGAGGAATGTTAAAGCGGGTAAGAAGGGCATGGCGGGAAAAACTAGTTGTCCGAATACTAGACCCTGTTTAAAGTCGTCCGACAACTTCGTTTGCCACCAAATTAGGGCATGAGCATTCGTCTTCAAGCTGCAGAATCTCTTTTTTTGTTTTGTAGAGAATATTAGTTCAAAATTTTCTCCATCGTATCAACAGTCTCCAATCACACCGGTCTATTAGTCTAGTTGGTTAGGACGTCGGATTCTGATATAGGAACTTCCGTAGGCCCAGGTTCGAATCCTGGATGGACCTCATTTTTTAGGTTCATATTTGCAGTCTTTTAATTTTGTCTTTCTGCGACGCGGACGATTTGAACTGTTGTAAACTTGTGTTGTAGACTTACACCCCGGGTTTTACCATTTTGCAATCTTTTCATCGGACCAGTACTCACCCGTTGTCCCGCCAATATCCGCAATCGCTAAATGAACGGGAGTCTGAGCACCTTGGTCTGGGGTCTTCGTACCTCCTCCCTTCGTCATGTCTGTGACGACATATCCTGGGTGGCATGAGTTGACCATCAACTTACTTCCCTTCTCTTGCAGCTCCCTGGCGATCGCCCTCGTCATGGCGATCTCGCCAGCCTTGGAGACCGCGTACGCCGCGCTCAGCCACCCGTCCTTCTCGTGCGTCCCCTTCTCCACCGCGGCGGTGAACTCCTCCATGAGCTTGGTGACGTCGGAAACCGACTGCGTGTTGTAGAAGCGCTGCCTGATCTCGGGCGAGTACTTGCTCAGCGAGCCCGATATCGAGGCCACATTGACTATGCGGCCGTCGGGCTTGAGGATGGGAATCCAAGCCCTGGTCGCCTCTAGGGTACCGTAGTAGTTGCACGCCAGCGTATTCTTTACGACGTTTGAGTCTGCGGTTTCCATCGTCAGCACCGAGGGGAGGGGAAGGGGATTGGACCAGCGGATGACGTACCAAATCCTTGCATCGCAATACCGGCATTGTTGATGACAAAGTCGATGCCGTCAGGGTGCTCCTTCTTCAAGAACGAGGCAAGTTTTGAGATGCTGCCGCAGTCGGAGATGTCAAGCTGGTGGAATTTGATGGCGGTAGCACCGCCGTGCGCCGACAGGGCCTTGGTCTGCTTAAGATCCGCATCGCCTTGGATGTTGCTAACAGCCTGCTCGCCGCGAGATTTGTCTCTGGCCGTCAGGTAGATGAGTAACGGACCGTTGTTCAAGGGGGATTTGGGGTACTGCAGCGCGAGCTGTCGGACTGCGGTCGGAGGTATGAGTGGGTGGCCACATGTGACGTGTGGGGGGATTGGATGAAGGATTGCCTACCAATTGCATATCCGATGCCTTTGTTGGCGCCAGTCACCACTCCGATTCGTGAGTATGCCATTGTAAGTGTGGTTTTGAATATGATATGGTTCCTGGTGGTTTCTGGAAGCTGTTTTCGGGGACGATGCTCCTGAATCTGTTTTGTATCCTAGATATTTATCAATCGCTGGGTCATGACATCACTACCCCGTTATTAGTCATCGATGGACTGGAGATCCTCTGTTTCTGAGGCCATCCAATCGTTTCTCCGCCACCCGACACTATCGACAGCCCGCTCTCGGGTCCGGATAGCAATTATACCGGTGTCTGGCCGCCCCACACCCCGACCGATTGAAGCCCGGAGCACCGCAAAAGTGGAGATACCGGCTCCGGATGTTAGGGTGACGGGATCAATCTGCCATCTTGTCCTCGCACATTCCGATGGATGAAACGTAGCCATACTCCTCACTTTCACCGAAAATTACACTTCGCTTAGCAGCCTTGTAAAAAGAGCGGCTTAGGCTTCGACGCAGTAAGCATAGGGTTGCACTGAACGCTGCATGCATGGCTGATCGTTCCAGGTGTTTGCCCACCGGTTCGCCCTTTCTTGTGGGGGGTTGTAAGTGTTCCTCGTGCATATGCAGCACGCCTGAACGGGATCTGTTGCGCCCCAGCCTGATCTGGAAAGGCAGATAGACAGACTGTACGGAATTCAGTGGAATCGTTCTACCATCCTCCCGGTAGTTTTTGATGAGGTTGGGCATACTAAACCCCAGTGAGCCCCCCAGGACATACCTTCTCTCGTTTATGTTTCATAACCAAAGAAAGATAATTACTTGTCGACGCATCTGTGACCATCAGCATGGCCGAAGTTATTGGGATTGTTGCGAGCGCAGCAGCACTCATCCAGCTCGTATGCTACGGCAAGAAATCCGCCCGCGCGTTGTACCAATTCTCTCATCGTGCCGGCATCTCGAAACCAGACGTTGAGCGATGTGCCAATCATCTAAGAACCTTTTCGCTTGCCGTTAGCTTGGCTGTCGAAACACTGGACGAGTATGGCGCAAATACCAGCACATCTTCTGTCTTTGACTTCATAGCATCAAAGCAAGTGCTCAGGGCCATATCTATCGACTCCGACTCGCTTGTAATGCGCCTCACTTCAGTTTTAAAACGCTTCCGGGGCCTTGCCAAAAGCAGCCGAACACCGGTGGCTTTCGTCAAGTGGTGGCTTCACAAGGACGATGTCATTACTCTTTTCCCCGAAATGGAAATGATCAAAACCAACCTCACATTGATCATAGCTACGATCCAACTCAGGCTGGTCTACAAAAAGATTGAGACGGAATCCTCTGATTCACTCGCTGTTAAGAAGCTGGAAAAGAAAAAGTGAGTGTTGTGGACTAGATATTGTTGATGCCATCAATCTAACTCCACCGTTACTCAGGTATAGATTGAAAAGTAGCATTAAAGCCCACTTGGACACACTGAAGAAACTTGAGAACCAGATAGAGTGTGCTCGTCAACGTGTATACTCACTGGGCCAGGTACCGCCTACTGCTTCATTCAATTCTCCATATGAAGCTCTTTTTATCCTGGGGAAGAGTATCGTGAAGACTGGAGACGTACCAAACATGCCTTCTGTGTCATCGTGGCCACCAGAAAGTCCATTCTCCACTACAAGGGTAAGAGGTAAACGGCCCGGCTTACGCGTATTCCTGAAACTAACCACTGTTATTGAAGCTCGATCAATCTATATCGTCGAATTCCGTTTCTCGTAACCATTTCTCGGTAGGAGACCATGGTAGCTATATCAACAAGGGTGCTGCCTTCGTTCATTCACCCGACCCCCCTATTCCCCCAGACGTTGTCCAAAGTCCTGCAACTGGAAAGATCTTGAATGTTGAAACAAAAGACAAATTTCAAGCTGTCACTGGTTATACAAGGGACCCTAAAGACCGAAGAGCATCCCTATCCGCAGTCGCCATCCTCTACCACAGGCTGGACGGAAATATTATTTCCATCCTCGAAGCTCGGAGGCTTGGACTTGACGTGGTACCAAACGATCAAGATAAGGAAGAGGTTAGAATATCTTTCGATGGCTCTAAACCCCAAAGATGTGTTGGTAATGTAGAAATATTTTGGTCAGAGATGATTGGGGGCACCGTATTGTCGCATCTAAGATTGCAATTGTATGTAGTTGAACACTGCACACCGGCTCTTATATTCGGTGTGCCTTTTACACAGGCCATGGAGGAGCAAAAGCGAAAGCGTTCGAACTGAAGGATTCCGTACATATTGCCTATTTTTCCCAAGCTAGCTAGTTGAGTTCATACATACGTTCGATGCTGTCAACATACACGACCCCAGTGGCACCGGCTAGATGCTCCAGTGTATGTCCAAACATGATCTCCATGCATTGCGCAATTTATAATTACGTCTTCAACTCGCCTTGACGTCTTGCCAGAGGTCCTAACGCCTGTGTTGGAAAACACTATGTAAACTTAACCACACTCATCCCAGAAACCATCAAGACTCACAATCATCGCCTGTAGCTGCCAATGCAGTTACGATCTCATTGCCAATCACAGGCCACGGTGACTAGCCAAGAACCTATCTGCGCCCCGCTGCGCTATGCTGCGGAAGACGGCACCTCGAGGCGGGGCAGGCTCCACGGCTTATCAGCTGAGGAGATTGTGAGACCTAGATAGCGCACAAGGAGATTGCTATGTGGCCTGGTTCTTCGATTCCAACAGATACTCTTTCTCTCATAACCGACCTGAAATACTTAGGCTGGTCTGGCCAAACCCAAGTCTTGTTTTTTTTGCATCGATTATGCAGCGAACTATGATCTGGTGTGCTGTCTTGGCGACTTTCTACGCTTCAGGTGTCATCAGCTCCTACGATGGCATCCTACCGTGTTCAAGCAACTCGTCATCAACGGTTTCTCGAATTTTCCCCTTACTAGAGAATGCCGATTCTGTAGACCTGTTCCCAATGCCAACCTGTGGGGCCTTCTTGTTGGAGGAGGCTACCATTGACCAAATGCAAGCCGCGATGGACGCGGGAACTCTGACGTCGCAACAGCTTGTTTCTTGCTACATGCAGCGGACGTACCAGACGCAAGACTATATCCAGTAAGTGAGCTTTCAGCTGGGACGAATTCTTGGATAAACTGTCATTGCCAGGGAGCCTGACTTGGGCAACAGCTCCATCCTGCAAATCAACCCAGATGTTTTTCAGATTGCTGCGAAGATGGATGCGGAACGAAAAGCCGGAAAGGTCCGCGGTCCTCTTCATGGGATCCCGTTCACAGTCAAGGACAATATCGCAACTAAAGACTCCATGGAAACAACCGCCGGAAGTTATGCTCTTCTCGGTAGCATCGTCCCTCGCGATGCTCACGTGGTAGCCCGCCTCAGAGATGCAGGCGCCGTCCTGTTCGGCAAGGCGGCCCTGAGCGAGTGGGCCGATATGCGCAGCAACAACTACTCCGAAGGCTTTTCCGCACGTGGCGGCCAATGTAGAAGCCCATACAACTTCACCCTTAACCCGGGTGGGAGTAGTACGGGAAGTGCAGTTGGCGTTGCAGCGAACGCCATTGCATTTGCGTTGGGCACAGAGACTGATGGGAGCGTCATCAACCCCGCGGAACGCAACGCCATCGTGGGATTCAAGCCTACAGTCGGTCTTACGTCTCGAGCTGGGTACTTTGGGCTCTTGAGATCTTGAACGGGAGAGTTTGCTGACGATAGATAGTGTTATCCCAGAAAGCGAACACCAAGACTCTGTGGGGACTTTTGGACGCACGGTCAGGGATGCAGTGTATGCTTTCGATGCCATCTACGGAATTGATTCGCGAGACAATTACACACTGTCTCAAGAAGGCCATACCCCAGAGGGAGGATACACACAGTTTCTATCAACCAAAGCAGCTTTGAAGGGGGCTACGTTCGGTCTGCCCTGGAACACCTTCTGGGTCTACGCAGACGATGAGCAGAAGGAGGCTCTGGGTCAGATCCTCAAGCTCATCACCTCCGAGGGGGCAACCATAATCAACAACACTGAGATCACCAACTATCAGACACTAGTCAGCCCCGACGGGTGGGATTGGGATTACGGAACGACTAGGGGCTATCCAAACGAATCCGAGTACACGGTGGTAAAGGTTGACTTTTACAACAACATCAACTCTTACCTGTCTGAGTTGGAGAACACCGACATCAAGACACTTGAAGACATCGTTGCATTCAACTACAACAACGATGGAACCGAAGGCGGAAACCCGTGGCCGCTTGGAACTTCGGCATTCTACTCCGGCCAGGACGGGTTCCTTGCTTCCCTTGAGTCGCAAGGAATCAAGGACGAGATCTATCACCAGGCTGTCGAGTTCACACAGACGTCGACACGAAACGGCATTAATGATGCTCTCACATTGGCCAACGGCTCAAGGCTTGCCGGGCTCCTGGTTCCCCCTGACGTCGGCCAAACGTACCAGATCGCTGCCCAGGCTGGCTATCCAATGATAACCCTTCCAATGAGTGTGCGGTCGAGTGACGGCATGGCCTTCGGCCTCGCCATCATGCAAACAGCCTATGGAGAAGCAGAGCTGGTCAAATGGGGAAGCGCCATTGAGAATGTGCAGTTGACAACGGAAGGGAACCTTTACAAAAGAACGTTGCCAAGATGGCATGAGTATTTGTCAAGGAACGTACCAGTTTTTTGGAACAGGAATTCCAAGCAGTTGATGGCTAGTATCTTGAGAGTTCACATTAATGACTGGCGCAAACCATGTGTTTTATGTGTATTCGTCATGGAAGGCTCGGCCCTACTAGCTGAATAAACTGTGACGGGTCCGTCCTGACTCTTCAACTCATGATTACTCAGGACATCCTAGCAATAACACTCCCTATAAGTCTGAATCCTTTTGCATGGAATTTATGTAGAAATGCACTTGTTGGAATGCAGTCAGAGAAGGTGGCAATGTGAATCAGCTTCTCACAGGCGTATCTATTGAAAGTGTATATGGTAGTTCGGGATTTATGTGGCGCGGTGATCAAGAGGGAACACCACAACCTACACAAGCAACACACGATTCCTCGCCGATCGTTTCTGTGTTATCACGTTCGAAAGTCAATCATCTAGAAAGCTCAAGGTCAATCAGGATAAGGAAAGGTAGATCTTAGAAGATAGTGTAAAGTTTTGTTGATTATCCCTCTATCTGTCTACTTTTTGACGTATATCCTTCGCGTCTAATCAGCGCATCTAAGTCCCGATTAGTGGCGATCCTTGCTATCAACCCGCTCTATTCCACTGTTTAACAAAAAGACCAATCTATAAGAAAGTACCATGTACTGCTAATTATGCTGTGGCGATGTAACCATTGAAACCTTGACTGATCAGTTGAACTGAGAGCGTCAAGACCTTTCAAAAAGCCCCGTCTTCATTTTTTCAACAGCATCAGCGATGGCGTCATAAAAAGTTGAGCTCCATTATCAGCGAAAAACATGTCTTCGCTAAGCATGCAGCGCCTGATGAAATCTTGAGCACGATCAAACATTTCTGTCTCGTATTCTTTCAGAGGCTGCTCAATCTTATCAGAATCTTCGAAGAGATTGCATTTCGGGCCACAGCAATGCTTTTCGATACTCTGCGCCAGTTTGAGAGCATCATGCATGGCCATATTCACACCTTCCCCAACAAAAGGTGTTGAGACATGTGCAGCATCTCCCAGAAGCGTGACTCCAGGCACACGAGACCAAGACAGAGAGGAGAAAGGCATGCGGTGAAGAATCCACGGTCGAAAAGGTCCTTCAGCATCAGCGATGAACTGGCGCAAGTTGGGAGCGAAATCCCTGTAGAACTCTTCCGAAGACAGAAGCTTCTCCTTCGTAGCCTCAATATCGCCCACATCGAAGCTTGTTCGTATCAAATCCTCGGGGCCCTCCAAGCCCATGTAAACTCGGTATGATCGATCTGCTACTTGTTGGATCATGAGGGCGCGGCCCTGGCCTAAGGCCATCATGCTACCAGGCCCTGAAAGTTCCAGTACGCTTGTATAACTTGGGTTGCTGTAGGAGATTCGACCCTCCAGAAACATCTTTCCCGAGTACTCAGGCTTGACAGGAGTAATCTAGAATACTTTGTTAGTCGGCTGAATGATCAGGTACTCAGTGGAGGTTGCCTTATATAAACTGAAGTACGGGGGTGGGCTATTACTTATCAAGGGTCAGACCTTGCTCCACGCCCCATCCGCACCTACCACAACTCGAAATCCAGAGATAGAAGTTCCATTGGTGAAATTTATAGTCACTCGTGGCGTTTCAGAGTTGGAGTTTCCGTCTCTCTCGATGTTACGCACTCCATGGCCCCCGTGAATTCTGTCGGCAGGAATCGACTCGAGAAGGAGTTGGCGCAGCTGAAAGCGGTCGATCTCCGGGGCATCCCGCCCCTCTCCCACTGTGGTTTTCAGGGTGCCTTTGAATTTTGGATAATGAGTCTCGAAGCATCCCATCGAGCCAGCTTTTTGAACTCCTCAAAGAGTCCAGCTTGCTTCAATGCTTCCTGTCCAGAGTTGGCGTCAAGATCTAGCGTACCGCCCTGATACAAGGGAGTCAGGGATGCATCTGAATCATTCTCGAATACAACGTAGTCGATGTTCTTTGTTTGGAGCAGCCGTGCGAAAGTCAAGCCACAAGGGCCAGCGCCGATGATGGCGACAGGGGTCGTTGTAGCACTTGTTTGAGGGGCTGCCATTGTGTGTTGGTGTTGCCCAATGTGCGAGTGTAAAAGTATTATTCGTATTTTTTTGTGATGTTGGAATACAGAATGCAAACTTTAGCTTCAGGTAGGCTGATTGTGAGCAAATACGACTCAAATAGATGACAATTCTGATGATCTTATATATAGTTTTAGAAAGCTCACGATATTCGCGAGGCATTCCGGAAACAGTCTTGTTCCTGTCTGAACGGCCTGATCACGGTGAAATTTCGCGGCTTGAAAGATGCTCCGGCGGTCCGTCATCCAGACAAAGAAAACGTACGGGTTTAGAAGCCACCGACTTACAAGATATGTGGGTTCCCGGATTAAATGTCTATGATTGGATGGGTCCGGAATGCCGGCAATCAGTCGTCCGGGTCCAACCAGTCAAGATTAGCTTGTTAGGACTTCAACCTCCGACTTGCTTATTCCAACTGGAAGCATCGTTCAGCTAATCTCATCAGATAACGCGGAAGCAGGAACACGATTGGACGGCCGACCGAAAAGCCGTCAATTCCGGGAAGCCAAGTACCGTTTTTACGAACAACAACTGCCAGTTGTGCAAAATGGACCGTAGCAATGACTCGGCGTCGAGCACCACCCTAACTCGTTTCGCGGTAAGCTAGAAAGGTGCTGTTGCGAAGGCTGTTGAACTCACACATTCGGGCATGCGGTGTGACTATTGCCGACAGAAGAAGCTTAAGTACATGATACATCCCTTCTCATGCGGCCGAAAGATGGTCATGTTGAGTGCTTACTGACATTCCGCCGTGGAAGGTGCTCGAGAGAGCTACCCAAGTGCAGCGCTTGCAAACCATGGCCTGGTAGCTGCGATTATACACGAGACAAGCCAGTGACCAAGCCAGGCGACACACATGTTAATGATCGGTAGGTTCATACCAAAATCTTCTATTAATTCTAATCTAATAAGTATAAACAGACTGAAGACACCAAGCTCGATAAACCCTTCCTCCATCGAGCAACGGTTGCAAAATACTGAGAGCAGCCTTCAAAAGTTGACTGAAGCCGTAGAAAGAATTCTACAAGCTACCACTCCGAAGATTGCATCTGTAAACAATGAAACTACACCAAGAGTGACAAACACTAGCGATACCCAAGTCTCGAAGGATGAGGACACTCCAGGGCTGTTCCTTGGACCCTCTCACTCATTCTCTTTCCTGAAAGAGGCGTCAAGCAATATCGAGGTAGCTTTGCGAACGTCCACATCCTTTGCGTACCAGCATGCTCGTTCTGAATTGCAGTTCCTGTCGACTTCGTTGACGACTGCGACCGTCAGGATGGAGGATGTTGGAGATGATGAAGGATTTTTCATACCTTCAAGAGCCTTGGGCTACCAGCTTATCGGCAGTGAGTTGTATGTGAATAGTTGATATTACGCTGCTGACTTTCCACCTCCAACTTTTTAGCCTTTATGGAACACGCACCAACCGGCGAGCTTTATTTCTGTACTCCTCCGGATGATCTCTCAAAGCAGATTGTGTTTCATCCAGAACAATTCACACAAAAAGCGTGGCTTGTGTTCTTCAACTACATTATGCTCGCACAAGCTTCGACCGAGGAGGAAAACCACGCCAACCAAGCCGAAAAGTTTCCGCGCAACGTGCGAAGGGCACTCAACAACAGCAGCATTTTCTTAGAGCCGCGAGAAATCAATGTACAAGCTCTATCCATCATGGCAATGCATGGTGAAGACTATACATCTCCGAACCTCTCTTGGATGATCGTTGGGCACGCTTGCCGTCAAGCTGAGGCTTTGGGCCTACATGTGCTGCCACATCTCGACTTTGAGTCTCACCAGCGGAGCTTGACCCTCTTTTGGCTCTTATTCATTGTTGATGAGTCATGCACCCTTGCATTTGGTCGATCTCCATTTCTTCCGGAAAATTCGTATCAAGACGTTCCGCTGCCGGAGTTCAGCTACCCTGTCAAGTTCCAGCCCCATACCGGCAGCCATTTCGCCGGCTCACAAACGCCGTCGAAACCATCTCAATTCGGCGCCCATTTCTTTATCGGAGGTATAAAGCTTGCCAAGATCATGGGATCGATTATCGAGTTTCTGTCTCCTGGCCCGTCTGCTTTCACAAGGCATGAAATCAAAATCAAGCTTGAAAAGTGGTATGCAGAGACAATAAAGGTTGGTATTAGGTCACCAAAATTAAAGAGAGGAACTTTGATGCTGATCAGTATTATTATAGATATTGGAAGATACTATTAAGGCTGAGAAGAACTCCCTTACGATCTCCCAACTCCAGGAAATGTCCCTTGGTCTCAACAGTACGAGGTTTCAGTACCTGCATATCGTCATTATCCTCCTCAAAGGCGACGAGCCTTCTGCAAATCTCAGGTTGGAAGCTGCAAGAGAGGCCATATTCCTGCTCCCGACAGTAGTTTCCAACTGGTCGTCGGTCTACAATGGGGTTATATGGTACGTCTAAATATTATTTGTTCTGATTAAGCACTTGGGCGCTTCAACCACTACGAGTAATACACGCCGAACTACACCATACTGACGTTGCTAAAGGCATCTTCTTTACTATCCATTCATCTCTTTCTTCGTCATATTCGAGAACCTGGTCCATAACCACGCCTCTCACTCCGCAGTCACCATTGATCAAGACCTTCAGCTACTATCAACAGCTGTGTCATACTTCGTGAGTATGAGAGGTCAGATGCGTCTTTTAGCTACACTCTGCATTCGACTAGAGCGGGTTGCCGCAGTATTTTTCCAACTAGCGAAGAGTTACCTTGGTCGCCGAACACCGGTTTTCGATGGAAGCCGAACCAACAATCCATCGGCCCTCGGCAATTCTCTCGCCAGTATATCATCGTTGCCCACACAGACAATGGTGGGTCAAGGTGCAGAAAGTACGTCACAAGAAAACCATGGAGCCTTAAGATGGACCCAGCATGAAGATGGACCTGTTCTTGGAGACGATGTGGAAATCGAGAAGCTACTCAACTGGCTCCCAGCTGACACGTTCACTGCTGGCCTATTCATGGAGAGAGAACTACAGAATGAAGGGGTTTCGGCCAACTCAACCGATTCCGCCACGACAACACTAGCACCCGAGGGCTCTCGAGGTCGGAAGAGGGCATTTGACGCCACATTTGATTGGTTTTCGTGGGACGCTTACTACATGGACAGTAATTCAGGCAGGTAGTGCCTTTAGAGGGAGGCCAAGCACCAGACCGCAGCTACTTCAGCACATAGTGGCCTATAATTTGTTCGCCGTGAAATCATGGCCACATCTCATGAAATGATTGTGTATTTCGACAAGCTTTTAGTTTTATTGCCAGGTTTTTAAGTTTGCAGGTGTCTCAGAATTCTCAGGTAGCTTTAAAAGATTCTAACTCCCTTCTGAACTGGCTCTCTAGAGCTAGAGAAAGCCCTTTTGATAGAAGAATACTAGCCATTTCTTTTTTCGGAAGGGCAAGATTATTTTCTTTCAAACTGGTTTCTGTCTTGGAAAAATAAAGCGAATGCTTCCTCTAGAACCCATCTCAATCCGGTCAAGACGTACAATCACACGTGATGATGGCCCATATAAAGGGGCCTGATATAGCACATGGCATGGCTGATGACGTGCGCCACACCAACATAAGCCTCCTGTGATAGAAGCATACTGTGGGATGGTCGCGTGGGGGGCGCTGTAATTAGATAATGCAAATCCTCCCAGAATTACGAGGCGTCTCACAAAGATACCAAAGCCGAAGCGATTTCCATTGGCTTGGGCTATATACGCTTCCATTCAAGGACTGACTTGCACTGATTCCGACTTGCATATGTCCTAGTTTCTTCAGAAGCAGCATCATTATGCTAGAATACACTGGCATCTGTTACATCTTCCAGTATTCCAGAAAACATGGTTTCATGCGTGATCAATCTGTGGGAGCACTTCGGCCAATTGCATGAGCGATATTTGTCTGTATTTTTAATAATCGGACTCTACTGCCTTCCTTGATAACACACAAGTACTGGTGGTATTATGCAAACATGCCCTGCAACGTGCGGTGCGTGCCACAAGATGCAACATGACGGTTCTTGGATAATCAAGGTAATGATTGTCAAACGAGAAAGGATCTACCTATGTCTTTGGCTCCTACGCGTAATGTGGCGCTACGATTAATCCGCGGGCAGCCGAGCTGCAAGCCAAGATGCTGGCTGTGTTCACAGTAGAGGGAGAGCTACATCTACCTATCGGAAGACACTACCACATCGCCTCATGGGCGATGAATGAGTTGCAGCATGTAAATGACCTCAGACAAGACGACGAATGCCGATCTGAGGACCAACAATTCAGTCCGGTTGCCAAGCGTCAGCCCTCCGCCCTCGCTACCCCCAAATCTCACCCCACAACAGGCAGCAATACTTCCATCAGAGTGGGCCGGAGATGCGTTTTTAACAGCTGCCTGAAGACTACTATGTATACCAATTAAAGATGCACAAGTATGGGCGCTTGGGACAGGGCTGTGTCGACATGGGTTGTGCGGCGCGGTAAAGGGGCTGTGGCGTCCAACGAATACATTCAACGAGACCTATACGGCGCTAAGCTAGGGGACGTTCAAGGGATGCGATCCTGCAAGGTTGAATTTTATTTACTCAGGGAACCCAGGTCTCTCGTTATCATCTATCAAGAGTTGAAGCTGACCACGCCAAATACTCAAAGACAACATCGTCTCTACATCGCCAGTTGCGACAACCCAATACTCAACCGCACAGCAAGATGACTCAACCGTACATTGTCGGCGATAGCTCGCCATTCCTGAAGCGCGTGCTCATCCCTTTCTGGGTCATCCGCATCGCGATCATGCTCTTCTACATCATCATCTACTCCGCTGCAGCCGCCTATGCCTCGGCCAACAAGAACGCGCTGTTTGATGGCGGATCAACATCAACCACTGTCATTGCCGTCCTCGTCGTCATTCTCGTAATAGTCGTCTGCTGCCTCATCCTCGACATTATCTGTATCGTCAAGCGCTCCCGACGTACACTAAGCCCTCGCTTTTTCCTCATTTCCAATGTCATTCAAACAACGGTGTGGCTGGTTCTTCTCATCCTGGCCGTAGTAGGCATCAGGAGTCCGCTTGGGTTCATCATCGCCATCGTCGTTTTGTAAGTCGACCCGGTCGATTGTGATTTGTAGACTGAGCGTCACGAAATTAATTCTTCTCTCTCCACCAGCGCCTCCTTCCTCGGTCTCCTCATTTACTCCAGTATCGTCTACCATAAGTACAAGAAAGGCTACGCGCCCGCCAACCACGCCAACCAGCCCTCTGCATACACCGGGGCGTACACCGCAAACGAGCCCACGAAGCCATCCGATGCGAATGCACCGCGCTACGAAATGGATAACCGATATGCATGAATCGCGTGAGAGGCCCGATATAGGCGTTATTTACCAGAGTGGACGATAGCATGGGGAAAAGGAACCCATGATTATGCGAAATGAGCTTAGTTACTGCTTCTAAGTTCTGGCACGATTCTAGGCGAAAGGCATTTGCATCAATACTTTTCCTGATGAGGAGTTGTAAGAAAAAATACCCAAGATACCATGCGTGCATTTTTGCAAATATTCATTGGTTTTCCGGTTATCGTCCTTTTCGTACTTCGACTTGTGGATGAGTGAGATCGCTGCATCCGTATGGTTCGTAGGATTCGACGCGGGTGGGCATTGACAGCACAGGTACGATCCGTCCTACCACCAACTGCCAGCTGATGAAGCTTGTCAATCCGTCCAAAAATAAAATAAAAATATGGCGTTCTCGCTGTATCACGGAGCGCGTAATCAACTTCATTTCCACGACCGTCAAAAACTGCCCGGAGAATGGGATCAGGAATGCCTTGTAGTGCATGACACACTATCAAGTATGGTGATGGGCGTCAGTTTACATGGCTATCCAATAACAGGGGATATGGATGTACAATGCAGATAACCCCACTGATCTGACCCTTATGCCCTGCCGATGACTGCGGGAAGGGTCCGTGGGGTTCTTGTTTCTCTCAGTCCAGCCGACGGTGATCGGCTACTTATCATCCCCTGTGAGCGAGCACAGCCTAGACATCACAAGCCATTTTACACGTCCCGGATCATTGAAGAAATTCTTGGAGAAATTACTATTACCGTGAATACGATCAATCTAGAAAAGGCTTTCTCTTTACCCTGAGCTTCCTATCAAATGACCAGGACCCTCGGTTTTCTTACTTCTTGGTAACCTTTCTCGTCGTTCGTTGGATAAGATATTACTCAACTTCTGCTGTAGTACTGATGTAACTCATCGCCTTCTCAAACGCAAAATGACTCTTAGCAGCCGATCTTAAGACAAAGGAGCCATATAGCCCAATTGAAAACCGCTTATCCTTCCTCACTCTCCTTCTTGAGTCCTCATGACTTTGTTCTGGGACTGTAGCGAGAATCATTTTACCAACTCCTTGACTTCGTTACAAATTTGGCAATGACAAGAGAGGCTTCATCTTTCATCGCAGTGAACAGGCCTGTTGATTCTTGAATGGGTCCTTGAAGACACTACGCTTATCCAGAACTCCTTGCCTGAGTTCTTGATCAGATGCTTTAGCCTCTTCTGTCAGCATCAGTATTTTATTCACCAGCTCATCGCTATCCTCCTTGGATGAGACGCTATCTCGAATTGCTGCCACGAGATATTGCTGAAATCGAATGAACTCGGGACCCTGCTCGACGGACGGTCGAGGCATTAGATGTCCGTCGATGAACCGTCTCCAGATGCAGTCCCACTTGTTATCGAACACCGTCTCGCCAAGCCTTCTTCTACGATCTTCCTGCCAATTGCGTTTGCTCCACAGCAGACACGGCGTGTTGCTGGGGATGGCGAGTTGGAGCTTTTCCACAATGTGGTCCGCCAGATGTGTCATCTTCCAGCGGAAACTAATCATGGAGGCGATGTCCATTCCATCGGTGGAAGCTCTTTCATTCGCTACCGTATCTCGCAGAGAATTGAGAACGTAGTCGCCTGGGCCTGAGTTCCAGTCGCCAGGACAAGTCTTGAGAAAGATCTTGGCCATTTCGACAACGCGACCACGGCATTCGGGGCATGTGGTTGTGACTTGTTGGTCTCCATGTAGACATATGAAGCGTCGGTGTTGTTGGTCGCACTTGATCTTGACGAGTTCATCCATAGGAACGGTTTCTTCAAGTACAGCAGGGATCTTTTCGATGCTGCAGTTTCCAACTGAATTTGTCTTCGGAAACCCCATGCTCGTCAAATCCACACCCATTTTCAAAGTTTGGGAAAGAAAGGGACCGTAAATGACGTCCGGCTGCGGGTTTGTTGCTTCTGTATCTTAGTCGAGCTGTTCCTTGTCAGAAGAAATATTATAGAATTGGATCTTTGAAATCTTTTCGTAATTCATTATATATTCAAGCCCTGTCTTTCTCCGAAAAGATTTTCGTGCGCTTTCTCCGACATCACTCTCCTGACATTTCTCCGAAAATGCTCCTGAACATACTTTGATTTCCCCCAGACTTTGACCAAAGTTAATGGACCGTATCACCGCACCCAAGCTGCCTGGTGGACCTTCAACTTAGAAGAATGGCCATCCATGATGTGATCTAATCTGTGATAGTCTGGGGCGGCGGCGATGATATCTCTATGCTGCTTTTTTTGATGTGGTTTTTAGCTTGGCCGGATTCTAAACACTGCATACAAACTATCAAGGGTTCATCCATGTTTGCTCTAACTTACCCATTTAGACAAGCACTTTTGAGCCTGATATCGAGAACTAGGAATCATAATGACGGGTCAAGCAGGCACATTGTTATGTGTTCTTGGATGAGCAACAATGGCGCATGAGACGATTTCGGTGAGGCAAACAAGCCAAACTCGTGGCACTCGAGGCAAGGCGGCAAGGCGGCAAAGCGAAATCGTTATTGGTGGAAACGGGCCGCGATTATGAAAGAATGAGTAGTGGTTTACTGCCAGACGAATAATTCATTTCCCCGCTTGCTGGCGCATCATTGTGTCCAATAAATCCACAGTAATTCGATTGTCATGCAGGCTTCATAGTTAGTATCAGACCGTGTGCCTCGGTATATGGTCAGCCGACTTCTGAGCCTTTTAAACCGATATCTTGGCGTGTTGGTTATCAAGAACGGGGTTTTATATTCCCATCTTGGCAGACATTTTATATGTTCCCGTGTCTACAACTACATGAACCCGATTCTCTCGACCTCCGCAAGGGGTGAATGCGTGGTGAATGCGGGGTGAATCTGATGGAAGCGGGGGTGGAAACTTGAGGGCTGCCACACTCTTGGATGTGGTTGGCTTTTTATGATCATTCTGAGGAATCTCATAGTTATGGAATGGAACCCCTGAAAACCTACTTGGACCTTGGCGAATGTTGTACGCTCCTGTCTCGTCTTTATAAATACCGCGGGGTGGAGCCATACGTTTTGAGAACGGATGCACGTTCTTTACATATACCAGTAGGTTCTGAGACCAGCCTAGCTGTCCTCATCATGGAGAAGCGCGCCTCAACCACAGATTATCATATTGAAGCCACAACCTCAGCTCTTGACAACAATCACAGCGATAAATTAACCAACCGCCATGGAAAGCAAGCTAACGTTCAGTCGGTCGCACTCGCCGATGCAATCGCCAAGGATCAGCCCAATTACAGGTCTCTCAGCCAGTTTAAGCTGTATGCCATGATGGCGTTGTGTGTACTGAGTATGCAGCATGCCACTCACTGTGCTTTTTTGTATTCGGCGAATAACCCCAGCTGACGACTCGCAACACAGATGGTGTCATGAACGGCTATGATGGATCTGTCATGAGCGCCATCAACGCCATGGGCCCTTTCCAGGACCGCTTCAAGATCGGCACGACCGGTGAGCTGAACGGTGCGGTCTTCTCCATCTACACCGTCGGCAACATTGTCGGCAGTTTGGGTTGCGGCTATTTCATGGATCGATGGGGCCGCCGCGCCAGCATGTTCTGCGGCGCATGTTCGATTGTCATCGGGTCTGTCCTCCAGGCTAGCAGCTATCAGCTCCCCCAATTTTTCATTGGCCGCTTCATAGTCGGCGTCGGAACCCCCATGTGCGCGACTTCTGCGCCCGTGTTTCTTGTCGAGATGGCCTACCCAACGTGGCGAGGTCTGGCCGGCGGATTATACAATGTCCTAGGCTGGTACATCGGTGCGAACAGTAAGTCTTGCCTCCAATCCAGCGTACCATATCCAAACCTTCCCGTGGCTAAATCTTCACAGTGGCTGCATGGACCTGTTTTGGCACCAATTTCATTCCAAACGATTGGTCGTGGCGCATCCCTTACATTATCCAGCTCACACCGGCAACCATTGTCCTGTCTGTGGTTTGGTTTCTCCCCGAAAGTCCGCGCTGGCTCTGGGCGCAGGGCCAAAAAGAGAGGGCAACGGCCATATTGACCAAGTACCATGGTAATGGAAATATTAATTCGGCTCTCGTCAAGCTTGAGCTTGATGAAATTCAAGATTCTCTAGCGGCTGAGATTGAGCTAAAGAGCAATAACTGGAACTACAAAGCCCTTGTCGACAACAGGCCAAACTTGTACCGAATGTGGCTCATTATGCTCGTTGCAGTGATGGCTATGTTCATCGGTGGCAGCGTTATTTCTTACTATGTATTTTCCGATTCCTACCTCCTCATCATGTGGATCCCTTCAAGCTAATGTTGAATAGTTGCCAGGTAGTTCCAAACTTTCTTCCGCAGATTCTTCCCTGGAATACCCACTACCTTGCTTTTTGTTGACTATACAAGTTTTCATGCGATCTGACTAACTATTTCCTAGTAATGGTTCAGGGTGTTGGCATCAAAGATTCCAGTCGGCAGCTACTTATTAATGGACTTAATACCGTCACATCCTTCATCGCCGGTATCTTTGGATCGTTCTTTGTCGACAAGGTCGGCCGACGTCCTCTATTCTTATGGGGCACTCTACTCACCGGCTTGGTGTACATTCCAATCAATGTGCTTGCTGCAAGGGCCGAGCAGTTCGACAAAAGTGGAAGCACCATTCCTACAGCACAATCATATGCGTTCATCGCCATGGTATTCACTTACGGCATCTTCTGGTCATTCTGCTGGACCCCACTGCAAGCTTTGTACCCGGCTGAAATTCTCAACAACGTGATCCGCGCCAAGGGCATGGGTGCCAAGGGCTTTATCTCCGGCGTCGCCAGCTTCATCAATACCTATGGAACTTCTGTGGCCCTCAAACACATTGGGTGGAAAACCTACACCATCTTTCTGGTTCTGCATTTTATCCATCTTGGCCTGATGTACATGTACTGTGTGGAGACGAAGGAGAGGACTTTGGAAGAGCTTGAAGAGATCTTTAACGATCCAAAGCCAGTGAAGAAGAGCCTGCAAAAGACTTGGGTTGTCATCGACGATGGTTTGGGTGTCAAAGTCAAACACGCCGCCTGATTCGATGTCTTTTTTTTTTTGGACATAAGTCTCACCAAAGTGATTCTGTTGCGATGTTGATCATCGCCTGGATATCGGCGGTATGGATTAACGCCGAAATGGCCGGAATATCTGCGGCCGATTCACCGTGGATCCACCGGATCTGCGGTGATGGTATCCGTGGCAAAGAGATAGAGGTAAACGGTATCTAAGTTCGTCTTTGAGAGTTTTTCTTCGTTGATCTCGAGTTTGAACTGATTGTTCCCTTCCTTAGTCGCGGAGAGTTGAGCAACTTCAAGATGTATTTCTGTCAACAATAGCTCTTTGTCGTACTTGACCAATTTAAGGCCGTTGTAAGATGTTGAAATTATAGCCTCCCAGTCTAGCGTCAATTTCTTGGTGGGTGGTTATGAGACCATTTTGTGCTAATTTATAACAGCCTTGCACTAATCATCCTTTCAACTGCTCTCATTATAGTTCCACCTATTTGAACCAATAATTAATGGTAAGTACGACTTGTTATCTCAAGTCTAATATGAGGTACATTCTGTTACTCTTATTTAGAAGTGGTCTGATTCCGGCATTATTATCCCTTGTTCTGCACTATATAGCTATGCCGCACAGTGACCAATTGCGCCGGCTGTATCATCCTGATATAGCTAGGTGGGCAGTGGCAATAAAGTGGAGGTGTACTTGATTGCGTGCTTTGCTTTCCAACAAGAGATGAGTCTCTAAGCTCTATTACGGTGTTACATCCTTGCAAAGTTCCATACTGGTGATTGATGACGGTCGAGAGAGGTTTTTGGGCCGTGAAACAAGTTGAAGGTAGGTTTTACCGTCAAACGGCCAACTCTAATACATGCGCCGGTGATGATACCGACAATGCCCTACGCTCGAAGTGTTGGTTTCAACATCGCAACACGAAGTCTTTGCAGTTCAGTCCAACAAAACCAGAAGCCTGCATTAATGACACCTGCGCCAATAACCTCAAAATCTCTCGATGTCTCACTGGGCGATACGATTTTAGGAGCCGAGCGCACAAAGCTCTTCGGACATCCGGTTGAGGGGTATTGAAATGTACATCTCATACGTACTACACCTTCAAGCGCCTAAGCTAGGAGCACAAGCCAGGGGGTAAGAGAGGGCGTGGCGGGGAAAGAACATGGTGTTAAAAAACGAGTGGTTCATTGCTGAGGAGTCTACAGACAAGCTGATAATGCCCCCCCCCCCCCCCCCCCCCCCCTGACAACCTGAGAGTACTGTGCACGATAACCAATAGGGGCCTGTGTAGAGTTAAGCTAATAGTAGAGTAGGTAATAGGGTTCTAGCTAATAGATATATCTATATATATAAAAAGGGTCTATAGGTCTAGAGAAAATAGGAATTTTTATTCTTCTTATATTATATAGTCTAGTAGTAAGTAGTGCTCCTAATAATCTAAAGGCTTTAGGTCTAACTTTAGCTTTTTCTAACTTTTTCTTTAGGTAATTCTAAAATAGCTCTACTAGGGAGGGTTAAAATAGTCTATCTTACCCTGCTTCCTCTACTGCGCTTTAGGTTAAGATAAGCTAAGACTATTCCTTTTGTTTTTTACCTCTATTTTTTACCTCTGTTTTTTTACCTCTATTTCCTCTTTTTACCTCTGTTTTTTACCTCTGTTTCCCCTTTTTCCTTCTATCTATACCCTTATCTATTAGCTATAACTATATCTATTGTCAGCTTAACTCTACACAGGCCCCTATTGGTTATTGTGCACAGTACTCTCGGGTTGTCAGGGGGGGGGGCATTATCAGCTTGTCTGATGGCTCGTTGCCAAGGACCATGTCAGTTTCGGCCGAAGGAACTCTCTCGCGCCAGAATTGGTCGATTTTCCCCCTTGGCAGGGACGACTGCGAACAGACGCGCGGATTATGGCTGCTGCGGCTTTCAGCCCAGCTTGAGTAAAGTGCGAGCAAACGATCTATATTAAACCTTGGGATTCATTGTTGCTACATGCAAGTTCACCTGGACTGCTGCGTTATCTTGTGGGAGCAGCACACCTCTCAGTTTTCTGTAGGAACTCAACGCCGCGGAAAGGATGGAAGCCGTTGACTTCCACTTCGAAGATTCACTAATCGACCCCTACGACGAGGGCCTCCACGGAGTCAACCAGTCTGATAATATCGCTTTCGTGCAGATTCTCTGGGCTAGTCTCGGATTACTAACAAGCATCGTTGTTTCTGTTCAGCTCGTGCTCCATCAGACAAACTCGAGGCGAAGGATCGCCCTCGCAGAGGCACCCAAAGAGACCCACCAAGATGCCTGGGTTAGACCTGTGTTTCCCTGGGTCCCGGGCGTGAAGCGACGGTTTCTGTATGCTCCCTTGTTCAGCTTGCGGCGGGCACGCCGACTACATTGGTTTGGAAGCTTGTCGACACGCAGCCACGCCATATTCCTCTTGTTCTATGCAGCTAGCAACATTGCATATATGTTTGCCGTTAACTTTGGTAAAAGCAACGTTGACTAACTCCTCGCTGAGATTCGTGGACGAACCGGTACACTGGCGGTGGCGAACATGGTCCCGCTGGTCCTTCTAATAGGGCACGACAACCCCATAACGGTTTGGTTGCGGTTGAATTACGACGACTGCATCATGCTTCATCGCTGGATTGGTGCGTCCTTGTGGTCGTTTCTGCTTACAATATCACCTTCAGCAGCAGTGAGCTAGTAACAGTCCTGGTCTAACATTCTATGCTGGTAGAACTGTTGTTTTGGAGATCCTTTTACACGGCATTGTCTGGGCGGTTGTTCACGTCGCCGATAAGGGCTGGTCAAGTGTCGGGGTAAAGGTAGTTCACCATGATTTCATCAGAGCCGGCTTCGTGGGATGGGTCGCGCTTGCGTTGATACTGGTTCTGTCGCTCCCCCCGGTCCGCGCCGCATGCTATGAGGCTTTGGTCAACATTCACATCCTGCTCGCAACCATCATCATCGGATCCACCATCGCCCACTGCAAACTATCCGGATTTGATCTACCTCATACGCCATGGAACATTGCGGCGGCTGTTCTGTGGGCTGTGGAGCGTCTTTTGAGGGCCCTCAGGCTTGTGCGGTACAGCCTCACCCGCCAGGGGCGGACCATAACCGACATAGAGACCATCGAAGGAACTAGCAATATGTGTCGCATCACGATGAATCTTCCGTGCCGCGTCGACATAAAGCCGGGTACGCATGCCTACATTCGCCTTGGCGCAGTCAAATTTCGGGAGACCCATCCATTCTCTATGGCTTGGGTTGAACACCGTCTGTATCCAACGGCAAGGGGATTTTCACAAAGAAAGATAACCACCGTGGTCTCTTTCATCGTCTGTGCTCAGCAAGGCTTTACCCGTGATTTGTTCAACCGGGTCTCGGCATCTGGAGGGGTGTTAACGACGAACGCAACGTTCAAAGGGCCATACGGTGGTCACACCTCACTCGACAGTTACGGCCACGTCGTTCTCATCGCCGGTGCAAGCGGCATCACACATCAGATTGGGTACGCTCGAAGACTTGTTCTTGGTTTCAACTCACAGACGACGGCAACTCGGCGGATTGTCCTCGTTTGGGTCATCTGAAACTACGATGCTGTCATGTGGGTTCGGCCCTGGCTTGCTGAGATCCTGAAGTTGCCCAACTGCTCGGCATTGTTGACGGTTAAATTGTTTGTCACTCGCGAGCTCATTCAGCAACGGCACCTGCCCAGCCCGGATATTTCCAACTCCGAAACCGTCATTTCTTACTTTTACAAGCGACCCGACATCATGAAGCTTTTACAAGAGGAGGTTGAGAACCAGATCGGCGCTATGTTTGTAATGGTATGTGGGCCAGGAGGCTTGTCAGACGACGCCAGAGCCGCTGTTCGACAATGTCAACGTTCCGGTCACGAGGTCTGCTTTGAGGAGAACTGCTTCAGCTGGTGGTGGCGAATAAGGGGTCTTTTTTAATAACGCTTCAACGGGTGGACTTCCCATACATGTGCAGTCGAATAAACAGAAAAACATTCCGCTCATCAACAGGAAATTTCTTCAGGCCTCGAGTATCCGAAAGACACCAACCACTAATAACGTGATAGAAAGAAATGCTACAATAACCCTGAACGAAAGCATGCTTTTCAGCATCTGCAGTTAGTCCTCCCCCGTACATGTGTATATGCTTCATGATAACGCCAGAGGAACAGAAACTTAAGTCCCTGCTATCGGCCTCATGCATAGTCAATGGCATAGTGAGTAATTCTCTAACCACATATAGATTTTTGTTGCAGTAACCCAACCTATTGTTACTCTTCCTTGGAGCGTAGAGAAACTTGAATGAGCTTGGGTTGCTCCGGGCGGCTCGTTGGTGTGTGTCTCAAGGTGCCGCTTGGAGAGGACTTATAGGGCTTTTGTAAGCTATGGCAACATTTCAAAGTGTAGCATAAATCAGTGATAGCAATGAAAACGGGCTTCGGGCTATCAGAGACAGAATCAGGGTCGGAGGAACACGCTATTTGTAAGAAAACTGAATGGCCTTGCGGGCTACCTGACTGACGCTCTGCTGAACCAAGTGAATCCAATCAGGCACCACCAGCTCCATTGCATCCTGCAATCAATGACGGCAAATGTTTTCACTGGGGTCAAACCCTAAGAATGGATTCTCTCGGTTTTTCCAGTTTCGAATTTCCCTTCGTGCCAGGAATTCCAGTATTCGCGTATCTCTAGGTTTGCCTTCGAGTCGGACTGCTAAGTCCTTGAGGTCCATGCTGATCGCCTCCTGCAGTGCGACATCTCTCATCTTGAACTCCCACTGCGCCTTACGGGCTCGCTCGAGCTGCACAATGGCGCCAGTCATAGCCATGGCGACGAGAACAATAGCAATTGTCGCGTTCGAGGCAAATATTGGGAACTGCCGCTCTGGCGCGGCCTGAGCGGATGGTCGGCCACCATGTGTGCGGGAACCTCTAGCGGCATAATAATGGGAGCAAGGTGTACTCTGAGTTCCATACTTTGACAAAACCCAGCCGAGGCCGTATCTTTCATACAGCAGTCGCTTCTGCGGGTCGCTGAGGATTTCGTTTGCCTCGATGACGAGCCGGTAGCGTTCAAGCCGCTTTGCAAGCGGAATACCGGCCACTTCCTTCTCATTTACACCATAAATATCAGGATGGTACAGCTTCACAAGCCGGTGGAAACTTTTCTTCGAGTAAGGCCTGCCAGGCTCAGCTCCCAGGATCTCGTGAGGCGACGGATAAGGGCCCTGAGGCCACGGTGCTACATCGTGGAGATGGTGGGGGGCACACGACTGAGGGCTTTGCCTGTTAGAGTGTACATATCTTTGACGGGCCTTGAGAAGGGACTGTGATGCGCTAGGCAATTTGGGGAAAGAAGCCATGGTAATATGGAGAGGCGCGCGAAACTTGAGTTGGCAAAGGATGGCGGAGTCTAGTGAGAGGTGTGTAACTGTCTTTGTGCAACGATTTTGATCAACACTACAACTAACCCGGATTGAAATAGCAATTTGAGGGTGAGAACGTGCTGATAGATACTCTCAGATCGAGTTGATAGACTCTACCTTGATGCCCAAAGCTGAGTCATCTGGGCAACATGTTCCAGCAGCTGCGGGGTTAACCTGCGCATACTTGCTCGAATGTAGCCCCGAACGTTGTCTGAGGTGTGTGCCATGTTTTGTGTTCTGTTCCAGTCGACTTATACCCTCTGCAAATAATGTTCTTGCATTACGCGGTGAGCGAATGTGTCTTTGAAACCGATGGTATGCGGTATAGCAGACACAAGTCCTTCCAGCGTCGACACCAGATTCGATACTCTTACAAGTAATTCGCCGTTTTTAGGCTTTAAAAAAAGCTTCCCTGGTAGTCACAACAGGGTCATATCATGGAAAGACGATCGAAAGGATGCAGACAACCACATATTCTTCTCCCCATAGTTTAAGATGTCATATATAGGAATATTGTTGATTGTGACAAAGGCCCTCTCCCCATCCGGCAAGTCGATAGAAACCTCGACTGTTGCTGCTCCTAAACACATCTCTTGGACGCTGAAATATTTTCTCCAAAGAATCATCTTCAACTATGTCGTCTTCAGCTTTTCATGTCTCTTTAAGAAACCTAATCACCACAATTCTAGCCAATATTAATGACTATGGCTATCCGCGACGCACAAGCAGTTTGCGGACCTATTACAACAGCGATCAAACCGCCTCAATATGTGCCCGGAATGGTCCTCCACGTTGAATTCATTTTGCATGAACCGGAGACAGCGAGACGTGGCGATTATACCCTCGGACTCCACAGTCTATCCTCACTTGTGACCGGCGCCGGGCTCCAGACAAACTTTCAAGCACCAAACAGCCATCGGCAAAAGCAACGGCTGGCCTCCTATTTATGGGTAGATGCAGCAATTAGGCGGGTTTGGAAATCTGCCGGTGGCTCATTTCGAAAGAATAACGATATGGAACCATTCCTGAAACTTTGTGCTACGATCTTTGCGTACACCTTCGCATTCTATTTAACCATCTACATACATAAAAGCCCATTTCTCATACATGGTGTCTACCTCGCTAGTCAGCGGACATGGAACAAAGCAATGAAGTCAACGGTTATGTCCTGTAGCAACACTGTCCCTTTTGTTGCTGAAATGCAGCTTTTTTCTTTCATTTTAAGGCCTCTAAGCCTACTACAACACGTACTTAGTGCTAGAAGTCAGAGATGCATTTCGTTGCGTGTCGCACCACACATGGACGGTGGCGTGGGCCAAATCCAGGTGATTGTAGTCACTCCCAAAATACCATCGAACCCCGGCGATCTGCTAAAACAAATCCGAATAACAGGATTCTGCCCCAACCACACTGGATTTCCAAAAGGAGTTGGACCAGCTGCTCTTTGCCTGTGCGGAGGAACCTGGCCGAATCTGGATCAGTGGCTGGAATCTTTCTCATCACAGTATGAGCACACCTCAACGGACTATGAGAGCTGAAAAGGGGGCTCCAGCTATAAGATACATGAGAAAGCGCGAGGTACAACCTCTTTCAATATCCCTTGTGTTCAGTTGACCGTTTGTTGTTACGCAGTAATACAAAATCCAGCTCATCATTTTACAACCATCTACTACACTCGTTTCGATCGTTATCCAAAATTGCCCCTCTTAAATTCTATGATGGCCCGCGTGACGCATCTTATTGTGCTGCTCACAACGCTTGCTGCTACGTCTTTGGCTTACCCTGGCATGCAAAACGGGGGATTTGCGGCACGACTCCATGAACGCTTGGACGCTCTCGAACCCCGGCCCCCCGGAGAGCTCATCGGGGACCTTCTCTACTAGTTCCGGCTGTCTCAGTCCAGTTGGTCAAGAAATCAGGAATATTCTTACCCTTTCAGGCACTGCCACGTCTGATGATGCGTACGGCAGCAACGCTCCCAATCTTGGCAGTGAGGAGTGCAAGTTAGACAAATGGTGCGTGTGGAAGCACATTACGGACGATGTGGTTACTCTCTTCCATAATAGCGCATCAGGCCAATGTACTGACCCTGCGCGATCTGCCGTACGACTTGGCTTCCATGATCTGCCGGATGGAGCAAAGAAACCGGCTCCCTAGGTGGCGCCGACGGCTCGCTTGTTCTTGCCCCTGAAGAGATCGGACGCTCAGGCAACGAGGGATTGCAGAGAATTGCCCAGCAGACCCAGGTCTGGTACGACAAGTACAAAGAGCACGGCATCAGTATCGCAGACCTCATCCAGTTCAACGCAAATGTCGCAACGGTATCTTGTGCTCAAGGCCCAAGGATTAAAACCTTGATTGGCCGTCAAGATTCGTCATAGCCAGCTCCTGACGGGCTACTTCCATCGCCATCCGATTCAGTCAATAGTCTCATTACGCTCTTTAAGAACCAAACGATTTCGGTACAGGGCCTTGTTACTCTCATTGGTGCCCATACGGCCAGTAAGGAACGCTTTGTGGACACAGAAAGAGCAAACGCGTCCCAGGACACAACCCCGGGTATTTGGGACCTCAAATTTTACCAGCAAACTTTTGAAGGAGCTCCCGCAGAGGTTTTCACGTTTCAGAGCGATAATGCTCTCTCAAAGGATGCAAGGTCCAAGCACACATTCGAAGTTTTCGCGCAAAGCAGCCAGGATATCTGGAATCAGGTGAGCTTGCATCATTGAGACTGATAATGTTGACTTTTTAACCGAAACGTAGGCTTATGCCCAAGAATACGTCAGACTAAGTCTCTTAAGCGTATATAACATCAACACTTTGACGGATTGTACCAAGAGTCTTCCTGCTCGTAACCTCTAGAACAAGCAGGCTGCCCGCCCGCTTACTGGCCCTGAAAATAAGGCAAAAGACGAGTTTTGCCGTATCACTCCTTTTTAGGGCTGAAAAGCAACGAGACCACAGACGAGTTACTATTGTAAATAGCTAAGAGAAGTTCTTTAATTCTCTCAGTTTGTGTTTCACACATGTGCAAGCCTCACAATTTAGAGAACAAACGAAAGTACTAATTGATGTTGCCTTATGCCAATTCCATAATATAAGTCTCACGAGCTCGAGCACACAGCGAATAGGGGTCATACTAAAGGTAAAGAGAAGCTTGATTGCAGTAAAAGGGTTCCTACGAGTGAGGGTAGAAATACAAGTGTCAAAGTCGGTCAGGTGACATCGCACATGTCGTGGCTAATACTACCCGGCAAGTAATCGATTGTTCCGTCGATGTGATGAAGGTATCTCTTCTCCCATTTAGTCGTGGATCTTCTACCTTTTCCACTCGACCGTTAGATTCTAGCCTCTCCGTCCATCTAGGTATATCCGTACACCAGGTTTATCAGGGTGAAGTGGACTTGCCAACTGCCGCTAGCCCTTTCAAGGTAGTTGTCCCTTGGCAAGAGAGCCCGAAGCTTTCCGGTCATTCGACTGGGGTTCTTCGTGGTCATTGCATGTTGAATTCCACCTAAGACTCAAAGGTACAAAGTACAAGCTCACTAGGCGCAGAAACTTGCTCATTCTTGCGCAGGCAAGCTACGCCATTCTAGTGCGGTATAATTGCTTCCCTCACACACCCCCCACAGTTAGAGGCTGACATCTTGCGCCAAGTCAGACTACTTCATACTAGTAAGCGAGGAAGGGGACTGACCTGCCAGGTTGAGCTGCGCCATGGACTGCAGACGGGAGCACAGACCACCTGCTATTTTTTTGTAGCCACTATTCATACTCGTGTATCCGTATTTAATATTCATAACGCATAGCTGAGACGTTAGCTTAGTTAACATGATCTCTTGCTGTAAGTTTTCTTCTGATAGGAGGCATCTTGGAAACGTTTGATAGGTATTTTTGATAGTAGAGTATCTAGAGCCATCTTTACCAGTGCTGCTGCTCTCATGGGTATCTGGAATTACGCATAAAGCTTTATTTTTCTCTGTCTCTCTTTTTCCTTTCCTTTTCTTTAGCTTGGCGAAAGAGACCTCGTGCTCAAAGAGGCTTGGCCGAGCAAAATCTGATTCTTGCACTGTCATAACCGCCGTCATCTCTCATGGTCTCACACTCTTACACTCCCCGTGTTCACGTTTTCACACTAAGCGAAAAAGAGGCCTAGCGGGGCTAATACTCCGTCCAAAGTGGCAATGGCGGAACTGCAGCAAAATCAAGTACTTACAAGCCAACATCCTCTGGCATTGGATCTGCCTTCCTAAGCCTATCTCGGGAAGACGAGATTCTAGGTTTAAGATCCTGATTAATCAATTGTCAGCGTTCCTGCGGGTATCCATCGATAAGCAGGCACTTCAATTGGTACGCTGTGGATAGTCGGGTAATTAGTGGATTTTTGCTGTGCAATTAATATTCCTTACACCGAAAGACACGTAACTTGCGCAAAATAACTAAACATCCCTACATTTGCCTTCCTTCCATGCAACAAAGCTGTCGAGTAACGCCGACGATGCTGCAAGAAGAAGCGACAGAGTAGGAAATGAAGAGAAGGAGAGGGGGGAAGGGGAGAGGCATTCAGGCCTATAAATGCGCCATGTTTCTTCAATATGCACTCAAACAAATGTACAGTCCGCCTCGTCGCACCGAAGACTCACACACCTTCCACGATCTGTTCATCATGTTAACAGCAGTGTGTACACCAGTGACTTTTGGAAACCTTTCCTTTTTTGGAGCTGAGGTGCTCTCTCTGGAGGCAAACTTAGTCTCCAACTACAGCGTTTCAGTTCCTACTACGTATCGCTTCACTCAACCGGCCATAGAAGTGGTGAACGCCGTATTCTGCAACGTGACGGTAACCTACACACACCCAGGACAGGGCGATAATGTTGCTGTTGAAGCCTGGCTTCCGCCAGACGGTTGGAACGGGCGCCTCCAGGCCGTCGGAGGTGGCGGCTGGGTTGCGGGACGCTCGATATTTGACATCGCTATGGGCGGAGCGCTGGGTGACGGCTATGCAGCAATATCAACCGATGCTGGACTGAGGAATGCAGAGGATCCATCTACGTGGGCGCTGCTGAGCCCCGGAAATGTTAACCTCTACAACCTGCAGAACCTTGCGTCAGTTTCTTTGAATGATACGGTATGTAAGCCCTGTGATATTTTATACTTTTCAAACTATACAGTCACCTACGCATTAGGTGGTTGATCGTTCTCAGGTTCTCGTCTTCTTCTGTTAACCTCGTTGTTACTGCAGGCAGTCATTGGAAAGGCACTTGTTAAGTCCTACTACGGCCGCGGACCGGATTATACCTACTGGAATGGCTGCTCGCAAGGTGGTCGGCAGGGGCTCATGCTAGCCCAGCGGTACCCAACAGCCTTTGACGGCATTGCAGCGGGCGCGCCGGCAATTTACTGGACAGAAATTTTCCCTAGCATGCTGTGGCCGCAACAGACGATGAACATGCTGGGTGAATATCCTTACCCGTGCGAGATACAGGCCATCACAGCAGCAGCAGTCTCCGCCTGCGACGGGCTAGATGGTATAACCGACGGAATCATTAGCAAGACCAACGACTGCTTAGCTAGCTTTGACCCCTTTGACCTAGTTGGCCAACAAATCAACTGCACCCAAGCGCCTACAATCGGCTCGGCTGCGGCGGCTGTAGTCAACGCGACATGGCAGGGGAGACACGACGCACAGGGCGTGCAGAGGTGGTTTGGGTTAAACCCAGGTACCGACCTATCTATCGGCGTTGCAATGACGAACTGCACAGGAGAAACGTGCCAGGGCGTACCGCTGTCAATCGCCACAGAGTGGATTTCGCTCTTTGTTGCACGTGGTGGAGGAATCAATATCTCTAACCTGAGCCATATTGAATTCGATTCACTAGCTCCTCAGAGCCGGCAATGGTACAATTCAGTAATCGACACTGACGACGCCGACTTATCTGCCTTTCAAAACGCCGGTGGTAAGCTCATTACCTTCCACGGTCTTGTAAGCATTTTCATTTCTCTTTGCAGTTACTCACATTTTGTTCTTTCTTCCTCTTTAATGACTTTAACTAACGTATGTGAAGGTTGATGAAACGATCCCCTCGAGGAGCACCTCCAAGTACTACAACGAAGTTTCAGCCCTAATTCCAAGTATAAACGACTTCTACCGCCACTTCGAGGTGCCCGGTATGGGCCACTGTGCCGGACGTCAAAGCGGGGAACCGACTAGCCTCTTTGATCAGCTGCGCGCATGGGTTGAGAACGGCACCGCGCCGGACCACTCGTCGATTAAGGTCACTGGCTTGGACGGAGCTGAGCAAAGCCGGATCTTGTGCCCGTATCCCCAGGATGTCGTCTTCGATCAGGATTGCGGCGCCGAAGGTGAAGCTCGGTGCTGGTCGTGTTCTGAGTCTACTCCCTAGGGCCTTTTATGTCTACCAGATCGTCTCAGCCGTGTATTGTACGAGTAAAATAACCTCTGCGAGGCGTTTTTTCCCAAATACTCGACTCCATAAGTGACTACGTATGGAAATCCTCGCATAAAAGCAAATGGCACGCACCTTACTATCCCACCGGTTTTTTCTATCGCACTAAAAGCCCCACAACTGCCAGGCCGATTCCTGAGAATGATGGGACCAACAGAAAACATCTTCGTTGGAGCGCGGCTAACACTTGGTGATACCTAAGCTATCGCCCTCCATGCTTTATAAGTAAACCCAGCGATATCAGGCAGGGAAGTATTTAGAGCGCAGTTATCAGTTCACCCAGCCAGTCTAGTACTCAAGGGAACTATCGCAGATTAAAATGCTGTGATCACCCTGTACGTTGCCACGTATATTACCTTAAGACCTCAGACCATTCAACAGGTGGTTTCGTTATGCTTCTCTTGAAACGTATGCACCAAAAGTGCAACTACGTCAAGCTTTTCTTTAAATTATGTTCTATAACGGATGCTAGTCTAATATCATAGGATCTTGTCGGGATATTCAACTGTTCAATGGTGGAGCCGATCCATGGTCACGTGGTTTACCATCACATGACTTACCCTAGCGGCTCACTTACACCACCACAAATATCTATAGCAACAACTTCTTCTTCTTTTTCCTATTATCTATCTTAATAAGTAACTAGTAGTTAATTAAACTATTACTGCTTTATAATTATAATCCCTATAATACTAACACTAATTAGTAGTTAACTTTATAGTTACTACTACTATAGATTAGTAAGGATTATTAGAAGAGGCTTATAATACTTTACTTACTATAGTAGCTTAAATTAAAGTATTAAAGTGCTACCTAGCCTAAAGATTATTAGTACCTAAGATCTTATAATACTTAGTAAATAACCCTTTAAGCCTTATATCTACTATATAATAACTACTATTACTACTATTAACTTTATTACTTTTAGAAAAGTCTTTTCTTTTATATACTACTTACTTACTAATAACCTTTATAGTATTTAGTATAATTATCTTTTTTTTATACCTAAGTTTCTTTAAGTTTTTTTTTTTTTTATCTTTTAACCTTTTTTTCTTCTAATTATTAAGATTTTTATCTTACTAAGTTTTTATCTTACTATAGTAGTAATAGCCTATATAAGATTATAAGTAAACAGACTCTTATAAGTTTTTATTTAAATAAGATCTTACTAGTAGGACTAGCTATAAAGTAGTTAAGTAAGAACTACTTAAGTAATTTACTTTTAATATAGTATTTATAAGTAAATAGCTTCTACTAATCTTACCTTTATATACTTCTAATATTATATTATTAGCTAGGCGTAGCCTATAGTAATTATAACTTCTTCTCTTAACTAGATAATTAGTAGCTAAGTATTACCTTTAGTAAGTATACCTTTTTTTATTCTTTAAGTAAAGTAAAAAAGGTAAAAGTTACCTATATTACCTTAATTTACTTACTTTTTTTTATCCTTTAAATACTTATTAATAACTATACTATCCTCTTTACTTTCTCTTTTTTTTTAAGTAAGGTATAGTTATTAGTAACTAATATAACTTTTACTTAACTTTACTATCCTAATTAATTTAAGAAGACTACTTATTATTTACCTTTAAGTAAAGTATATAACCTTAACTTCTTACTTTTTTTTTTAAAAAAATCTTTAACTATAGTATCCTACTTACTAAAAAGTAAGGTCTATATATATCTTTTTTTAAAGATAGTATATATCTCCTCTTATTCTTTAAGTAAGATCTACTATAAGGCCTCCCTAAAGCTATCTTTTTATATTACTAAAGCGTAAGGCCTCCCTAAAGCTATCTTTTTACGTTACTAAAGCATAAGGCCTCTCTAAAGCTATCTACTACTATTTATTTATTTATTATTTTATTTCTTTATTTACTTTATTTCTTACTTATACCTCTTTATATTATATTATTTATCTACTTATTTTATTATTATTTATACTAATAGTAGTAATTCTTTTAATATATAGATTTACCTCTAACTTTATAAGTAAGAAGTAAGTGCTTATATTTAAGAGATTAGTAAGGCTAATAAAAAGTAACTATAGTAAAAGAAAAACTAAGTAAGAGGTAAAGTAAACTATAGGCGCTAGCTAAAGTAAAAAAGTATATCTATTTATAAGATATTAAAGATCTATATCTTATCCTAAAGCGTAGCTAGCCCTTTATTATTATATAACTATAAGGTATAACTAATTTAGCTAATATTCCTAACAGCCTTACCTAAGTTAAGTAATATAACGCCTTAAGCACTATTATTATACTTTAAATAATATAATATAGCTTTATATAGCTATATAGTTAATAGCTATAAAGATATATTACTAAAGACTTTAAAGAATAGTTACTTAATACTTTTAAAGGTACTACTTATAAAACTATTATTAAATTTAAAGACTACCTAATATATAGAGGTATATAGGTATTAATAGTAAAGTTACTAACTATTACTAAATAAATTTACTATACCCTTAAGGCTAATAATCTAAAGGTATAGACGCTTAAGGATATTAAAAAAAAGAAAAAAAAAAGTAAGGATTTTTACTTAAAGATTAATAAACCTAACTTTATAAGAGATATTATAGACCTACTACTAAAAATAATATTAATATAAGATTAACTAGGCCCCTCTTATATTATTACCCTCTTAGTATAAGTCGCTTAAGTCTAAGAAGGTTAATAAAGGCCTATTAATCTAGCCTTATTATATAATAACCTAAATTTTATTTCTTTACTATTTAAGTAGGTAAGTAACGCTTACCTTTACTTATTAGTTACACTAGTTACTACTACCTTACTAGTAACTTACTAGCTTACTAACCTTATTAAATTATATCTTAATAAGATAAAGTATAGTAAAAAGGTATATAAGTTACTTAAATTAAAGCTTATAATCTTTTATAACTACTATATAAAGGCTAAGATTTAGTAAAAGCACTTTATAAGCGCCTTCTTTATTATACTTAAAGGTAAAGCTATAGAGTACTATACTAACTATCTTTATAACTAGACTAACTTTATTACTATAGTTATATAGATAAGAGGTAATTTTAAGAATAAAAAGACCTTTTAGGCCTACCTTACTAAGCTATAAAGGACTAATTTAATAAGGACTATTTTAGATAATCTAAATAAAAGTAAGGCTAAATACCTAAAGTTACTTATTAAGAGAGTAACTACCTTTATAAGAATAGTTATAAGGATTAGTACCTTATCTAACGTAGCCCTCTATAACTAATTACTTAACTTCTACTATAAGATAAAAAAGTACTTTTTTACCTTTTTTAATTTATTTTTAACGTTTACTAGTATATATAGCTAGCTTTAATTAGTAATTAGTAATATAATATAATTTAAATAACCTATATATTAATACCTAACTAAAGAAGTAGATAATTAATACTAAACTAACTATACTTATAACAGCTAGTAAAGTTACTAGTAATTTAGCTAACGTAACTATAGCTATAGTAACTTTATACTATAGCGCCTTTTTAATAGTAATCTATAGTAATAAGCACCCCTTTTACCCTTATTATTATTTATAAAGAAGTACTATATATATAGTAAGCCTAACTATTAGTTAATAAGGCACTTAAAAGATAAAAGGTAATAAGCTTACTATAAGTATAAAGAGTAGTATCTAATAGACTTTTTACCTAAAGCCTTTAACTACTTTATAACTAACTTTAAGAGATATAAGCTATTTACTTTAGATAAAGAAGGTAACTATATAAAAAGTAATAAAGATAAAGAATTAGGTACTACGTTTTATATATTAATAACGTTCTTTAACTTATTTACTATTAATAGGCTTACTCTTTTTTTATTACTATATAACTAATTTATAACCTATTTTCTTATAAAGGATAACTTCTTATATAAGAATCTATATAATAATAAGCTACCTAATATAGACGTCTTTACTCTTAATAAGTAATATTTATTTATCTTATTTTATAGTATTATACCTAACTCTAGTGTAGCTAAATATTTAATAGCTAGATATAAGTAGTATCTTACCTTTTACTACTAAATAAAAAGAAATCTAGCTATAGATAAGTTATAAGTAGGTAAAGTAAAAATCTGCTTTAGTAGTAGTAACTACTTTAAATTATAAAAGGTAATTAACATACTAACCCCCTTTAGTATATTAACTTTCTATATAATACTATTAAATACCTTATTTCTACTTTACCTTATAGATATAGATTAGTATAGTATTAAATTTAATAACCTTACTAATAAGCTAATCTAAGGTAATACTATTATACCTACTATCTAGAAATAAGGCTATATATAGATACTACTTAATTAACATAAGTAAAGTATTACCTACTACTATCTTATAGATAATAAGTTATAGTAAATTTATTATTACTTTAGCTACTTATTAGTCTAAAGGCTCTATTACGTCCTCTAATAATCTAGTAATAAAGTTAAGATTATAGCCTTAGAGAAATTAACTAAAGTCTACTACTACTACTAGATAAATATAAAGGCGCTTAGTTACTTTAAATTTACTTTATATAATAATAAATATAACTTTAACTATAAGATTATTATTAATATTATCTACCTTAATAGTAACTACCTAGTCTTATATATAGTTAATACTATAATATCCTTCTAAGCAGCCTGTTTACTTAAAAACGTTACTATAAAGTATATATAGGAGGCACTTTAGATATACTAAATTAATATCTACTTTAGCCTACCTAACTAGATTATTACTAATACTAGCCTAAACTTTTATGCTAGTAAATTTAAGTAGTTAGTAAGGTTACTTTATATTAATATTAAAGAAATACTAATTAAAGCCTATAATAGTATTAGTAAGGTTAAAAGATATTATATACCCCTCTAATATGTATATAATATCCTCTATAGTAAGGGCTATACACCTAAGGTTACCCTTTAGCTAGCTATTAAAGTAATTAATAATACAGCTAGCCTAAATAGCCTAGTACTTATACTACTAGTCTTTAGCGCCTACCTATAAATCTCTAACTTATTACTACTTTTACTAACTTTACTTAAAAGAGCTAAAGTAGTAAGAAAAGTAATAGAAGCTATTTACTAGATCTATATAAAAAAGTAAGTTAATAAGGTAGTAACTATATATAATAGCCTAGATACTACTATAATAGTAGCTTTTCTACTTTAATCTATAGTCTATATCTAGTATAAGAAAAAGGGCTAATAAGGCCCTTTTTACCTTATTACTAGTAATAAGACTACTTATACTATTAACCTCTCTTAAGGCTTATAAACTTTTTATTTAACTATTATTAAACTATACCTTAAAAATACTTATAATAAGTAATAATAGCTACTCTTTAAGATAGGTAGGTAGAGTAATAAGAAAAATAATAATAATAGTATAGCAGCCTTATTACTTACTAACGTCCTTATGCCTATTAAAGAAATATATAATAGTATTACTATTACTATATACCTATAGCTAAAGCAAAAAGCTAGCTACTTATAGAGGTATATTAATTTCTTTAATAAAACTAGCTTTACTATTAGGCCTACTGCCTTCTTTACTACTATAAGTATAGTATACGTCTTAATAAAGGAAGAAGCTAACTAACTATTATTAATTAAGCTATAAAAAAAGGGTATTATTACTACCCTAGGGAAACCTTTTAAGTAAGTAACTACTACTAAGATTAAAAGGCTTATTACTTATAAGGTATTTTACTTTATTTAATATAATAAGAATAAGTATACTAAGATATAAATATTTAAATTATAGATTATTAATAAGGTAAAAAGCTAAAATAAAAAACTATATAAAAAATCCTACCTTATTATCTAAGGATATACTAATAATAGTAAAAAAGTAATTCTTACTTAGTTACTTATAATCTAATAAGCTAGCTAGCGCCTTATTTTTACTTTTACTTTATCCCTTATTTATAATAATAATAATTTCTTACTTTAGTTATATAATATTACTTAGGTATATATATAGTTAACTACCTTATTAAATTATATAATTCTTATATGCCTTTTATTATAGATATAAGACCTTTATTTAAAAAGTACTATTATATAAGTAGTAAAGCTGTTATATAGTATTATAAAGGTAGACACTTACTAGTAGGTAATATATAGTTACTACTATAAAAAAAAGCTTTAGATAAAGACTTTAACCTTTAATTTATACCTACTAATTACTAATATAGAGAGCCTAGACTTTAGGATTATTAGTATATAGACTAATAATACTATTACCCTTTTAGATAAATCCTTCTCTACCTATAAGGCTAATAAGCTTACTAAGGCTATATTTACTACTAAGAAGAAGTAAATCCTTACTATTAATAACCTACTTACCTTTAATAGTAGCGTAGTATCTCTAACTACTAAAGAGAAGATCTTTCTCTAATAAAAAGGCTAAAGTAAAAGACTTTAACTTATTAATAAAGAATCTCTATAAGCACTTAAGTAGTATGTTAAATAATAAGCCTATAGTATATATATTATATTAGTCTACTAGCCTAAAGCATATTTTAACTACTTTATTATAGTATAATACTAATTACCTAATATAAATAAGATTAAGGCACTTAACTATTATATTATATAGTAAATAAATAACCTTAACTATAGTCTATTATTTTACTTACTTAACTTTAAATTTATAAAGCTTTTTATTTTTATAAATAGATTATTTATAAATAATAAGGACTTTACTTTATAGCTAGGATTTATTATTATTCTTACTAATAAGGCACCTATAAGTACTACTATAAGTAATAGATTTACTATAACTAGTAATATTATTTACTTTAGCTTAATAAAGTATAAGTAAGTTACTTAAAGTATACTAGCCTCTAAGATCTATAGTATAGTTACTAGCACTAACGTTACTTATATACTTAGTATAACTATTATAATAATTACTAACTACCTTAAGCTACTATATATACTAATAATCCTTTATACTAACTTATACTTACTTTATAAGTGCCTTATTAAGCTTAAGACTATAAAAAAGAAAAGGCTTATAATTAATATTATAGCCTTTTAGTAGTTATATAAGTAATATAAGGTCTATAAGGTATAATAAATATAAGGTAATAATAATCCTACTAATAGATTTACTAAATTATTACCTAATAAGGCGCTAGAATAACTAGTTAGAAATAAGATAGTTTAGATTAGTATAGAGGGATAGGTTTCTTAAGCTATATAACAGATTATATAGACAAAAAGTATTAAATACTTTTAGGCTTTTAATTTTTATTACGTTTTTAAGCTTTTTAGCTACTAGGCAGTATCTAGGCTATTTATAGTAATTTTCCTTTACTTTAGAAAGTTACTAGTGTTAGGATATTTAACTGTTTAATAGTAAAGCTAATCTATAGTTATGTGATTTACTATCACGTGACTTACCCTAGCAGCTCACTTACACCACCACAAATATCTGTAGTAATAACTTCTTCTTTTTTTTCCTATTATCTATCTTAACAAGCAACTAGTAGTCAATCAAACTATTACTGCTTTACGATCGCAATCCCTGTGATACCAACAGATCTATTTGACAGAAGTAAGTTAAGTGGAATTATATTAAAATAACTGGATTGAGTTGCTTTCTCTTAGTATTAGGTGCCTTATTGTAGAGGAGGGTAAGGTATAGAAGTGAAGTCCGCCCTAGGCGTGAAGGCAGTCGAAGGGCCCCCAGTATTAATTCTCCCCATCGCAGTCTGTGGGCAGGACCAGAAAAAGCGAAAAAATAAGGAAGGGAGGGAAGAAGCCGCCAAATTTGTAACGGCCCCTTCACAGTCGGTGGGGTGAGTGTCGACTTGACGTTCAGCTACAACATACGGTTGTCTCGTCAATACCCTTTGACCCTTCACCTTCACCAACGCCTGTCCCACCAATCTGAATCCTGACGACAAACCAATCACACAAAAATTTGCCCAGACCAGCCCCAATGATGATTGAGATGATAACATAACCGTTGAAGTACATGGCAAGCAGCATGATAATGTATGCCACGCCAAATGCGACGGCGTGGATGATGGCTCGGGCCAATTGCTGGAGCGGCGACGCTCGGAACGTGAGAGCCTGGGGAGGCGAGGCACATGCGGACGGTTCTGTGGCACAGAGTCTTTTGCCCTTTTCGGAAGACTGGAAATCTGCCGAGAGATTGGCAACTTGGCGCTGTACCTGTCGCAAGATAATGCCATCATACTCTTTGCCGAGTCGTCGTAGGCATTCGTGGGCCACGACGAGAAGGACAACGCCAATGCACGATGCAGCCATCATGCCGTGGTTCTTGATTTGCCATGATTCAGCAAGGAAGCCTGTTGTCGCTCACATCAGTCCGGGTTTGCTGGATGAGGATGGGGTCTGCGGTTGGCGATCTTACACGCATCGACGGTGTTCCAATTCCATAGCATCTAAGATGACTCGAAGGTCAGTAAACTGAACATTGAAGGCTAAGAGAAAAGAAAGAGAATAAAACGGAGGGGGGTTATTTACGTACTGAGACCTTGCATGCTGGGCTTTCTGCCGAGCTGTGATCCATGGTAGGCAGACGGTATCTTCTTTATGGCCGTGTGGGCAGTCTACGCCAGTTGTCGATTGAGAGCAGAGGCAATGTGTTTAGTGATAATGAAATGGATGAGTGGATGATTTTAATCAAGGCCGCTACTTTGGGCGCGTGGTATCAACCAACCGTACATACACCACAGGAGCTGTCGGGATTTGCCAAAGCAGTGCCCGTAGTATATCCTGATATCTCCAGCCACCGAACGTACTTCGGCATGTCTACCGGATTGAGCTATCGGATAGAGCCCGGCTCCTAAGGTGGCGACGGTGGCGCTACCCAGCAAGTAATGAAAACCCCTGCAACTCACTAGGTTGTCTCCAAGCCCTACTCTTGCAAGTCGGGCCTTAGCCAATAGAAACTTGCTCACAAGAGCCCACATTTGGCGCGACAACAAGCCAGAACGCACAATCACTGCTTGGCAGTCCGGCAGCAATCTTCATTGAATCTACGATAAGTGTGCTGCGTGATTGCTCGGCAAGAGGGGGTTTTTTACAAATCCGATGGTCTTGAGGAACCCACTCCGGTCTGGGCACGTTCGTGGTTCTGTTGTTGATTCCCGATAAACTTACCTAGTACGGAGTATATGCTGGCCGGTAACGCAGCGTCGCATCCATAAGATCCCACGTGTGTTTTTAATCACAGTCCGGCCTGATCCCTCCCCCATTAACCCCACTCATGCAAGTTAAGGGTACAGTACATTTTGAGCGCCATTCCCTGGCATGTGGTCCATCACATTGTTTCATAAAGTATATAATATCACCCTCCTCCGAAGGTGTGTTTCCCCGGTGCCACCTCGTTCAGGCTCTTCTATGCGCAGTAGGTTCTGACACCAAGCAGCAGTGTAGTCGTCCGTCCCAAAGAAAGACTCTGTACGTCGCAAGTCACCACGTTGTCTCTCCAAGCCCGGGGCCTTTTTTTATTACAACGCCTCTTGTTGCGTGGGCTCTTTCCAGAGACCTCGTCCTATCGCCTCTCGATCATTCATACAGTAATCGAGTACGGACATACAAGTAGACCGCTTGTCGATTCCCAGTCTTCCGCGTCCCCCGCGAAAAGTACATCGATGATAACAGTGCCAAGCACCGCCTGAAGATTACTCGTCGACATTTTCCCTCGACCTCGGCCACGTCAACGTTCTACCAGAGTCGCAAGTAATCTATCGGCCAGTCTTGCCGTTGAAATAACACCATGGACCTACGCTGGAGCCAGCTGGCAGCTCGTCATAGTCAAAACATGAGTGAGGCGGCCTCATCACGATCTCACTGGGGCTATATGGACGAACCTGTTCCCTGCGCAGGCGACAAGCCCACTTGCGAGTACCTCGATCTCGTTTACAATTCCCACGACCAAAGCGTACTATACGTCGGTATTTTATGGGTCTTGATTGGCGCCATCTTCCTGGCATGGGCCGTTGGAAGACAAGCGTTCTCACCCCCGTCGGATGCCAATATCATCTCTACCGCTCTTCTCGAGGGAGACTCGGACGCCCGAACGACGGACAGGGGCTTCTTCTATCGCCTGCGCCATGCAGCGACGTCTTTTACAAACAGATATCTACTTCGGGACTGCATCCGCCCAATCTTCGGCCAGACCACCCGCCTCCAGGTTCTGATTTTAGCTGTCCTGGCCGCCTATCTCCTGGTCTTTTCTTTCGTCGGCATGATTTATCGGACCTGGTTCACGCCGGTGAAAAACATGCCAGGTGTCTATCGAACGAGGACTACTCTTGGTCCCTGGTCTGACCGTGTCGGGCTTTTCGCCTACGCCCTTACGCCTTTATCAGTCCTTTTTGCCTCTAGGGAATCTGTCTTATCTCTTCTTACTGGTGTCCCCTATCAGAATTTCAACTTTCTTCACCGGTGGGTTGGATACATAATCGTTGCTCAGTCGACCCTTCATACTATCGGATGGCTGATTATTGAGCTCCATCTCTACCAACCTCAACCTCAGGTTTGGTTAGACCTAATGTCTAACCTCTATATACTATGGGGCTGGGCAGCTATCTGTCTTCTTTTGGCTCTTTATATTCTCAGTTTGCCCCCTGTTATCCGTCTCACTGGGTACGAATTTTTCCGAAAGTCGCATTATGTACTCGCCATGGTATATATAGGCGCCTGTATCGGCCACTGGAAGGAACTAGAGGCTTTCATGATCCCCTCCCTTGTTATTTGGTTCTTGGACCGTATAGTCCGCGGTATAAGGACTGCTCTGATACACTACAACTTCATAGAAGGCAATTCGCGGATGGGCTTCTCTGCTGCCCAGGCTGCTACGACCATTTTCCCGGACCCCGAGAACGGCGACGTCGTTCGCCTCGACTTCTTCCATCCACATGATCCGTGGGAAATCGGCCAACACTTCTATTTGTGCTTCACGGAAAGCAGTATCTGGCAATCACATCCATTCACCCCGCTTAACATTCCTGTCTCTGATAGCGGCCGCACGAAGCACTCGTATATCTTTCGCGCCAAGGGTGGAGAGACCAAAAAGATCATAGACATTGCCCGCCGCAAGATTGACAGCCATGAGTCTGCTGTTGTCCCCACGACAGAAAATAACAACGCCGCGCCTACCGTCTCTGTCGTTTTGACCGGCCCTTACGGCGATCCGATCCTCCGCAACATCACCTCCGACGTCAACGTCTTGTGCGTCGCCGGTGGGACCGGCGTAACCTACGTGCTCCCGGCGATCATGAGCTTCAAGAAAGGTTTCGTGGGCCGCGCCAAAACATCTCGGAAGCTCGAGCTCGTGTGGATTGTTCGGCATCTGAGGGATGCTCAGTGGATCAGATCGGAACTCGATGTTTTGGCGGCCGAGGAAGGCCCTGAGGTGGTCGTGCGAATTCTGGCGACGCGCGACGCAGGTGGCAGTAGTTCCTCGCGCGAACCGTCCGAATCCGACTCTCCGTCTCACAGCGCGGAGACCACCGCTGAAAAGGAGTGTCAGGCGGTTGCGCAGCCGATAGGCGGGCATCCCGACGTGGGCACAATTGTACGGCAATTCGTCGACGAGACCATATCCGGACGGACGGCCGTTTTTGCTAGTGGGCCGGGCGGCTTGATGTCCAAAATTCGCACGGCTGTTGCAGACTGCAACGAGGCGGGCAGGGTGTGGAATGGACAGGAGAGATATGACGTGTCGCTTATATACGATGAACGCATGGAGCGATGAAGTTTGGTGTCCTACTATATATCATAGCTATAGATGACTTTGTAGATACAGCCTAATACATATGGGATTAAAACTGTAGAATTGTGACATCCCGTCAACCGCGAGAAGGCTCCATCTCTACCAGAAATGTGGAGTAGTAATCGCTAGGGGCCTAACTATTATTTCTACTTATGAAGTTAGGGAAAAGAGGGCTTCGCTAAAATTAAGTTAAGACAAGGGAGAAAGTAAAAGTCAACATATATATACAGAAAGACTTATAGGGCGAAATCGAGAAGCTTGGAGGATTACTCGAAAAGATTATAGCTAGTTGTTCCTGAACTGATCCAGAAGCCACCTATACTTTCTCCCACGCTTGTTTAGATGCCGCGATTTGCCTCTCGGTGTGCTCCACATATCTTTCCATCTCGGATTCCATGACAATTAAAAGTTCAGGCCTATCTCCACCTAGATAGAGTTTATAAAGTTCTGCCTAGTATATAGCGTCAACATAGTCAGCATTATAGGCAGCGTAGTTAAACCAGCACTGCTTGTTAGTCCAAGATTCAAGCATCACAGTAGACAGTGGCTTCTGTCCTTCCTTAGCTTCTTGTCCCCCTTGCTCTACCTTCTTCATAACAGCCAGAAACCGCTCTAAATAAGACTAATAGGTTTTTAAAACCTAAGGGAAAAAGTCTCTTTTAAGACACTAGCCTAGAAGTACTCTATGTAACCACAATAGCGGATCTTATGCAAACTGAGCTGGCATAGAGTTAGTGAATTCGAGATCGAAAATGCCCATAATGCGGCCGGTATTTGGATTAAGGACCATATTTTGCGGATCGAGATCCAGGTTGAAGGGGAGGAAAGGGCCTCTGTCATCCATACGGTCGCAGAACAGAGGAATAAGCTGTTTAAAGCCTATACAGGCTTTGAACCTCAGTCAGGAGATTTCGGCAGCCTGCTTCAGAACGTCCTGTTTGTAATTGTGCGGCACGTTTAGATTGCGCAGTCCCTAGAGCTAGTTATGCTGCTAATCCACTACAAAGTTAAAGTAGTCGCTAGATCGCTGCAATAGCTTAGTAGGCCATTTATTAGTCTGGTATCTGTAAACACCTAACAGGAGCTGGTGTATGTCTATAGTAAAGGGGCGTTATGTGACTTCCTACTGACTTAAGAGTCTATGCTTAGTAATAGACCTAATCTTTTTAAAATACAAGCGGTTAAGTTAGAAGTAGAACCCAGCCAGTTGTTTGTAGACAGTCAAGAGCATAATATTAGCAGCTGTGTCCTTACCTAGTGCTAATAGGCTTGCTAGGAATTTGCAGAGGTTATCTCCTTTAATAAAGTCTATTAGAACAAAAGGTAGATTAAGTGTTAGGTTGTTGGAAGTTTGTAAGCTAGAATTGTGTACTTATAGAATAGGTATAGTGGTATTTGCTTTTAGGTATTCTATTTATATAACTTCATTTACTAACTTCTCTGTGGCAAGAGCTAGAGGTGTATGTCCTAGCTTAGGAAATCAAAGCGCTGTATTGTTTCTAGTAGGGAATTGAAACTAGAACACCATGTTATAGGACCCTTTAGCCCTTTTAACGAACTTTGCTAGACCGCAGTTCAACTTTTTAGTAACAAAAACTTCTAGCTTACTGATAACACTGTTATTAATAGCTAGCAATTACTAATACTTGTATTGCTTGCTGCCTTTACTATAAAGCAAACTGTTATACGTAATAGTTAGTGAGGATGTTAGAAATTGCTGTCCTATAGTAAAATATAAGGTAGAGGAATAATAGTGTTAAGGGATAGGGAGATAAGGAGAGGGCGAGATAGAAGGAAAGTAGAGGGGATTACCCGCTCGTCTGCGACATAACGTAAACTATTTTAGTTACTTGATTTACTTAGCAAAGCGTCTATAAACTCTATACTAAAAAATAAAACTTGTGTAGAGCTAATGTTTAAGCTTAATTTGATCTTAGACTACGGATATGCCGATATAGGTATGAAAAGAAGACCGTATTTATAATATTTATAGTGATAACACATAAGATAAGACCAGAGCTCAGGTTGTGCACTAGTACGGCCACAGGAAGCCCTATAGAAAACTGAAGGGGTCCCATATGTCAGCTTAGGTAGGGATTGTTAAGCTAAATTATTATGACTGGTCAAAGCAGCTCTTGAGAACAGTGACATGACAGAACATGAGCCAAGCCGGACTTCAATCTCTTGATAAGGTATAGTCTAATAGTGCCTTTAGTATAGTTAACTAAAGTACTATATAAAGTAATCTAGACTTAGTAAGTTTGATCAGGCGCAGAAAAATGCAGTTCTTTGTTAGGCGCCCAGAGACAGGGTAGGGCTGTATGTAGATAGACTATTACCTAAAGGATATATAAAAAGGGGATTTACAGGAACTCTAGGATAAGGGAAAGTGTTGGTTTCACTAGGGTGGTGATACGGTTAACTATATGTATTAATAGGTAATAATAAATAATAGGGGTAAATACTAGTTCTAAATTATACGTAAAAAAGGAAAACTATTATAGGATTACGTGGCGAATTTACTACGTAATATCCCTATAGATCTAGTAGATCTACAGCAAATTAGCTGTAGTTATTCTAGCCGATTAGCGTTAATCTATACTGCTAATATCTAGGTAATAGTTAATATTATAACACTAGTAACCTTCTAAAGTGCTATAAATTATCCTATTTTCTAGTTATCTATAAAGGGCCTAAAAATATAATAAAAACAAAAGGCTAAAAAGTATTTAATACTTTTTATATATATAACCTATTATATATATAAAACCTATCTATTTATCTATATCTCTAATTAACTACTGTTAATTAACTGCTCTAGCGCTTTATTAGGTAATACCTTTATAAATCTATCTACTAGGTTATTTTCCCTTTATATCTATTAGATTTTATAAATCTTATATTACTTATATAACTAGTAAAGCGCTATAATATTAATTATAAGTTACTTCTCCTTAGTAGTGCTAAGCTTTATAAGGCACTTATAGAGGGAGTATAAGTTAGTATAAAGGATTATTAGGATTTATAGTAACTTAAGGTAGTTAGTAATTATTATAAGTATAGTGTTAATTATATAGGTAACGTTAGCGCTAGTAACTATACTATAGACTTTAGAGGCTAGCACACTATATATAACTTTTTTATACTTTATTAAGCTAAAGTAAATAATATTACTAGTAAGTATAAATTTCTTATTATTAGTAGTAAGTTATATAATATTACTTTTATTAGTAAGTATAATAATAAAGCTAAGTTATAAGGTAAAATTATAGTTATTTATAAATAAGCTATTAATAAAAATAAAAAGCTTTATAGTTATAAGGTTAATTAGCTAAAAGAGTAGGCTGTAGTTAAAGTAACTTATTTACTACTTAATTTAGTAGTTAAGAGCCTTAATCTCCTCCTTTATAGGCTTTTAGTGTTATATAGTAACTAAATAGTTAAAGTAAGCCTTAGGTTAGTATATTAATATAATATATACCTTATAGGCCTTTTACTAGATAAAATCTTACTTAGTAGTAAGTAAATTTATATTAATAAGCTAAAGCTTTTTGCCTTAATCTTTTTAGTAAAAATTTATTTTACTATTATAGCTAAGGGAAAGCACGCTACTATTAAAGGTAATAAAATTATTAATAGTTAATAGTTACTTAGGCTTTATAGTAAAAGTTACTTTCTTAAGCTTTTTCTTCTTATAAGTAAAAGATTTATTATTTATAAGGCTAATTATATTATCTATTTATATACTAATAAGGCTAAAATCCTTATTATTAGCTAATAAAATAAGTAAGTAGGAGTTAAAGGTTAATAAATTTATCTAGAGATTTTTTTTATAATAGTAGTTATATATAGCCTACTAGTAGGTGCCTACCTTAGTAATACTATAAAGCAGCTTTATTACCTTTATAATAGAGTTACTAAGGTAAAGGTAGTAAATTTATATAAAAAGTCTTATAAGAATAATATAGTTAAGTAGTGTTATAGATTAGGTATACGCCTAGGTAATATTATATAACTAGAGGTAAAATCTATATTATAAAAGTAATAAGGTAAAAGTAAAGATTAGTTACTAGGCTATTTATTAGATTATAAGTAACTATATAAGAATTATTTTCTTACTATTATTAGTATAACTTTAGATAACTAACTATAATTTTTTATATAGTTACTTATTTTTCTTTTTAACCTTACGTACTATATATAACTTAAAGATCTATATATTACTATACGTTTTCTTATTATAAGTAATAATATAAAATATACTATAGTTAATAAGGGCTTTTACCTCTACCTTATTAGATTCTTTAAAGGGCTTACTAGGTTTAGTAATAATACCTTTTTTTTATAGTTTAATAGTAAGTATATAGTTAGCTTCCTTCTTTATAGTAAGGTATATATTAAAGACGTTAATAGTAAGGTGTATTTTATAAAAAAAGGTAGTAATTAGGTTCTTTTATAGGTAGCTATAGCCTTACTATAAGGGCAGCTTATTATTAATAATAATAGTATTACGTATTTCCTTTATAAATTTACTAGTTATTATAGGTTTTTCTTCTTATACTTATATAAGATTATTACCCCCTTTAGCTACTATTAGTAGTAGTACTAATTAAGCTTCTTCTTTTACTATATAATATAGCTTTACTATAGTAATATAAAGGTTATATAGGCTATAAAGTAATTTAATAGTATAAGTAGTACTATTATTAGTAAGTAAGTAAAATAGGCCTTACTAGCTATTTTTCTTATGCTATATATAGATAAGTAATTAAAGGGGTAGTACTATAGTATTTATTATATTTAGGCTATTATATATTACTAGCATATTACGTACTTATCTCTTTATATAGATTTACTACACTACGTTTATAGCCTTTTTTACTACTTTAGCGTGCTACGTAGTAGAAGGGGTAGGTAGTAAATTATCTATAATATAGGGGTATACCCTAAAAATAAGTAGAGTTAGTATAAGGCTATTAGGGCTAGTAGTATTATTAATAGCTTTAATAGCTAATTAAAGGGTAACTTTAGGCTTATAATTACTATCTATATAGATAATCTTATACGTATAGTAAAGGCAGTATAGTATTACTTAACCTTACTAATAGATTAATAGGCCTTAATAAGCACTTTATTAACCTTAATAAATAATATATAGGTAGTATATTTAAATTTAGCTATATAAAAATTTAGGCTAGTGTTAGTAGTAATCTAATTAGGCAGCCTAAGATATATATTAATCTAGTATATTTATAGTGCCTCTTATATATACTTTATAGTAACTAAATATAAGAATCTTACTATATTAAACGTAATAACTAAGTTAACTATATAAAGTATAGGCTTATTACTATCTATATATATTATATTAATAAAGATTTTATAGTTAAATTTATAGTTATTATATAGTATAAATTTAAAGCAGCTAGGCGCCTTTACGTTAAGTTAGTAGTAATAGTAGTACTTATTAATCTCTTTAAGTGTAGTAAGGGAAGTAGATTTACTTACTTATTTAAGTAACTTATAAAGGTAATTTACTAATAGGTAGCTAAATCTATAGTAAATCTAGCGTAATTTACTATTAGTTAAGTGTTACTTTATAATAGCGCTCTTAGGTAGCTCTAAAAGCATTTATATATAGCCTTATTTTTAGGTAATAGGTATAATAATCTTATCTTTAATAAGCTAGTTAGTAAGGTTATTAAATTTTACACTATAGTAATCTATATCTTATAAGTAAAAGAGAAATAGCGTATTACTTATTATTATATAGAAAACAAGCTTACTAATTAGTATAGGTATATAGATTACCTTAAGGGATTTATAGTAATTCCTACTACTAAAGTAAATTATTACTTTACTAGTGTAGGTAGTATTTAGTAGGATCTCCTTACTAAGGTGTTTTTTAAAGGTAAAGTACTACTACTAGCTAGCTGTAGATATCTTAGCTACGCCTATATTAGGCATAATGCCTTAAAAGGTAGACATAAAGTAGTAGTTATTAAATATAAAAATATTACTACTTTTTATAGTTACGTTAGGTAATTCTTCTTTATATAGATTTTTATAGGTAATAGTATAAAATATTACTTAGTTATATAACTTCTTATAGGTTAATAGGCTATTAATTAACTACTTACTAAAGTATATAGTTATAGTAAAAAACGTAGTAGATTTATAGTTTTTACTATTTAATAAGTAAATCTTACTATCTTTACTTACTTCTTTAAGATAACTTAGCTTATTACCTTTATAATTAATAAGAAAGTAACTAAAAGTAGTCTATAAAGCCTACGTAAAGTAGGTGCTTTTATACTATATAAAAAAGGCTTATTATTCCTCCTTTATATACTTAGTTAACTAATAGCCTAATTTACTATAGATAAAGCACTTTTTAGATAGATTACTATTAGGTAGTGCTTTACTACTAGCTAACTATAGAGGGCCTTATAAATAGCCTTACTATCTCTAGGGGTCTACCTTATAGTTACACTAGCTATTATACTTATAGTTAACTTAGTATTAGTTATTACTATAATTATTATTAGTAAAGTATTATAACTATAGCTTATAGTAAAGAAGTAAATTTACTATACTACTACGTAATTATATATAAAGGCTACTAAAGGTAGTAAGTAGATTAAGGATAGTAATAAAGTATTTAGGTATACTATAGTAGTAAGTAAGTAATTACTTATAATAATCTTTATTATATAAAGTACTATTATAAGTAGTTACCTATACTAACTAGGTAATTTATATAATAAGTGCCTTAAGTACTTTAAGCTTATTTTTACTAGCGTTTTCTTTAGTAATTAAATTAAAGGAGGTATAGTAAAGCTTAGCTAGGTATAAAAAGTATACTTTATTACCTTTAAAGTGTTATTTAAGCTTTACTATTATTATATTAAAATTATTAAAATAACTAAGTAATAAGGTAGTATAATACTTATATAGCTCCCCTTTAAGTATTACTATTACTACTACGTTATAGTAGTTTTATAGTATACCTATATAGATATAAAGGTTATAAAAAAATAGTAACTTTAAGTTAATAGTTTTATATAGGCTACTGCTATATATTAAACCTAGATTATTTATATAGAACTTTATTAAGTCTATTAATTACCTTAGCGTTAGGCTGTTTTACCTGCTTACTATTATAGCTGTTATAGCAGGCGTTACTAATAGTAAAAAACATAGTTAGACTTAGGCTTTATAGATTTCTACTGTTATCTAGGGTTTCTATAGTAATAAGGCTAGAGGAGGTATAAATAATAGATTGTTATAAGAGATTACCTAGGTAATTAGTAGTAATTTATAGGCTATAGCTTATTTAGCTACTTTTACTATAGTAATAGCCTTAATAAGTAACACTACTATACTAGTAATCTCTTTATAGAAATTATTATCTACTAAGCGCTCTCTAAATCCTCTAACTTTTTATATAGTAGTCTTAATTATCTCTTTATCTTAGATAATAGTTTTATTATTTTAAATAGCTTAGTAAAGACGTATTATAATTATAAAGTTTTTTACTTAATTAATTTACACTTTATAGCTTATAAGGCACTTATATAGCCTCTTAAGTATTTTATATAGTAGGAGGGTAAAATCCTTAGTTTACTAATCTTTAAAGTTAACTTATACTTTAGCTTAAAGGATACTATATAAATAGTTATTTACCTTATACTTAGTAATATAATACGCTACTATAGTAGTAAGGCTGTTATATTACTAGGCCTTAGTAAGATCTTTTAGTATATTTATAATATAATCTCTTTTCTAAAGATTAGAAATAATATGCTTTTTAAAGTTACTTAGTATAAGGTATAGGTTACTTATTATAGCTACTAGCCTTATAGCGTTATATAGTATTATATACTTATTATAAATTATTATAAGTTACTTAGTTAATTTACTTTCTTATATATTACTTATTATCTCTTTACGCTTACTTATCTTAGTTACTTACTTATAATTACCCTCTATTAGCCTAACTACCTCTTAGTTACAGGCGTTTCCTTTAACTATTATTAAAGGTGTAAAAGTATGGGTGGTGTGCCACGCCTGTCAATAGACCATTCTAGCATTGCCAAAAGATTAATTAGTTCAGGCACTAAGTGCCTGAAATGCACCACACATGGCCTTATAAAGGGTAACCAGGCTAACCCCTTACAATTGCCCCCCTTCTAATGCGACGCGTCCTGAGTCGCTTCAGGCCCACGTGCACTAGCGCCGGTACCTATGCGCTGGAGCATAAGGTCATGTTAACCCTGAAGGCCCTAGGCGCCTGGCACCTGGCGACAGCTGGGGGACCTCCGGCTGGCGCTAGGCTTGCCTATCGCACATCAGTCCCTCTAAGCCTAACGTAAGCTGCCCCTTATTTATGCCTAGCCAACTAATCCACTGATTGATGACCTTCCAGCCCCTTAAGGCCTACACTAAAGAGAGCGCGTAACAGTCAGGATTTGAACCTAGCCCCTGTCTAGCCAGAAGACCCACTTAGTGCCTAAACAATTATAAAGGTATAGGTGGTGTGCCACGCCTGTCAATAGACCATTCTAGCATTACCAAAAGATCAATTAGTTTAGGCACTAAGTGCCTGAAATGCACTACACATGGCCTTATAAAGGGTAACCAGGCTAACCCCTTACAAAAGGGCGTATACGTCTGTTAGAGGATTTACTACTAGTAGTATAGGTAATTATAAAGACTTAAGGTTAAATAAAAACTTAAAAAAGGGAAGGCTTATAGTAAGCTTATAGGTAATAAAGGCTATTATATAAGTAATATAAAATAATTTAGAGAAAAATAAGAAAAAAATATATAAAAAAAAGAAAGTTAGTAAGCTTTATAGGCTTATAATAAAAAGAAGGTAAAAGGTAAATAATTACTAATTAATAGTAAGTTAGTATATAAAGTAAGGTGTTTTTTATAGTTAGATAGGGGACTTCTTATATAGTAATAAAGTTAATTTACTTATATAAATAACGTAAATTTACACTACTCTTACTATATTAAGGGGATATAACTACTAGGTAACGTAAATTAACCTATAATAGGTGTATAGCATAATCTTACTATAAGGGTATTTATAGATAGGATTCTTAGTAACTAATTAAGGCTACTATAAATAATTAATAGAAAAATTACCTCTTCTTATGTCACCTTACTAATTTATAGTAGCTTATAGTAGTAGTTACTATAAAGTTAACTACTAATTAGTATTAGTTTTACTAGGGTGGTAATATAGTTAACTATACGTATTAATAGGTAAGTAATAAATAATAAGGGTAAATACTAGTTCTGAATTATACGTAAAGAAGGAAAACTATTATAGGATTACGTAGCGAATTCACTGCGTAATATCCCTGTGGATCTAGTAGATCTATAGCGAATTAGCTGTAGTTATTCCGGCCAATTAGCGTTAATCCATACCGCTGATATCCAGGCGATGGTTAACATCGTAACAGAAAGGGTAGATGGGAATAAATAGTATTACTAACCCTTAAAAACACTTATTGTTTCCTCCCTTACTTAGTTCCCTCTAATATTCTTCTTAATGTTCATTTACAGTATGCCTGGAGATGTTTCGTCTTCATTAGCCATACACACATCTACTGATCTGTAAACACAAGGTTTTAGGCAATGACGACATCCCTACAAAGCCACTGACATAAGATCTTAGCCCCCGCTGTGACCACTGGTCCTAAATATCTGAATGAAGGGACCCCTTCCCCTAAACTTGGAGATTAGACTTTACAACGGACTTTCCTTCTGCAGCTGGTAACAGCTCAACTGCATATCTCTAATTCAACGTCAGTGATTCACCGCCAGCCTCAAAAAAATCCCCAAGATGGACCCAGCTCAACTGCCTTCGTGGGACCTCCCTGAGGGCGTCATCTCACGTTATGTCGACACGTCCCCTGTAGGACTGAAATTCCACATCCTCGAGTCTTTTCCAGACGCCGTATCCCCAAGTCGTCTCCCACCGTTGGCCCTTCTCCTTCACGGCTTCCCGAACCTATCCCACGACTGGCGCTTTGTGATGCCAAAGCTCGCCGAGGCCGGGTACTACGCGGTAGCTTTAGACATGAGGGGCTTCGGCCGCACACACAACGCGGATCTCAGTCCCATCAGTGAAAACTCGTTCCGTCTCATGACTGCATTGCGGGACGTTGTCACGCTCGTCCACGCCCTTGGGTATGAGACCGTCCACGCCCTGGTGGGACACGATATTGGGGCGTTTGTGGCTTCGCTCTGCGCCGTCGTGCGAGGAGACATGATCAAGTCCCTTGTGCTGATGTCGCACCCGTTCAAAGTCTCTCCTCAGCTGCCGTTCGGTACGGCGGTCTCTCCCCTGCTGGTCTCCGCTGCCTCCAAGGGTGCTGGACGTGGGTGCTGGACGTGGCAAGGGGGAAGCAAACAAGGCTGACCCCGGTATTCGGTCATCACTCTTGAAGCTTGACCCACCCCGGAAGCATTACAAGTACTACAACGCATCTCCTGAAGCAGCCGAAGAGTGGACCAATCCGACCGGCGAGCCGATGCGCCGGTTCCTCAGAGGTCATTTCCACCTCAAGTCGGCAGCTTACAGCTTGAACAGGCCAAGGCCCCTCGCATCGTGGACCGCAGAGCAGCTCGCCGTCATGCCGCACTACTACGTCATGAGAGCCGAGCTGTCGATGCGCGGAAACGTGGAGCTGGACATGTCTGACGAGCCGGCCGAGATCCGCGACAGACTCGGCGAGACACGGTGGCTCACCGACGCGGATCTCCAGGTGTACACGGACAAGTTCTCGCGCAACACCTTCGGTCCTCCTTTGCTGTGGTACAAAGTGCTCGTGGACACGAGCCTTTCGGCGGATCTCCTGTGTTTCGCGGGGACAAAGATCGGTGTCCCGACAAAGTACGTCTCTGGAACAAGCGACTGGGGTACGTATCAGGTCCCAGGCTCTCTCGACGCAATGGAGAATGGGGAGGGTGTTTGAGACGGCTGCTGGAAGGGAGCCGCTCATGTTCCCGGCGCTGGGCACTAGGTCAACAAGGAGAAGCCTGAGGAAAGCGTCAAGGAAATCTTGGCGCTGGCGAGTTCTGTCTAGTTAGGTTCAAGGTATAGAAGTGTTTGAGGGCAAGGATTGTTTGTCTGGCCAGATCTGATTCCTTTGTTTGCATTGAAACATACATTTTGTGCCAGAAGCTCTGTATCACTTATCTCGACAGGATTACACCAAATGATCGGATTAATGGATGCTTTATTGTCTTCGTGACAGGCTCAAAGAAATGTAGTCCTTTTCTGTACAACGGATTCAGTGCAGGCACAGGATATCACCTACAAGACACAACCTAGGACGATGACTGTCTTCATTCCCTCATTTACGTGCCATATTGTCCCGCCCATCATGAGGAAGCTTCCATCAGCCTTAAAAGCACAGTTCTATAGGGAAAGGTTTGGGTCTCTTTCCTCTTGCTTGAAGAAACATGGTCACGAATCGTCTGGGCCCGAGTCTAGGATTGGCGATTGGGTTGGTTATAGAAAGGAGGAGCGAGCCGCAGCAGGCAGGCAGGCAGGCATGCAGGCATGCAGGCGTGGGCAACTCACGGTCGGCAGGGCTGGCTGTACAGTCAGTAACGGAATGCACTGCACAATGATGGTGTGCAGGTCCTAGGAAGTGGCAAGTACCAGATTCTTAACAAACCAAGACTCTGGTTCGTATCTCTCGAGCGTGATGGTTCGTGAGTAGCAGAACCTGTGGAGGAGCCGACCATGGAACCTTGAACCTTTGTCCTGTTCACCCGATCCTGGGGAGGGAGCCCAAAAATCCCAGATTCCAACCCGTCTCATTTTTCTCTTGGATTGATGGGAAATTCTCTTGTGTAGAGATGTCGAGGATTTCAGTACTGATACACCCAACGATTGTGGGAGGCCGCTTGCTCCACTCATCTCACATTGGCTTCATCTACACTTCACCCGTTCCTTCCAAAGGCAACACTATAAAGACAAAAGCAGAAAGGCGAGGCGAGGCGAGGCGAGGCGAAGTATCGGAGAAACAGTCCTCAAGGTCGCCGTACCTTCTAGTACCCATCTCCGATGGCCTCTGCTTCCACCTTCTTCTCCCCAGTCTGCAATTCACTGCTCCCTCCCCGTTCTTCTTCCTCTTCCATCTTTTCTCTCCAGATCTCTCTTCCTGTCCATACTTCTCTGAATCCTTTCATACTCTTTAACCCGTATTGACTTCTCCCCAGCTTGGCCCGCTTCTGGTACATATTCATTTGGCTGGGCCGAGTCAATTACTTCACAACACCATTCTATTACTCGTCTTTGGACGCTTCAGTTCTTCCTCACGACCCCGTCCATCTTCTTCATTGCCCTACCAAAGACAACAGCAACGCCGCTCAAAGCAAGCAACAACATCTACGACACCAATCCCACTGGACGCGTCCATCGCTTCCAATTCTGTTCCCAATCACACACACATATACGTACGCGCGCGCGCGCTCGCAACAGGTCTCTCCATGTGCCAAGCCGAGAACAGGCAGTGCACTGGGTGCAGGCGGATTCGCCCCTGGATCCGTAGGTGCGAATCATACGACTCTGCTGCTGATTCCTGCGTAAACATGAATCTCGAAAACCCCCCTCTGAAGCCTCATTACCAGCTTTGCGACAACCTCGAATGCCCATTCGTCAATCCCGTCCTGCAAGGGTCCAACCCAGGCCTCGATCTCGATGACTTCGCTGGCATCATGATGCTGAAGCAGGCCAACGACGAGATGGACGCGACCGCGGCGCTGGTCGCCACGGGTGCCACGTCCGAGACTGTGCAGCCTCAAACGGGGGAGCAGATCGCCGCTGTGGTCGATGCCAGTGGTGGCATTGGTGACGACTCTCTCGGGCCTATCTTCGGCAACGGCGCCAGTCGTGCGAGCACCCCAGGAGTGTACTTGCCACAGATGCCGGAGACTCCTGGTTCGCCGGTTGAGCCTATGGTCGGAATCGACATGCCGAGCGAGCACGAGGGTGTCGAAACTGCAACCCAAGTTTCCAATGGCAGTCTGCTTGCTTTTCAACCGGGTTCGAACGAACGGCCGGACATTCAAATGCAACAGACTGATGCCCAGACTCAAGCCATCGCGGCCAGTCAACCACAGCCCGAAGAGCAGCTTTATATCGACCCGAAGCTCCTCACTAAGACTGCCTCGCCTTTCTCTTTCCCGGATGCTCCGACGGTGACCAACACTGCGGCCGTGGCCCAACCTCTGAGAGAGCCCGAAAGCTCGAACATCACACGTCCTCATCTTCCCAACATATCAACTTCGGACCCTAGCCCGGGTCTCTCTCAGGCCAATTCACAAATCCCCGTCGCCCAAATGAGAGTCTCGTCCGAGCCGAACATGATGCAGCGAAAAAGAAGAATACCCCTGAATCGCGGGCTCAGCCCGCTGGTGGCGGCGGCAACGACACCGACCGTCAACCCAGTTCAAGGATCTCAGCTGCTCCCGCGCACCCAGACTGCGCAGGTCACCCAAACCCGCCCGATGCGCCCTGTGGACCAGGCGCTCATGAGAAGGCTCATGGACCCCAGGTCTTCGCACCCACAACGGCGAAGAACGGTCTTCAGAATGTCCAGGAGCCAGGAGCTCGCTGGCACGCCGGCGCAAGATCAACAACCATCGGCTACAGGACAACCCCAAGACGGTTTGCGGAACTTGGGCGACGGCATGGCATCGAGAACACCGCACCCCGAGTCGAATACAAGTTTTGAGGCTCAAGCGCTCCGACTACGCGCCCAGCATTACGTCCCAGTGAGCCAGCCAAGCCCCGCCCCTTTGGAGGCAATGAACAATGAACCATCGGTTGAGCACTACGCGTACATGGCCGCGTATTACAGCAAGCCTGTGGTCCGCCCACGGTCGAACTGGGATAGACTTTTTGAGCGTCGCACCCGCGCGCCGCCACGGGAGGAATCCGCCAGTTTGAATGAGGCTGGGCCAGGCTTTGTGCAGCAGGCCCCTCCCAACTCTGAACCGGGTCCTTGGTCCCCTTTGCATTCCCAGTTGCAGCCTTCTTCTGGCCATGGAATCCCGCAGCCCCAGCCCGCGTTGACATCCGATGCCACGATGATAGTGTCTTCCAATACAGCGGTACCGCAGATTCAATCCACGGCGCTGGATAACGACCGTGTCTTCTGGGACCATTTTCCGCAAAGCACGCTTCAGACAAACATGCTTGGACAGAATAGCTTCCAGCAGAATGACTTACAGCAAAACGGCTTCCAGCAGAATGGCTTTCAGAAGAATAGATTTCAGCAGAATGACTTCTAGCAGAATATCTTCCCGCACAATATATTCCAGCAGAATGGCTTTCAGCAGAATATCTTCCTGCAGAATAGCATCCAGCAGAATATCTTCCTGCAGAATAGCATCCAGCAGAATGGCTTCCAGCAGAATGGCTTCCAGCAAAATAGCTCCTAGCAGAATAGCATCAAGCAGAATAGCATCAAGCAGAATAGCATCAAGCAGAATAGCATCAAGCAGAATAGCATCAAGCAGAATAGCATCCAGCAGAATAGCATCCAGCAGAATGGCTTCCAGCAGAATGGCTTCCAGCAGAATGACTTCCAGCAGAATAGCATCCAGCAGAACGGCTTCCAGCAGAATGGCTCCCGGCAGAATGGCTCCCAGCAAAACAGCTTCTAGCATAACGGCCACTAGCAAAACAGCAATACGCCAACGGCGTGCCCAACAGGTCCTCTATACGACCATTATATGATGGAAGTCCAACGCCCAGCCAAGCGTGAGAGAACCGGCAACGGAACTTACAGAACGCACCAATACCAAGGCTAAAACCAAAGACAAGCAGAATGAATGAGGTGGAATGAATGCGTTGGAGATGGTCTTGGGCGTTAGGTTGATTGTGTGCAAGGGATATGATGTTAGGCAAAGTCAGGGGAGCAACAGATTACATACAGCACGCTTTGCCAAAGGATTGAGGACTCATCATGTCACCATCACGGAGGCTAAAGGGTCCAATGGGTTCATTAATGGGAATATTGTCCCGACATTGAAGTCTATCATAACACACTCGCAGAAAGATGCTCATACATAGTCATACCCATCCCAATAAACACATAGAATGCCCCAATTATACCCGTACACCCCAACCCCCGTATTGTTACGCCGACCATTTCTCTCTCTCTCCAAATGTCTAATCGCGCAGGTACTTGAGGATCTGGTCGCGCTCCTCAGGCGGCATGGTGCGAATGACATCACGAACGCCACGCATGGCAGCGCTCTGGTTGGCTCTCAGAACTGAGCTCAGCTCAGTAGCCAGGTTGTCGGCCTTGACGGCCTCAATTCTTTCCGTGATGGACTTGCGGTTGGCCTCGTACCACTCAGACACCTCACGGTCAGCGGTCGCGAAGTTGACGACGCCGGACCAGCTCTCGAGGAATTGCAGGTTGCGCTTGCGAGCATCGGAAGCCTTGGTGGCATCACCGCCAGGGGCAGCAGTGATGACGGTCGACGACATGCGTCGGAGGAGGTACTCCTCGTTGAGACGACGGCGCAGGCGCCAGTAGAAGTAGCGGCGGGAGTTGGTCCACACGAGCTGGTCGCGAATGACACCCTTGGCCTTCATGCGGCCGGAGCGGTCGTGAAGGTCGGCGAACTGGAGGGCAATCTGCGAGTAGACGGGCAGGAGCTGCTTCTCGCGGATGGTCATCTTCTTCTTGAGCTCGTCGGCCTGCTCCTTGGGCAGGTCGGCGGCCATCTGCTTCTTAAGAGAGGCGTACACAGGGTCCAGGCGAGCCATGGTCTCAAGCTGCTTGTCCTTACGGTACTTGATACCGATGATACCCTCGGGCTCGAGGACACCACCACGGGCGTCGACATCGGCGTACATCTCCATGGCCTCAGGGTTGATGGTGGGGTCGACAACGACCCAGGAGCCACCACGAAGCTCTCCAAAAGGAGGAATGTAAACGAAGATTGGCTGCTCGTACTTGACAAGGGCATCGACGATGTAGGATCCGTACTTCAAGACCTCGTTGTACATGTCGCGCTGACCACCGGAGAAACCTCTCCAGTTGGCGAGGATCATGAGGGGCAGCTGCTCACCGTTGTTGAAGTCGTTGATGGCCTGGGCGGTCTTGAAGGCGGAGTTGGGGTACCAAACACCACCAGCCTCGTTGGTGACCTGCTCGATGGAATCGGGGTTGGCGGGATCGGCAGGAGTGATGTTCTCGACGGAGCGGGTCTCGACAGCGATGACACCCATGGGGATGCCACCGAGACGGGCACGACCAACAACGACGGTGCGAGCCCAGCCGCCAAGGGTCTCGACGAAGGAGTCCTTGTCGAACAGGCCAGGCTCGAAGCCGCCCTCCTCGGTGGGGCGACCGCCAATCATCCACCTGACGTCGTAAGGCTGCTTCTGTGGAGGAGTGTAGACAACATCACGATCCCAGGCGTCAGTGCTTGGGCTGACGGGGATGGGGCTGCCACGCTTCTCGGGGATGAAAGACATCCACTCGACAATCTTGCAAACACCGTCGAAGTCGTCGGTACCAGTCATGTGAGAAACACCGTTGCGGTACATGATCTGTGTACCACCAAGTTGCAGGTTGGAAGTGTAGATCTCACGGCCCAAAACGTTGTTCAGGGCAGGGGCACCGGTCAGGATGATGGGCTGGCCCTCAATCTGGACAGCACGCTGGCCGAGACGAACGAGGTAGGCACCAATACCGACGGAACGGCAAGTCACCAAGGTGATGGTGAAGATGTCGTTGTAGGCCTTGCTGGTGGCACCAGCAATGAGACCAGAGCCCCTCAGACACTCGACACCAAGGCCGTCCTCGGAACCGACAATGGTGACGATCTTGTGGCGCTTCTCGCCATCCTCGGAAACGACCTCGGTGATGACGTCCTTGGCAAATCGCTTCTGGGCCTCGTCGTCGAGGTAGAGGTACTTGAAGCCGTTGTCCTGCTTGTTGGCGTCGTTCCACGCAACCTTGAAGTGGGGCATGAGCTCATTGGCGACACCGAGACGGGCGCCAGAGTTGGCCGAAAGGTAGATACGAGGGATGCCAAGCTTGCGGGCCAGCTCGGTGCACTTGTAAAAGTAGTTGTCCTCCTTGGGACCGAAGCTACCAATCATGTACGTGATATCGTTGGCAACGACAATGAACTTGCGGCCCTTGGGGTACTCGGGGGTCTTGGCGTTGAAGATCCAACCGACCATACCACAGGTGTTGGTACCGGGCTCACGGTTGACCTCCTGGAGGTTGTCCTTGTCGTCCAAGACGAGCTCGGTGTACGTGACGCACTCGCCAGACTTGGGCTGCTGGCCTCCGAGAGTGCCATTCTTCTTGACGGACTGGGTCCAGCTGTTCTGGATGGCCTGGCGGAAGAGCTCGGGGAAGTCGTAAACGTACTGAGTGCCCATCAAGTGAGCCTTGTAACGCTTGGGCTGCAGAGGGTTCTTCGTGGGGTAAGGAGTCGAAACTGGCAGCAAGTGCATGGGACCCTTCTCCTTGGTGCCACCGATGCTGTTGAAGACCCACTCGCCCTTCTCGGACTTGCGCTCGGCGTAGATGTCGACATCAACAACGTACCCAGAGGTGTTGGTGATGATGACACGCAGAGGGTAGGGGACACCAGTCTGGGGGTCAGTGCAGATGATGCGGATCTCCACCTGGGCGACACGCAGACGCCAAGCACGAGCGCCAAAGCGGTCGAGGAAGCCCTGGAGGCTGCTCTCAACCTCCTGGGGGTGCAGCTGGAACACGGGGGTGAAGTTGATGAAGATCTGGTTCAAGTCGGAGTTGTTGTTGCCGATAATCTCAAGAGCGTCGAAGATGTCGTTGATGACACGGTCAGCCTCAGAGATCAGGTACTCAGCAGTAGGGATCTCGTCACGGAGACGGCCGGGACGAATGACGGCGCGAGTGAAGTAACGCTTGTCGCCATCGACAGCCTTGCCAATACCCTCGTAGACGTGGATGTTCTTGTTCTCGGTAAAGACGGGCTTGATGTGGAACTTGGCCAGCCTGGCGAGCTCGAGCTGGAAGGCAAGGGCAGGCTCACTGTGACGAATACTGTCATCCTCGACATACTCGGGACCACGGAACGTGTAGTAGCCGGGGTAGGCACCGTCGTTGCGACCACAGATGAAGGTGATGCGGCGGACGTTGCGGTTCAGGAGCTCGTCCTTGAACTGCTCGACGATGGGGACAATGCGAGAGAGGATCTCCTGGTCACTCTTGCTCTCGGCGTCGCGAACGGCGACGTTGATGACGGCAGAAAGCTCCTCGGATTCAACCTTGGTCGCGACGGGCTTGCGCTTGCCACTCAGGTCGGGAATGAGACCAGGGGTGCTGCGCTTTCTCGCCTTGTCGGAGAGAGCAAGAGTCTCGAGGGCCTTGCCAAGCAGGTCTTCAGCATCGTCGAGGTACTTGACGGGGACAATGACACCCTTGCGGTTGGGCTCAGAGTCCCACTTGTGGTTGAGGTAGGACATATCGCTGATGGAGTGGATGCGCTTGAAGTCGAACGAGCCGCCGCTTGCGCTGGGAGTGGCGGGAGAAGAGGGCGCCGCAGACTGCAGAGGAAGTCCGTACTCGCTCTGGCCAATCTTGCGCAGAGCAAAATCCCAAGTGACGAAAAGAGGGGTGTCGGTCTCGTCGGAGTGATACTCGATCTGCTTGAGGATGTACGCACGGTAGGCGCGACGAACGTAGACCTCGAGGGCAGCCAGAGAGACGTAGGGGTCCTCGTGGGCGAAGAAGAGCGTCAAGACATCGAAGACGGTGTACTTGGAGTCAACAACCTCCTTGATGACCTCCAAGCTGGGCTCACGGTGGTCCCAGGCAGCCTCGCCGTAGCGGGACTCGACGACGGAAGACCGAAGGATGTGCTCCATCTGAGCAGTGCGCTCCTCCAGAGAAGGCAAGGAGCACTGGATCATGATCTCACGGGCCTTGAGGGAGACCTTGGAGGTGGTGCGGGAGGACTGAAGCTCAGTCAACTCTTGCAGAGCAGAACGGAGGTACTTGGCAACATTTCCGACGTTGGGCTTGTTGGGGCGGTATTCCTCGAGGATAGCGAGAATGAGAGAGCTCTTGGCGCCGACACGGCTGTGCGACAGGACGGTCTGGACAACCTTGCGGATGTCGTCCTTGTTCTGGTCACGCAGCTTGAGGATGACACTGTCCTCCTGGGTTCCGTAGCCAGTGAAGAGGCGCTCAGTCTCAATGTACGAGGCCAGCAGTCCCTTGATGACGTTGAGCTCGTGAGCCTTCTGGCCCTCGGCGAAAGCATCGAGAACTTCGGTCAAAGGCGCCAGAGTGGTCTTGAGCATGTCGGCGTCGGCGGCAGCAACATTATCGTCGACGAACTTGTGGAAGGCCTTGGACAGGGCCTTGGCCGGGAAGTCGGCGTGGCGAGCCTTGGCGCGGTCAACGATCTGGGAGAACTGAGCATCGAGCTTTTGAGGCATACGGCTGTGGAGCGCAGCGAACTGGGCATTCCACAGACTGTAGGGCAACTCAGGGTTACGGAGAACCTCAATCAGCTGCTTGAGGGTGGAAGCCATGATGACAGAGTTATCGTACCCAAGCAGGATGTTCCTCAGGGTGTTGTGCAGGAGCGCGAACTTCTGAGCAGGCTTGGTTCCGACGGCGACTGGCTCGCCGTAGACAGGTAGCTGGCCAACGAAGGGCTGGGCCTGCTTGACGCGGCTGGGGTCGTCGAGTGCGAGGATACCCAGGATGTCGCCAGCCTCGAGAGTGGCTCCCGGCTGTTTGATGAGCTGGACGTAACCATCCTCGGCAGCGATCAAAGGCATGTACATCTTCATGACCTCGACCTCGGCGAAGGGCTGGCCGGCCTTGACGTGCTCGCCGTTCTCGACCAGGTACTTGACGAGCTTACCAGGAGAGGGAGTGCGCAGCTGAGTGGGGTCGTTCTCCTGCTCGAGCAGGCATGTCTTGCCATCCACAGACAGACGAGTGGCACCGACCTCCTCCTTCCAGTAGACGCTGTGGGAGCGGCCATCCAAAAGGATCAAGAGACCGCCGTCACTGAGAACGCGAACGCCGACAGAGCACTTTGATCCGTTGATGAAGAGATGGTAGCTGTCAACGCTAGCGCGTGTTGCGGTGAACTTGTAGCGGAAGCCCTCGTAGATGAAATCGACCGCGAAAACAGTCTTGAGGATGTCCTTGGAGGGAACCTGACCCTTCTCCAAGCTGGTGCGGTACTCGGTCATGCAAGCCTCACTGGCAAGATGAGCCTTGGTAACGGCACCGCTAACCACAGCCAGCATGGGATCCGGTCGCTCAGCCGTCAGCTTCTTGGTGATGAGCTCGTCGAGCCAGCCGGTGGTGATGGTGTTGTCCTCGAAGGCCTCCGTCTCCAGAAGCTTGATAAGGTACTCGACTGTCGTGCGGAAGTCACCACGAATGCTCAGTTCCTTCAAGGCGACGACCATGTGCTTGCGAGAGGCAGCACGGTTTTCACCGTAGGCGAAGATATGACCAAACTGGGAGTCGGAGAAACTGTGGATACTGGAAGCGGTACTGACGGAGAAGTAACCCCAAACGTTGGAACTACTCCTGAAGTTCAGGTCGTGCATGACACCGTTGGAAGGCTTGAAGCCTTCACCGGGGTCCTCGGAGGTGATTCTGCAGGCAGTGGTGTGACCCTTGGGTCTAGGGCGGCGCTGCGTTTTCTCGCTGCCCTCCTGCTTGAACTCGAAGTCGATCTCGGTGGACGTTTTGGGATCGACGCCGTAGAGCAGACGGATGTCGCGGATTCTGTGCAGGGGAATACCCATGGCAATCTGAAGCTGGGCGGCGGGCAAGTTGACACCGCTGACCATTTCGGTGGTGGGATGCTCGACTTGGAGACGGGGGTTCAGCTCGAGGAAGTAGAACTTGTCGTCGGCATGAGAGTACAGGTACTCAACGGTACCAGCCGAGACGTAACCGACGAGCCTTCCGAGACGGACGGCGGCGTCCTCCATGGCCTTGAAAGTAATGTCTTTGGCGATGGTGACGGGCGCCTCCTCGATAATCTTCTGGTGACGACGCTGGACGGAACAATCTCTGCCAAAGAGGGAGATGTTGTTACCGTACTGATCAGCGAGCAGCTGCACCTCCAAATGTCTCGCGTTACCGGCCAGCTTCATGATGAAGATGGGGGAACCAGGGATTTCACCCGCCGCGGCCTTGTAGAGCTGCTCGAAGCCTTCCTCGGAGAGGGCCTTACGGATACCCTTGCCACCACCACCCTCTGACGCCTTGATCATGACGGGGAAGCCAATCTCCTTGGCCTTCTGCAGGCCCTCCTCCCACGACGTGACGCAGCCCTTGGCGTAGACGTCGTCGGCGACGGTGACGATGCCGTTGTTGTCAACCTCGACAGCGTCGACGCCGGTACCCGACCAAGGGATACAAGGCACCTGGGCGTGCTGTGCGACGATTGTGGAGGAGATCTTGTCACCGAGAGATCGCATGGCAGATCCTGGGGGTCCGATGAAGACAATCTTCTTGGGGGATGCGGCGAGGGACTCGGGAAGCTTAGGGTTCTCGGAGGCGTGACCCCTTAGCAAACACTGTTAGTTTCGGCAACGGGGAACACCGGGGGGGGTGGTTGTCAGAGGCGCACTCACCATCCAGCCCACACAGCGTGGACGTTCATGCGCTCGGCAATATCAACAATCAGCTCAACGTTGGCGTAGTTGTGGTTGTTGGTGCCGCCGGGGACTTCGACGTAGTGGTCAGCCATGCGAATGTAGTCGGCGTTGGCTGCCAAATCCTCGGGGGTGGCCATGACAGTGAACTGGATGGCCTTCTCGTCGCCGAACGTCTCGTAGGCCCATTTCCGCACCGAACGGATCTCCTTGACGGCGGCAATACCGTTGTTGGCGATCAAAACCTGCAGGACGTCTCGGTCAGCATGTCTGGCGTACCCACCGACAGAGTTGTCAGGAAATAACCGGGGGTCGACGCACGTTGGTGATGACGGTGTGACCATCTTGCTGTGCAACAAAGTCCTTGACCTTGGAGGCTGGTGCGTTGCTCAGCTTGTTGCCGCCAATGAAGTGGTCGGCGATCTGGTGCTTCTCGGCGTAGGTGGCCTTGCCGTTAGCATGAGGCACAGTCCGGCCGGTGCCGTTTGTTGCTGTGATTTCGGTCATGATTGCGGTATCTGTTGAGGAATTCGCGGGTATCTCAGAAGGCGACCGTCATGAATCGGGGGAGGGCTCCTGGAGCTTTGATTCGGTGTGGTATGACGTGAGACGAGGGGCGGGGAGAGAGAAATTTGCTCGAAGGGGGAAGATTCGAGCAGGGAGATTAGTCGTGGAAATCTGGCTCTGCAGCAAGGAACAGTACAAGGGGTATAGGCAGAGCAATTGGTGCGTCGGAGGTGAAGAACAGAGGTTTGTTCGAGTCTCTGGGGAACAGACGGTCTTGTTAGCAACTCTGGCAGCACGCAAACTTTCTTGTTGGGAGATCGGAGAGCGGCAGAAATAGCACTAGAGGGGCGGGATATTCGGGGAGGGGGGTGGGTGTGGAATGCCAGGGGGCGGGATTGGGCGGCATGGGATCTGGGGGTCCCCTTGCCAGGGAGAGAAGCGTCGGGCTGGCGATGGCGGTGGGCGAGACAACGCAGAGATGTAGAGAGAGCGCGAGAGAGCGACGGCGTGCAGCGGTGCTGGAGAAGCTGTGGGCAAGACAGCAACGTACCTGGTTGAGTTGAAAGGGGGGAAGATTGGCAAAACAATTGCTTCCTTCTTCTGTCTTGTGGATAAGAACAGAAGGGTCTACAAAAGTGTGTCAGAAAAGGGAGAATGGAAAGGAGAGAGTGAGAGAAGAGGTCGAAGGAGAGAGGAGGTTGCAAGGCGGAAGGGGGGGGGATCGGGAAGGTATTATTGTAGTCCGGCCGCTGGGGACTATGGAGATTGAGGATTGGGATTGGGGATGAGGATTGTGATGGGACGCGAGGGAAGGGACTCTGCACACCTAGGAAAGTGTAGACTGGAGACACAGGTACAAGGAGCGGAATAGTGAGTGAGTTGAGATGTGGTGGAATCCGTGCTCCGAGTGACTTTGGAGCTGGGATTAGATTGATTGGGATTGGATTGGGGGGGGATGTATTGTTGGAGCGGCGAGGGGGCGCGTGGGAATGTCACAAAGCCAAGTACCTTTTTCTGGAGATGGAGGTATCGACAAAATAAAACTGGGGTCCGGGCCGGGATGAGAAGGTACCGTCCTTGGGTTGGGGGTACGGGGGCGTGAATGGTAGGGAAGTGGGAGTGAGTGTGTGGTTGAGAGGTGTAAGTAAATGCCTACTCTGTTTAGGATGGTGAGTTGAGTTAATTAAAAAAATTCCCCTCGGACAATGCCGGCTGCCTGGGAGGCTGTTCTCGAATTCTCTCTTTCGAGATTTGCTATGTTTGTCTTGGCTATGGCTATGGCCAACCAAACCGATCGATCCAAGTAAACGAGAGGCGAAACTGGGACTGGATGGATGTTGAGGTCCGAATGATGCAACGACGAGAACCCGTCGTGGGGAAGAGATAGAGACAAAAGAAGGAAGAAGGGTGCAGTGTAAGGGACGGAGCAGGGCACGACGAAGGGAAGGAGGGAACGGGAAGCAGGAAGAGGTGAGGCAAGTGAGGCTGGCTGTATATATTATTATATCCTCTTCTCACGATGGAAAGGGCTGCACTTCGCAAGCCATAGCTCCGGCACCAAACATAGGCAGGAAGGAAGGAGGAGTAAGACCAGATCCGGAGTCAGAGCAATACAATAGCAGGCAGTCCATAGCAACGCACCCAGCGGCAGGACACACAGGCGCATCGCGAAGGAGCGGGAGCTGCGTGTCCATGGTGATTGTGGTTGCGGTTGTGGTTGTGCTGATGGTGGTGGTGGTGGTGGTGGCAGCCGCAGTTTCCCATGCACCGCCGGACCGAAGGGTAGGTACTTCGGGAATGCAAGACAGGTACTTGCATCGGTGCCCGAGACCAAGTACCCCCCCGGTACTTCTTCTCTCACTCACCTTTCGCACCTCACCTTCGGCGGGGCGGGGGTAACGGACCGTCATCAACCACCATTGCCAATCCAGGTAGGATCAGGATCGTCATCAACCCAAAAAAAAAAAAAAAAAATCCACCCCCGGTTCAACACACTCGTTTGAGACCAGGCGGACTCTCTCTTCCCTCTCCCTCTTACTTGACTGCCTGTCCACTGCACTACAAGCAGGTACACTACACTAGGTACACTACGCAGTACGTTGCTATGTATGGCTCGGGATATGTAGTTGCGTGGGTAGGCAAACACACACACAGACTAAGCCAAGCCTATGCTGGGGCCACGTCCAAATCGTCTAAACCCTTCCGCTCGCTCGCTCGCTCGCTCGATTACACTAGACATGCTCGAACAAGCCGGTGCCCACTTGGATTTCACACGTTCATTCATGCATGCGAACCGTGGTGGAGAGATGCATTGTTTGTTGTTGTTCTTCTCTCTCTGTCTCTCTCACTCTCTCTCTCTCTCATACGTCCGTCAGCTTCTGCTTTTGGCCCCCTCCCTCACTCCCTCAACCAATGGCCGGGGTGTTGGGGAAGCTCTGCCCAAGGGTGGGCGGGCGGACGGGCCAGCGGGCTGCAATAGCCGCCCCTGTCCGGTCTCTCCCAAACTTTCACCCCCCAGACGATCAGTGTGCAGAGCTGATTCAGTGCCTGCTCGGCTCCCTGGAGTCGATTTGAAGTGATCGAGTCGTATATACGGACACATTTGTGCTGTAGGTTCGTTACTAGTTTCGCCCAGTCCCGTTTCCATGTCATTCCAGTCGTTGATTGACGGATTGCTGGGCCGGGTCTGGTTGGGTGTTTCCCCCATTCTGCCACTACGCCATCCACCCCAGGCTACTACTGTGTGCATACGATGGCAAGGCCAAAGAAGAAGAAAAGGTCGTGAAGCAAACAACGCAACGTCGTGTCGCTCTTTCCTCCCGCTATTCCACGTTACTTCCTACCTAGATAGTTACTGAGGTACTGAGATATGTGTGTGTCCGTACAGCAAGTACTTGAGGTAGGTAGGTGCCTGCCTGCCTGCCTACCTGCTTCGGAGTCCGACTCGCGAACGGTACTTGGAAAGGAGGGGTCAGGTACCGATTCCAGAAGCCCCATCTCGCGGGTACGTACCCCGGCCTGGTCATCCCAGCGGTTTCTACCGCTGGAATTTTTCTCTCATTTGGAACAGCACATTGACATTGTCCCCAATTAAAGCTCGTTCTTGCATCATCCTCTCTCTTGTCCTTTTTTTTTTTTTCACCCACCCCCTTCCCTGCTCCTTCCCCCAATGTTGCAGCTGCAGCTCTCGGGACGGTATCGATAACCAAAGCTCCTCTGCGCGCATCTACTTGTGTGTGTGTGTGTGCCCTTGCACCTCGAGATTTCAGCAATTCCAACTCTGTCGTCACCTCCCTCACCCAAAAGCCCAGTCATGTCTTCAATCTACCTAACCTATTTCGCCCCCTTCGACACCGCACGCGACACTTACATGCCCTACGGGAATACCACTGATAAGCGATACCGCGACTGGCGCACAATGTCTTGGACTCCAATACAACGGCGTACCTCGTCCGGTGTCTTTCCCCCCTCCTCCCCCGGTTCTCGAGGGATCGGGTCAGCCAACGTTGCCACCACCGAACCCCGACGGCATCTCCAATCAATGTCCGAAGCTGCTGCCCAGAAAGAAGGAAGAAAAAAAAAAAGAAGAAAAAAAACGCACTACCTACATTCGCTGGATAAGGCGGCAGACAAATTGACACCGACCGTCACCGCCGCAGAATGACACCCAGACCCGACACCCACGTCTCGTGGGCTCCCGATCCAGCTCGATGGGTAAACACGTCCAGGCGTCCCGATATGACAATGCGTATCTCCTGTCCCTACACTACGGAGACACTCGCATGGCATCTTTGATGGGCCATCGGCCTTGATGCCCAGCATTCGACGTCAACCGGAACAGGCCCGTCCCCTAACAAGTTTTGTCACAAGGACCGACCGGACCCATTTAGTCCAACCAGAATCCCAGCGCATCCCCTCCTCCGTTCCAAGCCCAATCGCGCAGGCGGTCAGTCAGATGTCGCCAGGGGTGGAAGCCTCAACAACTAACCGTTGCCTCGCTTAGCCACCTCTAAACCGCCTAGCGTCGCTGCTCCTCCGTCCGGGGACGTCCATCAGGTTCCGCTAGGTAGTCCTCTGGGCGTCAGGTCCCTGTCAATGCCTCGTCGGGAAGAGGAATGCTGAGCGATGAGCGATGAGCGATGAGCGATGAGCGATAAGTGACTGTAGCCAACCAACGTCTCAACTCTTCCACTTGTTTGGTACGCTGGGCTTGCTTGCTTGGACTGGCGCATTGTGGCCAAACGCTCTTGTCTAACTCATCTCTGTCTCAGATGGAAAAGACAGGCGGCAGCGTGAACCACGCCAAAGTCTCTCTAGTCTCACATCGTGCATTCCAACTAGCCCAATTTCTTGGGAGAGATTCACCACCATTCAACTTTTTCCCATCCAGCCAAGCGCCTAAGAATCAAGGGACTGCTTCGGCCGACGAGGGACTACGGAGATACGACCACCCGACGTGATATCGGATGAAATTACGGATACCATGGTGGCTTATCGATCTTTTCCTTCCACGTTCCCCCACCCCAAGACTGCTACCAAACGCAAGCCTTATGGGCCTTTGGGCCCTGGACTTGGAGATCCACGACGACGGCAAATGTCGGTCCCCCAACAATTGGGAATTTGGAACACGGTTTGGATGTTCCCCCCCCCCCTTCGCTGGGCCCCTTCCAGCAATGCCAGGGGTAGCTCATACACCAATGACAGGACGATGAAAACAACCAAGCCCCCTCTTCCCCACTCAGCGAAGGAAAACAGCACCGCAGAAAGAGAGAAAGAAAAAAACAATCACAAACCAGCGCCGGGCCAAATCAAAATAAATCTCCACCCGCAGATCCCCAACATCTTGTCCGTCCCTCAGCGGGGCCCGTGCCCAAGCGCAGCTCTGCACCCATGCAGCCGGAATAGCCTTGGGCTCTCTCTCAAACCGTCATGCAGTCAGCCAGCCAATCCCATCAACACAGCGGCAACGACATCGTTGCCAATATACACTACAGATCGGATACGAAATGATGGCCACTGTGTAAAGCGCAACTGTTGCAGCCTCAGCAGCCACTCTCGCACCCATCCATTGGAGTATGCTATTTCCTTTGGTGGCATGGGGTGAACAATGGCCATGGAACATGGAGAGCCCCACGGACGGACGAACACCTACACTCCCTCATTCATCGACTATTTGAACACGTTGGACGCTCAACTAGATAATCTAGACGCACAGAATCGTGCTTGTTCTGTTGCTTCTATGCACCCTAGACGCTTGACCGTACCGCTCCGAGCCCGAAACATCCCCTGCTCCCATTGTTTGCCTGCGCCGAGGTCCCAGTCTCCAGTCCCGGCCCATCAAAACCATGGCAACGCAACCATCCCGGCTCGACAACGTAGTGCGGACTCCCGTTCGCCCGCTCTCACCATTCTGTATTCCTTGTCCCCAGCATATCCCCAGATGTGTCGAGTACTTGACAAGGCCTCGGGGCGAGGAGATGACTGGGCATTGGCCCCCCCCAGGTCGTCCCGTTCTCGGCGCCTCCTACGTATAGCGGACGCTACGCTAGTCCCCTACAGGCATACACACTTAGATGCGCTAGAGACGGGGCGAGCAGATCCGATTCTGTCAAAGCTGGAGACGTACTGCGCCCCATCTGCAATCTGACGCGGCCGCTTGAATCCATCATCCATCGTCCCTTTTCGAGAGACGACATCTCCCATCAAGACGGTACCACACCCTTGCTTAAGACTATCTATTGCCGTCCTGTCACACTGTGCCTGTGCCTCTCATCATAGCCTAACCACTCACTTCACCTCCAACCTGTGACACCGATGAGCTGGACCCAAGGTCGGTGAGGCGGTATCTTATAAATACCTGCCAACGCCAGCGCATCTGATGGAACGTATTGCTCACAATGCTCTGCCTAGTAGCACTTGTGCCGATACCGTTCCCACCGTTTTTCTATCTGTACAAATATGGCCTGGTCCCCGCGCTCGCCGCTTCATGGTCGCATGCTGTTGCCCCCACATCGACGCGAACGAGCCGCATGTGACTGTGCTGTGCCTGGCGCACGACCGCCAGACCGCATCTTGTCTCGAGCATATCTTGAACGCCGGTCTTAGCTCTCCCGTCCGATTAGATCACGCAGGTACGTGCGATGCGGTTGGTGGTCAGTCGTTGCTCTGAGACCGCAGCTGCACGACACCATGGGGCAGACGACCTCGGCGAGGTCCAGCTGGCATATCCACCGTGCTACGAGGACATAGGTACATCCTTCTTTGAACCGTGTCCAAGACCGAACTTTGGACGGATATTTTCTTGCCAGCTCCGTATCGTCCGTGACTTGCCACCACTCCACAACTCCCTCTTCGTCTGATTAGCGGACGTCAAAAAGCTGGGATGGCCCTCAGGAGGCAGCCTACAGTGAGACGGGCCGATGTTTAGGAACAGGCTTGTCCGATAGACTCGACTTAACGCTGTGTACACTGGTGCATGTCTCGGAACAAGAACCGTAATAAAACAAGGACTCTGGGGACCGGTAACGTGGTTCTGGTTCCTGCGCCCTGCCGAGCGACATTGCAACGGCGGGCTTCGAAGATGACCTGCAGCGGGCTTCGCGGTAGTATACCCGTGTAGATGAGCAGGTACCTTTTCCCGCGCCGGTTCGAGTTCCTAGCTGCGACATGCTGGTCTTGTTTTACGGCAGTGGCTGTAGATGATATGCATGAGGGCTTACCGAGAGCCTACCCCGGGGGGGAGAGGGGCAATCCAACATCTCAAGGCCCTAGGGCTTGAGGGGAACAGCACGATGGTCCATTATCAATGGCTCCTTGTGGGAAACAATTGGCCCTTTTTTTTCGTTCTTGTCGTTCATAGTAGTGACTCCGTTTGTGCTGCCATGGCTGTCGCCCTGCGCCCACCGCTTACGATGTTGAACGAGACTAGAGCTGCGGCATCATCCGCCTACCTCACGCAACGCCTATCCCTCTCAGGGTCAGGGGATGCGGGTGTTTCCGACATTTGGGACCATTGCTATGTCTACGACCCTTTTTGACTCGCTTTCCCCTTTGCGTGGTTCTCACGCCCTGAACGGTAACGGTATATCAAGGTGGGTAGGGGTTGTGGGGTTTATACCGGCGCGCCCGCGACACCTGCTCGTATTGGGAGCTGTGCCGTCGATGCCGCTCTCCCCCAGGACACGTCATGTCGAGGCTTTTAAGATCCATTGCGATGTAGACAGCTCTGACGGTGTTTGTTTTCAATGTGTATATGCGTGACGTGGTGGAAGCTTTTCAGCTTAGCCCTGCGCCCTGCTCGGCGATGATGACCTGGGAGGGGAGGCATGAGGGGCAACAACAGGATACGTGGCGGGCATGTCGGTAGAAAGGAGTGCATTCGATGAGGTTTCATATTCTACGTGGGGAGAAGAGGGGATATTGCCCATTTAGAGCACGGCATTCTGGGCGTGGAGTGGCGCAGCGATTTTCGTCGTGTTTATTTCGACTGCTTTCATATCGAGCAAAAACAGAGAAACGAGAAGATGGGGACACATCTAGACGCACGACTTCCCCAATTTGCTTCATCGTACATATCACAATCGTAGATTCGCGGAACATACGAAACCCGTAGAATGCGTATTGTATAAAGCAGCACACCCATGCGGCGACGCATCAGGAACCCTGTACATAACCCCCCCCATCCTGCCCGACCTCATCCTTCAAGTCCCGCTAGCGCTCCATACTATATAACCCGTCGCGACAACCCCCCCGAAACTTCTTGGACGCAGAGAAAAGAAAAGAAAAAAAGCATCCGCACCGAGACCCGAGGGAACCGTGCCCGTAGGAATGAATGCCCGGGGGGTGTTCGCTCTAAGCACGCGAACCATGTCGTTGGGGAGACAATCTTACCTCCGCGCCCCTCTCCCCCGGTTCGGCGTTCTTGGCCGACGGACCGGACCGGATTTATCGATGCACCGGGAAGGGTTGGGGGTTTCTCCTTCGGCTTCCCCCCCCCCCCCCCCCCCCCCAAACCAACGCCGAATCGGCGACAACCCATACGACAACGATACATGACGCAAACGTGTCAGTGCCAACCTCTCAGCCCTAGCCTCGCTGAAGCAACCACGCCGCCCACCAGAAACCACGCTCATTCACTCGGGACACTGGGCACCGCGGCTTTCAAAAAGGTAATAATCCGGTATATTCGGGGACCAAGGCATGGTTTATAACCACCAACAGAGAGGGGGTTGGGAACAAGATATGTATGTGCGTTGCGTGTAAAAAGGCCTCTCTCGCGGAACAAAATAGCGCAATGAAGCCATCAAGGCACCGCCATGCTTTCCCTGTCCGGACCCATAATCATACCAACGCCACGATGCAGTTACCCACGCCTGAAGCCCCTCCCGTAATCATCGTAGAAACAATAGACAAAGGAAACAACATTGAGACTTTCTGTCTCGCTAAGAATGAGAGAATAAGGTAATGCGGCTTCGCTGTGCTCGCAGCTGCAGTGAACTCCGGGCCCCCGTTTGCTGTAGTCAAAAAACGACAACGTCCCAGCCCGTCTCCTTTGGTATCAAATCTTCCTCCGTGAGTGTGCCAGCTGTTTGAGCCGGCTTAGTAAGTCTCCTCCTCGACTAGCTCCCGATTGCCCATCACAGAGCCCCTTAGGCCCATCGAGCTTTGCCTCCCGGAGACACTACTCCCGCTCTGGCGTCGCGAGCTACGCATCGGGATGCCACTGGCCGGCAGAGGAATACCGCTCATGGCGGTTTCTGACTCTAGGCGAGAAAACGTACCCCTCCTACTGGGTGTTATATATTCGCCCGTCTCGTCACCTTCCTCGATGTCAATGCGGCTGCTGATGCTAGCAGAGCGCGCGTGCAAGCCACCGCCGAGAGAGCTGCGGGGACGGACCATCGGTGTCCGGGTCCCGGACATGCTGGTCCGGCTCATAGGTCTGGGAGGTGCCATTTCCGTACGGCTCGAAGGCCGGGCATACGACGAGATACTAGCCCGCGAGCTTGGCCGAGAAATACCAGACTCGTTTTCGATTCCGGTTCCAGCTCCAGGGTTCCGGTTGGGCAGCGGGCCAAAAGATAGACGGCTGACGCCTGACGTGCTAAGACGAGGTACATGCTTGGATCTTGTGCTGGCGGAGAAGTTGGACGGCGTGGTGTCGTCGCGCGATGCAGTGGAGCCTGTCGGACGCTTGCGAGAACGGATAGTAACCGTCGAGGGCACGCTGTGGACTCCCAGCACCGAAGAACGGGGCGAGGCTCGAGGAGGTGTCGTAACAGGAGCAGGGAGTTTCGATCGGACATTGTGGACACGTGCCTCCAGACGCTGCATCTGGGCGGTAAGAGACCGAATGTGGTTGAGAGAATTGTTGGCGGGCATGCGGGTAGAGATGGAGCGAGGCGCGGTTCGAGGGGCGGGCGTTCTTGTCGATGCGCCCGCAGAGGGACGGCTTCCTGTCGGTCGGCTGCTCGAGATGGACGCTGTGAACGACCGAGGCTTCGGCGTGATGCTGTGTTCGGTCGAGGGCAGACGGGACTTGCGCGTCGCCGACGCCGGAGTTTTGGCCGGTGTCTTGAGGGGCGTTCGGGAGACGGTCCTCTTCGGCACGGATGAGGAGACGTCGGACATGGGCGGGGACGGAGGCTCGCTGATTTGAGACTTTTTGTTGACGAGGAGCGATTCGTCGTCGGGCGGGGTCGACACCATGGGCGAGCTGGCCGTCGAGCCAGGAGAGGCATCCAGCGTCTTGTCAAAGGTCGGGGATGATGAGAGGATGGAGAGGTCGGTGGAGATGGCGGAAAGGTGGCGGGCCTCCTGCTTCTTGATCTTGTCCTGGAGCAGCTCGGCCTCGATCTTGAGATCGGACAGCTCCTCACGCAGACGTTGCGCCTCGATACGCAGCGTCTCACGCTCTTGTTCGCCGATCCTGATCTCTTCCTCCATCATGACATTGCGTTCAATCGAGCTGTTCAGCTTGGATTCGAGATCTTCGAGGGATGAGCTTGTGTTTCGGGCCTGCCGCTCAAAGTCATCGTTGACAACCTCGATGTCGCGCAACTTCATCTGGAGAGTCCTGTTGGTGTCACGCAGCATGGTGATTTCTTTTTCCAGAGCGTTTTGGGCTGCGTTGGCATCCTTCTTTGCCTGATTGTATTTGGACTGCGGGTAGGGAAGTGAGTCAGCTTAGGGTGCCTTTCCTTGCGGGTGCGTCGATTGACGGGACGGACGAGCAGATCGTCATCCTACCTTCCATTCCTCAGCCTCGAACTTGAGGCTCTCGGCCTTTTCCTGGAGTTTACGCTCCCTCTTTTCTGCCTGCTCGATGTCCTTTTCCAACTCCTGTTCCAGCTCCTTGCTCGACTCCCGGAACTCGGCCAGCTCCTCCTCGAGCGATGCGTACTGAGATTTGTACCAGCGCAGTTGATCTTCGGAGCTGGCCGCCTCGTTGGGCGGTGACGATGGTGGCTCCGCCATGGTTGTTGTTGTTGTTATTGTTGTTGTTATGGCGTCGTCACACAGTGTTTAGTCGGATGGCATGTGATGGTCGGCGGTTCAGAGTCGCAAGGGATGCGAAGGTGGGGGGATAAGAGTGCGGTCGCGAATAGAAGTGGTGAAATTGATACAAATGAAACTTGTGATAGTCGGTAAGAGTGATCGTAAGAGTCGTGAAGAAGTGTGCTGTCAAGTCGTCGTCAGTTCCGTCGTGGTCCAGAAGCCGGTGCGATGGAGGAAAACAGGCGAAGCGGAGGGGGCACATACCGACTCCAAAGCCTTGTCGTCGTTGTTTTGGCAGTTGGATATGTCGTACCAAGGCGCGGAGAGAAGACAGGACCTCGACGAAAGAGCAGGAGCCGACCTGAATAGAATGCTCGAGTTGTCGCGTGGATTGTTGTTGCTGTCGGGCTCGATATGGGCGATGTGGCGGTCGTGGTCGATTCGGTGGTGGGCGAAGACTTACCTGACGGACCGGGGTGTCAGTGCCGATGGTCGCTGGTTGTCGTCTTGTCAGAGTTGTCGTCTCGTCGTCGTCGTCGTCGGTGTCGTCGTCGGTGGCCAGATGTCGGCGGTAAAGAACATCGCACACGCCGATGTCGATGTCGCGGACACTTCAGGGACGGGACGGGATCGACTAGTAAGGACTGCTGGGCATGGCTGGGCGGGAAAGGGAAAGGTCGGGTCGGTGCAATCAATGTTGATGTCGGTCAGGCGTGTGCGGTGCTGTTGCTGTTGCGGGTTGCCCCCTGTCGCCCCTTGTCGTGGCAGTGCCGCCTTACCTGATTGGGGATAGTCTGCTACCACGGGCAACCCAAGGAAAGTGGCTGGAAAACGTTATGTAATCAATGACCCACAACGATTGGGAAGGACCATTCAGAGTGACGGAAAGAGCAGTCACTGCTGGTGGCGGGGGAAGGAGCGTGTGTGTGTGTGTGTGTGTGTGTGTGTGTGTGCCTTTGTTTGGCAGCAGAAGCAGCCGCGACACAAACGCAAGATGCAACAGAGGAAGGTGCCAGGTACGTACCGCCGCACTCCGTGGCCCATCCCATCAGTTGCTGCGCTGTCTGTCCGCTGCCCCTCCTCTTTGTGACTGCGTGACTCTACCTACCTACGTAAACGTAACGTACGGATACTATCGTGGATGAAATCCACTTCCCCGTCCACACACACCCACACACATACAGAAAGAAAACGAAACAAGTCAAACCTGCGATCGAGCTTCAGTCACCTTGCTGTCTTCAGTGCGCCTTCAACACGCCAACGACGAAGAAACCAGTATCAGGTCGGCAGTTGTGGATACCGCAGCGGGGGAGGGGTGGCGTGGCCTCCTCTGACGATGCGCCGCCGCCATGCAACTACTACTATGATTCTTCAGCGCGCTAGAAGAAGTCGAACAAGATGACACTTCAGCTTAGCGACGATGCAGCAAAGCAACCCGTCATCGCATACTATCTCGCAGTCTGGCTGGCTTTGTCGAATCAAGCGCGTTGCCTTCACGGCTCTCTGCAAACATACACTTCAACGAAACCATCCCAGCCACAGATGACGACGTATCATTGACTCATCAATGAAGCTTGGATGTAGGGATGGATACTCTGACGCATGTAACAACACAAAACGACACGACCTCAACTCGACCCCAACCCAAATCCAACCTCGGACGGCAACGGCAACGAGCAGGGCCGCTCCCGGGCTGATTCCATCACCTAACTATGCCCATCCCAACTTCCAGTTCATGCAATGCACCGTCCCCTTCTCGCTCCACCTTATCTATCCCCTTGTGTCCCGTCGTCGCCGTTCATCAGCTTGGTCCTGCAAGCCGGTCCAGGGCCGTCTGCATGACATTGCACAGAGCCGACATCGCTTCCGTCGTGCCTTACGTCAATACCTGGTCCAAGAAGCACCGCGGAAGTGTCTGCAGCATCCAATCTCTCGGAGAGGGGAGGGGGGAGGGGACCGAAAAAACAAAAACAAAAACAAAAACAACCGAGAAACAGCGGGTGGAAAAAGAAAATACCAGATGCCATATGTCGGATGCCAAGCGCTAACCACCCGAATCCTAGTCCGCATGAGACCTTTTTTTAACTCACCAGTCTCATGCCTGTGGACACTGCACAAACTTCAACTTCTTTCCCACATGGTGCACCGGGTGGTCAGTCAGCCTCTGATGCAAGCCGATCCCGGAAATACACAGTGCTGAAGGTTTGATCAATCCGCGCGGGAGATCCTCTAGCAGGGAGCTCCGTTTGACTGCCACGCGCTTTGTTTTGGTCGGCCATTTCTGAGCGGCCCGCGATCGTCGCAGCCGTCGCAGATACAGATTCTCACCCTCCGTCTTCATATCGCTTCTGATGCAACCTCTGAGCACATCCACATCCAGACGCCTAGAGGTTGATACCGTCTATTCCAGCTATGGCTCCTTGACCGAAAAGGGCTTCGCACCGCCTAATGCTTGATTGATTCCAACCACTCGGAAGTGGCGGCCTTCTTTGCGCTCGGCAGTCAACGTCCCTTCACTACATGCACCGAAATCTCCGTCGCCTAACAGCATGGGAAATTAGGGGTTCGGGTCTCCATGAGCATTAGATTCGGGCCCTGGGCTTGCGCAGCTGTGAGGCATGAGCGCCCGTATTCCAAATCCCCCAAAACCCCCAGTCACCAACAGCAGGAATGCGCTCAGATCAGCACAAGATGATGCCAACGATCCTCTTCGGCGCCGTAGCTCTTTCAAGGTAATCTCGGCATCTTCAGGTTTCATTACCTCCATGATGAACGTGGCTGCGGCATCGTCGAAGGGACTGACCGTATGCGTGGCCACCAATTTGATGCTCGGACTTGGGTGCGACGCCACACAGAATAGTCCCGGAATTGTTGGGCGGGGAAAAAAACAAAAACAATGTGAGCATCAGCATTTTTAGTGTCAAGACTCTACCATCATAGGCTCGACGAGGTCGCCGTTCCGCCACACGAACGACGCGACCCAGCCGCCCTTGGTGCGGACACGCGTGAGCTAGCTCTCGGCCCCAGCTTCTAGGAGGTGGCGGTAATAGTCGTATTTCGACTGTGTTGGACTTCGAATCGCTAGACCATTTCCTAGACTGCACCGAACATATGAGAATACTTGTGCACCCGCCAAAGTTGCCGTCGGTTTGTAACGGCGAATTGACTGAAGTATCTTCAACACGTCGAAACGAACCCATACCCCCCCAAGGAGGGCCATATGGTCGAAGGTCCGTGTCCCCCCATATGTCATGCGTCCGTGTTGTGGTGCGCACACCACCCTCCGCAACCGCACCGCACATGGTCTTTGCCATCTTCATCCCTCTCTCAGCCACGCGTTCAAGAAGTTCGAGGACGGGAATAGCGCATTTGATGAGGTTGCAAGGCCCAGCTGGCCAGTAATCCATCGGGAGGTTGATGTTGAATAGTGTACTTGAATACCCAAGGCGGTGCAAAGGAAGGATTAAATATGCCCTGCAGCGTCACAGGCAGCCCCTGATAGTCGGCTTGATGGCGTCTAAGCAACTCGTCCCATGTCAGGCTCAACAATACCTTCGAAACATCATTGACTTCACTGACCCCGTCGAGCCGCACCACAGGCCCCGCTCGTTTGAAGGCTGTAATCCTGAAATCCAGAATGTTATCTGGAAATATGACGATGGCATCTCGCCAATAAGACGTCCCGCGAGATTGGTACTCTACGGTCATCTTCTCTCTTATAATATTGCGGAATCGCTACCAGATCCGAAAGACTTATCGTGTCGGGCTGGAGGGCGGGACGGGGTTCCACTTTTCTACCGATCCGGCACGGCTCCGTGCATTCGGGGTTCTTGGCCTAGCGCAGTCGATCAAACCTTGCCGGCGTGTTGACGAATCCTCAAACGCTTTCGGGGGGCGGATTACCTTTGAGATCAATCGGTGATGGTCTTTGGGGTTCGATTAGGCGGCGTGTTGACGACGTCACCGAACGTTGAGCGTCACACTGGCTGTTGAAGTCCCTCAATTGCCACGGTACCTGAGTCTCCCATATCAACTTCAGCAGGCGTCACACCCTTTCGGCGTCTACCAAATTTTTCTTCCACAGAGGCAACTGAATCTTCAAGACCAGATGCCCTGCGCAATCTTAACCACACATCCTGCCCAGGCTGTCCCGGAACCCGAACCTCGACGCCACCCACAAAACACACCAGAAACAAAAAGAGAACTGCTCAGAGAGAGCTCATGAGATGACAAGAGTGGGATTCGAACCCACGCCAATTACTTGACTAGCACCTGAAGCTAGCGCCTTAGACCGCTCGGCCATCTTGCCTTGATGGTTGATGATGAGCCGAGATCACAAATGGAATAAGTAAGATTGGTAGAGAGGGCAGGGCCCTACGGTGGAGAATCGCAGATATCGCGGATTGGCCGGATAGGCTCCATTTCGGGGTGGAACTTACGGAGTGGTTGGTTGGGGCCCGCCCCCCATACAGCCTCGAGTCAGATATCCCGCGTAGCCCCGACCTGCGCAGTAATGGAGAAAGGGAGGAAGACACGATGATCACAGAGACTGCGGGTAGAGTTTGAATAAACAGAAGAAATTGTTCCAGAATCATTCCTTCTAAGCTGTAAGAAAAAGAGAAAGAGGAAAAAAGGCAATAAAAGATGGGGTAAAGAAACATGTCAAAAAGAGAAAAAAACAAATAAAGAACAAAAAAAGGCCATTGTCTATGAGCGTGAAGCAACATACGCTGCGTTTCCAAGTCTAGTGTTCCACCATGGGCCCAAGCCCACTACTGATGCACCAGGTCCACCTCCTCAGCAGCCGGGAAACTCTTGTGGGACGCCGAGCACCGACCGCGTGGAAACGCGTGCTCATAAAACGTAGGGTATGAAGCGCGCCGTCGAGGCGTGCCACCGCTCCCACTTGTCCCCGAACTCAGCCTTGAGCATGCGCTCCTCCTCCTGCACCCTCGTCCACACGCCCAACAGGAAGACGGAGCAGGCGGCGGGGCCGAGGATCCACTCGACGGCGCGCAGGCCGCGGTGAACGGGGGGCGGGAGCCAGCAGGCCAGGACGCCGTCGGGGCGGGCCAGCAGGGCGACGTTGGACAGCATGAGGGCGACGACGCCCGTGTAGCTCGGGTGCTGGACGTGGGCGTAGATGCCCGTGGTCTTGAGCTTGTCGGGGCGCGAGAGCTGGAAGGTGAAGTTCTTGCCGAGCGAGCGGTAGGGCCCGAGGCGGAGCGGGATGCCGGCGCCGAAGATGAGGGCGAGCGGCAGGGCGGTCGAGGGCGACCAGGTCGTCAGGGCGGCGCTGAGGCCGTTCTCGGCGCCGTGGCGGAGGATGGCCGGCGGGACGTCCGGGTAGTAGAGGGCGAGGGCGGCGAGGTGGAAGGACAGAAAGGCGATCGGGAGGAGGACGAGCTTGGGGGTGTGCCGGTGGGTGAGGTTCATCCAGCGGATCGAGTCCGCGTGCTTCGGCGGCCCGGACGAGCCGCCCGGCCTCGGGGACGACGGTTCCGGGTTGGGGTTGCGCAGGCTGGCGTAGGTGCCGGCCGTGGAGGCCAGGATCGCGAGCGACAGCGACAGCTGAGACAAAGGCATCTTCACTCCAGCAAAGGGAAACGACGCGTGTGTCCCCGCTCTTATTTAGAGATTTAAACAAAAGGCCCGGCGGTGTTGCCAGATGAGCGAGGGAGCGCAAGGCGGGTGGACGGTGAAAGTGTCGCAAAACTATTTAAGATCAAGTCCCGCATGACGATTGGATGGTGGCAAATGCACAGGCCTCTGAAAAGTGCATCGAGGTTTCGCAACGGTTAAAAAAGGACCCCGCGGTTTTCTTCTTCATATGCCCTCGTATTCTTTGACCCCAGCGGGCCCCCACCAGGGGGGGGGGGGGGGGGGGGGGGGGGGTATCTCTTGGTGCCGACGTGACTTGGCATATCAACCTCTTGAACGTTTGGAACTTGAACGAACATGTGTATGTTCGATATGCAGGCACATGTCTTTCCTGCAGGCTCGCTCATCGCAGACCGGGTAGCGAAGATGAGACTGTGTCGCATGTTTGTCAGCGCACCCAACAAGCGCTCACCTATAAAAGTACATAGTATATGCGGTTTTCCGATTTGCTTGCCGAGCATGGCAAATGTTGCACTCGGCCTCTTCTACACGAGCCCTTAGGACCCATGGCCGGGGCATATGAACAGTCTATACCTCTTGAACAATCTTCACCCCTGGGCCTTCAATCTTCTTGACCTTGCGCCCTTCCCACCACGACACCAGCCCAGCAAGCATAGCGACCCCGCATCCCAAGCCAATGAAGGTGCCAGTGGCCCATGACTAGCTGCCGTGTTAGCCATCTCCAGCACGATGGTGGGGAGGGGGGAGTAGCTGGGCTCCTAAGCGCGCTCGCGTTCCGGTCACTTACAGGTCGATCAAGCCGGTTGTATCCCCACATGAAGTAGCACAGCACAGCCTGCAGGAACGTGTTGAGCACCATCATCCAGATGGTGAACCCGAGCTTCCAGAGCGCCGTCGGCGGCGCGGCCTGGCCCGTGAACGTCTCGGGCGGCGCTTTCTCGGCCTCGGCAGCCCACGCGGGCGGCCGGAACCAGCCCCTGTTCTGCGCGGCGAGCTTCAGCATGGCCGCCCGGCTCTTGAAGTTGACGGCCCGGACGTAGAGGTACAGGTCGCGGAACCGCCAGGGCGCGAGGCCGAAGCCCGTGACGCAGAAGAGCGCGTTAAGGATCTGGCTGCTGATCTCGAGCCACTTCTTCCGGGGCGAGTTGTCGTCGTCGGCGGTGGGGTAGTTCATTGCCGGGGCGGCTTTGAGGAGCAGAAAGAAGAGCATGGCCTGGGTGCGACAAGTCAGTATGGCGGCCTCGGGCTGTCTGTTATTTTGGATGCACTCACTCCCCAGCCCTATGTTGTCGGCTGTGTTAGCAATTTGACGTTGAACAATGCAACCCGGGGGGGGGGGAGGCCGAGGTGCGAGACTTACCACGATGTTCAGGCAGTAAATCGTGATGATGAAGCCCGAGGGCGTGAGGAAGAATTTCCAAAATGCTTTCAGGCCGTTGGTGACTGTCGTCTTCCACGGCGCCTTCTCCTTGGCCATGTGTTTCTCATACAGGCTTTGGCGCCGCCGGAAGTGCTGGCCTCCGCTGGACCGCTGGCTCTCAGGCGCCTCGTCCAATGTCTCGGCTGACGCGGGCTGCTCCTCGGCCTCCCTGATGTTGCCGGACTTGTCGCCGAACACGTTACGGAACCCGGGCTGCCCGTCGTCGGAGAAGGCCGACGCGCGCCGCCCGGCGACGGGCCTGACGAGCGCCAGGTCGCCCTGGGGCTCCTGGACGGCGTGGCGCGCCGAGTGGCCCTGAGAGGTGAAGGCGATGTTGTCGCCGCCCGAGTCGGGGTCGCGGAGCTCCATGAGGCTGGGCGCATGCGCGATCGCCGTGCCGGCCGCCTGCCACATGCCCAGTTGGGGGTTCACGTTCATGATGGACACGGACGCGCTCCTGACCCGGCCGACGATGCTGACATTGTCGGCGGACGACGTTTCAGCCATGGCTCGAAGAGCGTGGCTTTTCCCGGCTTCGTGGGAAGCGATCGGATGGCGCGGATAGTTTCACCCAGACGTTGCGGGAGGCAGCGCAGCGGGCGGTGTATCCTGGCGATGGACGACGGGTTGTGTTTGCGTTGGACGGGGGAAGATCAATCGAATCGATAACTGGGAGCACCTCACGCACGTCTAAAGAAATCACACAGGCTGAGATGTCATGCCAAAGACAGAGATGTTTTCAGCAATATCCATTGCGAACCATTGTCTAGAGGGTGAGGAAAGATTCCCCATCACGCGGGAGAGGGGGGGGGGGTCCAGGTAACCCGCGTCTTCCGTACGATGTATTGGTGCTATTCCGCAAAGAGTCCATCGGAAAAGTCTAAGTCGTTGGCATCCCTACGGATGCAGACCCCTGGATTGGCCGGGAGGCCAAGGGATGGCCGTGATTAGTTAGTTCGTAGCATAACAGAACGCATCCCATCGCAGAGACCCGCTATTTTATTCTGTCTCATTCCCTGATCCGACTTGGCAAACCGTCGCTTTCGGCCTCCGCCGCTGGTGCTGATGCAATGGGTCGCCGGCAGTTCCTTGCCCCGGGCGACCGAAGACAGAGATTGTGGCTTTTTTTGAGGGGTAATTCTATGGGCTTGAGTTGTCCCTCCCCTGTTGTCTGTTTATTTTTTTCTTATGATGTTGTTTCTTAGGAGTTGCTATATTAAAGGTTGCAACTGTGTCTGGGGCTCTTAGTTTGGATGTTACGCTTGCTGCCTAGGTTAATCTCTCCTCGTAGCAGCAAATATCGCACTGGCAACCCCGTTAGTTATCTATTTTGTCAACTCTCAGTTGAGCTCCTCTTCGTAAGCTTATATATCCGTACCATGCTGCGCGTATCTTCAGTCCCATGTCCTATCTTGCTTTTGTGTATGCTTTAAGCATACACATTGTACTGAGCATCCTTTGATGATGTATTGCGTCCCACCCCAAGTATGGCGGAGGGGTTGTATGCAACCCAATGAAGTAAAGCTTATGTTATTCGTTTACGAGAACACGGCGGTGTTTAGCCAAAAAAGGCCTTGGTTTTTGTATCGACGTCCTCTGCACTATTGCAGGTCATCAGCATGTCTCCTTTGCAGAAAAGTCGGTGCTCCGGCGCAGCGCTCCTCTGCGCTTCCGAAGAATCTAGTGGACTTTCCTGGTCTTTCTCCACTCCAAAGTAGACGCTGCCGACGGGTTCGTTGCGGCGAGGAAGCCTCATCGTCATCTCTATGTTGAGCAAATAATCTTAATCTAGATTTCCTTATTATCAAACGCATGTTTCTTTCGGTCATGGGCAATGTTTGCGAAGTTATGCTTATTCGCACACCTCAATGATATCTGGCGAGAGTTAAGATAATATACTTTCAACCAGGGTCTGTCAACTACTGTTGTCCATGCACCAAAGGTCAACACTCTCCTGATCCCGAATGCCCCATCAGCGATTCCCAGCGCTCTGATAATCGTACTTGACGCGTACTTGGCCGAAAGAGAGAGAAAAAAACGAAATGATTGAAATCGTATAAATGAAGGAATCTCAGGATTTGTAGCA